>NC_089875.1:1730000-2033125 GCF_040182565.1 Anser cygnoides | reverse complement strand
AAACGAGGCTGGGAAAAAACTGGAAAGGGAAAAAAGAATTAGGGGAAGGTAAAGAAAAAGATGTTGTAGCCCGGGGAGGGATTATCTCAACATCAGCACATTCATGGCCATTATAGCAAGTAAGTCCACCAAGTTGCTGGGCTACCAGACCTTGGTGCAAAATCCCTCAGTCTCATGTAAGAATAGTATGTGTGTGATTTCTTTGCCCAGATAGTCACGCTCATTTACACATACGAGGGTCAACGAGGTAAACCCTAGGGATGAAAACTGGTTGCATGTTTACTTGTCTCTTGCCAGAGACTATACCGAAAAAAATTCTTGGCCGCTGCAGTAGCAAGAGGAAAAAAGATGCCATGGTTTCTTGTCCTGACATGACTGCGTGCTCTAACCTTTGTTCTTCAATTGAAGGCTCCAAAATAATCAGGAACTTGAATCTGAATGAGCCACTTAACTCTGAGAGGATGTGACTGACCTTAATGTTAAGCAAAGAGGTGACTGTGCTTGGTGCTAAAGTTCCTCATGTTTAAGTTTCCTCCTTTTGCTTAATTATTCTGAAGGTCTCGGTTTCATCCCCTGCATGAGGATCAGACCTTCCAGAATTCGGGTGCCCTAGCATCTCTCCTGCACAGCCCCGTTCTTGGAAATCCTCAGTAGCTATCAAACTTGAAAGCTGTTCCTCTGGAGAAAAGGATGCTATTAAAACAGGGAAGGGGGCTGGGGGAAGCAGTGACCTGCTTCCTGGTGAGGCTCATCCTTGCTCCAATGTGCTAGGGAGGATGTGAGGGGAGATGTGAGGCCAAAGAGTCTGCAGGTAGTACAGCTCTGAGCTGGGGGATTAACCCCTGGAGAGGAAGCAAAGCTCCTTTGGATCTGTCTAAAACCTTTGGAGTTCAATTCCATTTTAACTGCAGGGAAAAAAGCGGTCTGCATAGGAAATTTTAGGAAACAATTTTTGACATACTCCTTTTTTGTGACAACTTTAAAAGAGGACTTCAATTTTTTTTTTTCCTGATTAATATTGTATGTTAATGTTGGAAGTCAGTCATCTTCATACGGAAAAATGTATAAATGGCTTGGTTCAAAACTCCTCTCAGGTATAATACTGGCTTTTTTGATTGGTTCCTGAGGCACTTGAAAAACGTTGAAAAATGTTTAAACTGCAGGATTGTTAAATCAAACATAGTTGGTATTTCTCAGCTTTGTACAGCCAGAAGTCAGAGCTGTCTTGCAGCAAATTGTGAGGTGAGGAGGTGATGCTCCTCCGTGAGGAAAGTCATGATGCTCTTGAACCTTGGGTTGTGCTTTCAGGAACACTTGCTTCCCGTGTTCAGCCTTGTCCCCATGTTGTTGGCAGCTGGAAACACATCTTCTAAAATGGCAGGTGAAGTTGTCATGTAACTAGTTCACTTCGGTGATTTAAAGCTTCAGGAAAATTGCCAAGTATTGAAAGCTTCCTTCTTTGTAAGAATCCTATCAGTTGGCAAATCGACCAGCCTAAATCTTCCCCTCCTTGTCCTACTGGGTGAAGTTTCTACCTGCCAAGGTTAGTCATTTTGTCCAGAACAGCCCCTTCTGTTAAGGGGAATGTTCTTCTGATGTCTCCATTTGCATGAAAGCCATGATGCTCCTGAGGAGGGTGCCGTCTGAAAGCAGGAGTGGCAAAACCCTGACAGCTGAGCAACCTTCGTTGTAGTCCGTGACGCCAAACAAATGCAGGAACTTTTAGCCTTTTAAAGTCCTGCATTGCCTTTGTAGCCTCATGTCTGACTAAATCAGGTATTAAAAAACCAACAAACTAACCATTGCCTGCTTGTTTTCTCAAATAAATGCATCCAGATAAAGCTAACGTCAGGGTGTTTGTCTGCTGCCAGGAATGGGTATGGCATTAAAGACGTGAGTGTTTTGGCTGGGCACAGCCACTTTCTCACTTGCTGTCGAGTTAATGTGGCTGTGCTCCAGCTGTAGGAGGCTCCACTGCTTGCTCCACACAAGGGGGACCATTACTGCACCAGAAGCTCATGTCTTCTAGACCAGTAATAACTTACTTTTCTTCAAAAGAACAACTACAGCAACAAAAAGGCATCCCGTTTGGGAAGTCTAATTATAGCCCTGAGATCGATTTCTGTTTCTCACCCCCAGCTGCCCTGCAGAGGTGACTTTGAGGCAAATTCTCCAGTTATGCGAATGCACCTCTCTCGAGTTAACAATGCCTTGGTCTTAAGCCCTTGCATTTTCCAGATTTCTGCTTGTATAAAAATTTCTTTGTTAGTTTCGAGCACTCTCTAATAGGCAAAACATCTCTCAATTTTCCTAGAACTACTCAGCTGCATCCTTTTGACATTATTTATTGAAGGCAGATACATTAACAGTTAACACTGGGTTTAATTTCTCTTTTTCTCCCCCCCCCTTTCACAAGAAATGTTGATTCCAGCTCTTCTGATTTTGATGAAGACTGGCTTTGCTGGCAGCCTGTGGCTGGCACAACTACAAAGCTGAATTTGGGAACCTTAGAGGTTTATTTAGATTCCTTAAATGTTTTGGCTTGATGGTATCATGGGTATTTTGAAACTTTTGAAGCCTTTTCAATTCCTAACAGCACTGGGCAGGCAGGCATAGAAACACTCAGAGTAGGAATAGAGTGCCATCTTTGCTTTGTTCTTCAGACTTGTAAGTATCCCCAAGTGGGCAAATCAGACCGAGCACAAAAAGAAATAATAATAGAAACTGGTAGATGGGGACCACATTTTTTCCCCTCCCTCGGGAGAGGATAGAGGAGGAAAGATGGTGCTTTGTGTGCCTCCTCCAGTGCGGTTTGCAGTGGTGGAAGGGGTAGTGCAGCTGTGAAATTTGGAGCCTGTACCTAAATGCCGATTCCCAGGAGATCAGGTACGAGCATGAAAGCTGGCTCCTAAGGCTTGGCTTGCCTTTCGCCCTCAGGTAGCAAAGTACTTTTCTTCTGTCCCTGTGCTATGTGCTGTTTGGATTTGTACACACACAACAAATTCCTATCTCCTGCTGCCTCACCATTGATTTTTTTTTTCTTTTTGTTTGGCTTTTCTGGGGGGAGGAAAAGTCTTGTGAAGAGCATGTGGAGACAGCACCCTTTGGCAAAACATTTCCAGTGTGCTACACCTGCACGTTGGGTACTGGAAAATCATGTGCTGCTGCTTCTCGAGCTGAGAGGAGGTAACAGTTTTGCACAACAGGGATGTTTTTATACTTAACGTTACAAAATCGATTTTCAATGGAGTGACTGAGCAGAAATAGCCACAAATACTTCTGATCCATTTCGAGTCTGTGTTTAGCTCCTAAAAATCTTCCAGCACTTTGCTGTTAATGCGGTGAGCAACACTAAACACCTGAGCTCCTGTGGAAGAAGCCAGGAAGGAACAATAACGCTGTCTGGGGCCACAGGCTGAGGTAGGGCTTTTTGCCTGCCCCGTTCTTACATGTTCTTTTTCCTGCCCTCTGCCATCCCCCCCACACCGAATGTGATGTGCTCTCCTTGGGGTAAAAAATGGCTCTGACCAAAGCCACTTTTCTGCATGACTGTGAAAAGGGACCAAGTGAATGCAGTTAGCCTCCAAAACGTGAGCGCTTGCCCTCCCGGGTACACAGCCAAAGGATTTTGATACCAGTTGATGTGGCAGGGTTTGGTTAGCAGCCTGTACCTTAACAGTACTTGGTGCGTGTCCATCCTCTTACAGCATGCTTTCTGTTCCCTCTTGTCCAGCATCTCGATCCTCCGACCATCTCAGAACTTTGCATCACCCCAGCAAAACTGCGTAGAAAGCCCTGCTGCCGTTGATGCTCAGAGTTTAATTAACAAGGTCTTGAAGCCTATTTGCCTTTCCTGGTGCATCAAAGCATGTAGGAGACAAAGCTGTGTGCAAGGAATGTAACAGGATACAGCTTTTTTTCCCCTTTTTCCCTGGAAGGTTAGTGGAAAGTGTTTCCCTCACAGGCATGAGACTTGCTCCATTCCTTACGAAAGTGTTTTGTGGTGTGCAGGGAGGATGAAATTTCCATCCAAGTCGAATTAGAGTGTCACTGGAGTTGGAGGGGTGTAGTGATGAGACGGAGAATATTTTCTTAATCTTTCTCTGTCTCATGCAGAATCCTGGAGGAAGAGTGATGATGATTACCAACGAGAAGAAGGTTCCTTCTCTTGAACTAGTTAGGCAGTGCCTGCTCCTGCTCTGAAACACGCTGTTAAGCTTTTCTGATGTGTGCTGCAGGCCAAATCTAAAAAGCTTCTATGTTTGTCATGCTGGGAAACCCTGAAATGGGCACTTTGCATACCTTTCTCAACTTTGCAAACTAAATATACGAAGCCGGCTGTGGGAAAGACAGGAGGATGTAACCACTGGGCTGCTTGGGCTTTCTGCTAGGGTGCTGCAGAGCAGCGGCGCCCAACCCAAGGACGGGCTGTCGGCCTTGTGCCTGGATGCAGAAGTGGCAACTCGGGGAGATGCTGCACGGGGAGCAAGGCAGTGTCTCTCCCTGTCTTTGCTGTGTATTTGAACACCACTGCTGCCTTGTCACTGGTTTTGCCTCTGCTCAGACAAGGATTCCCTGAGGCACTTTGCCCTCTCCTTTTGTGCGCTGGGTGCGTTGCTGCACAGGGATGACTCCGCTCTGACCTGGCAATCTCTGCCAGGGTGAGGCTGCCCCTGCTGTGCTGGCAGTAGCCTTTCCGGTCCTTTCCTCTTCAGGCTGTTGAGTGTTGGAAGTGCTGCGTTTGGGAGGTGTTTTGACAATGGAACTGGATGGATGGAGCAAACTCCGCTGCAGAACAGGAAGCTGTCCTTACGCAGCCACAAGGTTTCCCTGAACTGGCACATGCATCGCTGGCAAATACCTTCCCTTAAGGTATGCTGGGAGGCTGTTAAAATCAGAATTGATTTTCCTGTGTGAAAGAGTGATTAGAAGCAGAATACATGATTACTGCAGGTCGTGGTAGTTAGGGCTGTCGTCTGTAGTTAAACCAGAACTGCGTGGGGACAGGACAGGCCTGAGAATAGAAACAGGAGCTGTTGCATTGAAAACTATAACATTCCCCCACCCCCAAAACCCCATGTCTCTGAAGATATTGGCAAGGACCCCGTGTCAATTAGCTCCAGTGACCACTGGATGTAGCTGTTGCTTCACAGAAGTAGAGCCAAGGAGACACCTTTCTGGCTCTTTTGAGATGGCTTGAGAGAGGTCACTTTCATGTGCTATTTCTAACCCTGGCTTCCTTTTTTTTTTTTTTTTTTTTCATTCTGTGTATATGCTCTTTTTTTCCAGTGTTCCTTAGAATATGCTCTCTTCAAAGTCTCTTATGTTGATACTCCTTTTTTTCCATGGATGTTCTTCTTAGCAGCAATGAGGATGACACAGGACTACAGTGATTCTTCTAATAATGAGATAGTTACCTGCTCACAACTGCGCTCACCTCTTAAGTAAAACCAGAAGTGGTACAAACTGTATAACTGTCAGGTCCCAGTGTTACAGAAGAACAAGTTGATCAAATGCTGGCAGTGGCCTAATGGTATGGAAATTAAAATACACTTGGTCATTCTTGTGGCAAGCATCTCAAGGAAGATGAGGTGCTACAGCCTTTATTTAGCAGTTTGTACCCAAAAGATGTTCTTCACAGCTGAATGCAAACTTGTATTTCAGAGGTAACATGAGGGAGTGTATCTGTTTTGTAGGTATTCTGTGGAGAGGCAACAGATCTAGCAGTGCTGAAAACAGAGGTTGAATCATAAAGGGGGAGGAAAAAACCCACTCCCAAAAGGCCATTTTAAAATAATAAGTAAAAGCTGATGGAATCAGAAGGGCACAATCTGAAGCTTGCCTTCTGTATTTAAAAATGCAAGGCCTGGATATTTCTAAGACAGCTAAAAATACCAAATTATTCCCTTGGCATTGTTATTTGGAAAACCAGGGGCCAAGTTTCAAATGAAGGAGACCACAAGTGTTCAGATCTGTTTACCTACCTGTACTAGTGGTTGGCAAATACTCCAAAGCTTTCTGCTTTTATTTGGCAAGATGCAAAAGTGATTAAAAACAATAACAACAAAACAACCAAAAATCTCAGCAAACAGGGAGGAATAACTGACTCACTGTTGCAGTGGATACATGTGGTAAATTTAGCTTAAACGTGACAACGCCATCCTAGTAGTGGTCTAATGAATTTATGCTGATTCGGGATTTGGTCAGAGCTGCTGAGATTTTTCTTTTTGCTCGCTGTAAGTGCTACCAGCTAGGCTGGGACTTTCTAGCTTTTAACGTTTGTTCTTACGTGCTTTGTATGGTAGAGCTACACTTGTATGTACCAGGTAGTGACAATTATTGCTCTTTGTATAGGAAGTCTTCTAAGGACAGCACCATTTTTTCTTACAGTGCTATTCCTGGGGCCTGAAATCAGAAACTGGGGAGCGATTATCAGCACCCAGCTCTGCTCAGGTCTAAGCAGCCCAGTGTGGTTCACAGGGATCAAGGCTCCTCCAGACTTCCAGGTCAGGATCTGTAGAATAAGTTTCTAACTTAAGTGCTATTAAACTCTTTCTGTATACAAAGAGTTTACTGGGCTGCCCTAGTAGAAGCTTGTGCTTTTTTAATTCTCCCTAGTTTACTGGTTGGTATTAGTATAGCAAGATGTGTCATTGAGCCCCAGCAAATGAGGCTAGAAAGGACAATAAGTTATTTAGCCTTGTCTCTTTCCCCAAGGCAGGATCAACTAGATCTAACCCTCCTTGACAGATATGCAGCAAACCTGTTCTTAAAAACCTCCTGGAACAGAAATTGGACACCCTTCCTCAGGCGGTCTTTGCCAAAGCAGGGACTCTTCTTACTGCTTGAAAGCCTTTCCTAAGGACAAGCCCCATCTCCCTTGCTGTAACTTAACCCCTTGATTTCTTGCCTTATCCTCAGAGGACACAGAAAAGAGTTTTTTCCTCTCTGCAGCAGGCTTTTGGTTTATCTCAGGCAGTGCAGTCACTGCCTGTCCTTGTGGTCTTCTGTAGACTCTGCATTCCATGTCATGTCCCCCCCATCCCGGTCCAGTCCCCCCAGCCCAAGACCACATTTTCTGGATCCCTGATGGCTCTCGCTGTTCTCCTGTGGGCTCTCTCAGGCCAGCATACTGTGGAACAGCTTTTTTTCTTTTGCTGGAATGCCCAGAGTTGTATCTCAGCCAAGGCACACTCGACTTTCAGCAACTAAACCATAATTTTGGTTTAGAAGGCTTTAGGGAGACAATGCATAAATAGTGTCTTGCTACCACTGTATACTCACTGAAAGGGGAAAATCTTGGAGAGTTGCCTGGTTGGGTTTTAGAAAACAGGATTGCTTGGGTGTTTGCTTCCACAGCAGACAATAGAGAATAAAGCTCTGCAATAGGAGAAGAGGGGAGCTATATGAGTAGTGTATTGTGCCCACATGCGAACTTAAGCCCTCCGGTGCTAAACATGCAAGAGGCATCTCCAAACAGTGCAGTGTTTGAGCCAGAGCACAAGTAGAAAATTCCTGGCATCCTACTGGCCAGGCTCCTCCATTCAGATCGCTCGCATTAGTGAGAGCAAACACTAAAAACATCCAAGAAATGAGGCTAAAAGAACTCAAACACAGCGGCTCTCTGAGCTGCTCCTTTTTAATGCAGCTTTATTTTTATATGACTGTGAGCGTGAATATGAGAAGGATCTTGCTTTCCCCCCGCCGCCTTCCCTCCCCTTTACCACGGTGCATTTTAAATCAAGCTGTCCTCTGTAGCTCTGCGGCAAATCTGCACATTTCTGGTTTTGCTCTTTCAGAGGATAATTTCTCCTGTTTAATGAGATCTGAGAATGAAGTCAGGCATGAGTTGGAGAAAGGTCACAGCATGTGCTCAAAGGTATATTAACTACTGTTGGAGCTGGCATCCGTCGACTTCCATGAGGACAAAATTAAGCAGCAAACAGTAAATACTTCCAGTAGCACTTTATTACAAGCAGGACCATTTACAATGAATAAGAATTTGAGGAGCTTCAAGGATGAAATGGGGATGCTCACAAATAAAAAGAAAAATCTTACTACTTAGGCTTAGAATGCGATTCCAGTCAAGGTTAATGGGGAAACGGTTAATGAGGGGTACAGAATCCAAAGGCTGCATTGATGCCATATTGTGTCTTACACAGGTAATTAATGCTACTGACTACTGCTAAATGGCTCTACCTGAGCACATTTTCTCTAACAGGAACTTTAAATCCCCCACACTGTATACAGGAGCACTCTCCTGATGCTTTACGACTCCCACTAATGCTGAACAGGCTAAATCGGAACCAATTTCTTCCACTCGTTTCCAAGATGGTGATTTGCATCCGTCACCACCACAATGCATCCATCACTCCGGGCCCAGTGGTGCAATGGCAAGTTTGGCATCAGCTTCACAGGGGGCAGGATCAGACCTTGAATGCATGTAGCGAAAGAATAATGACACTTTGCCACTTAGGCAGCATCTCCCCAGCAGGAAGTACTGTGGAAAAAAGGCAGCTCCCTCTCTGCGAGGCTTTTCTCTATTGTCATCTTCCCCTCATAATTTTTAATTTATTTTTTTGGGAAAGTCACTTTTCTACAGCGTCCAGACAAATGTTGCTGCTCAGTGAAAAATGAAAAGCAGCTGAAGGCGGAGAAGGCCTGAGAGCCGTCCTGCGCCCAAGCAGAAGCAAGGATGCAAACCCCACATAGCTCCCTAAAACCAGCTCCCTCCACTCGCGTCTGCCCACGGAGGCTGACCTGTGCTGAGTGCCAGGCATGGGAAGAGGGAGAGCAAGATGAGATTATTTTGAGGGAAGGAGGGAGACTGCGTAGGATTGACTGTCTGGTTTTGTTGTTTAAAAATATTTTGTTTTCTCCTCCTCGCGCGGAGGCTTTAAAGTAGGGCATTTGTATAGCCTGTTCTTTCCAGCCAGCGCTCATCGTATTGACAGGAATCGCTTCAGCTGAACAGTTTCATCAATGTGCTCGAGCCTGTTTGTAGGTGGCATCCGGAGGGCAGATTCCACTCTGATCCAAGACCTAGGCCTGTTTCATTACCGCCTTTAGGAGCAGCGCCCAGGTGCACTTAGGCGTTGCTTTTTTCCCAATCCCCTCTTCCCCCTCCTCTTCCCTTCCCTTGTTCTGAGTGAAGCAGTTTGAAAAGCCCAGGCCAAATCCTCGATTTCTCTGGGGCAAGGAGCAGGAGCTTCACAGGCTTAAGCCTCCAGGTTCCACCTGCCCTTGATGTCATACGGGTACGAGACCGTGCAGGAGGGACAGTTGTCACGGTGCCAAGTTACAGCATGGCCCCGACAGCTGCTGAATCACACCTATCGATTGCGGTGTAAAGAGACAGTTTCATCAGCTTTTAATTGGGCTGATTCCTGAATGGAATAGGGTCAGAGTAACTCAGTGCTGCTGAGCCTAAACAGCCGTACCAACCAGAGGTAAATATCCCATAAACAGGTCACAATTTATATCCTTTTTGAATTCCTTGGGATCTGGGATTTACAGCCTTTCTGGAAGTTTTGTGCTCTGGCTTAGATGAACAGAAAACTGATGTAAGGGTTTGGGTGCAGTTCCAGCACGTGTGCCTTTCCCTGCCTTTAAGTGGTATTTCATTTGTTTTAACTTACAATTATGCACTTCAAAGAGCGCCTGCCTGTGTCCTGTGTAAAATACACAAACCTACACCAAGCTAGGAGCTTTCCCTGTGACATCCTGCCAAGTCTGACTCCAGACAAGCTCACCACTGTCTGTTCACAGGATCTCCCTCAGCAGTTTCTCCTTGCTGCAAAGCAGTAGAACGACGTGAGTCAAAGCAGCCTGCACAAGCTGAAAACTTGTCTTCAGCAGATGAGGGGATGTGATGGATGGCACAGTTTCTTTGAGCTTCTTGTCTAGCTTGCTAGAACTTCTGAATATGGGGTTTTATTTATATATTCCCCTTGTTGGGTTCATTCATTGCATCTATAAGCCACCCCTGAATGCAAATTCTGGTGATGATGGTTTTCTTTTCCCATCCCTCCTCTTGTCTCATTTTTAAGTGCTGAACCTTTGAAACCCCAGACTGAGTTTATACCACTTGAGATACATCACTATTTTCAGGGAGAAAACTTCATTTTGCAAGCAGCTGAGTGTTTTTTGACTTGGAGAAATGGGTTGTAATTGGAAATCCACTTGATTCCTTTCCTAATGTGACTTTTTTTTTTTTTTTTAACACAACTACTAATTGTGTAGCACTGGTGGAATAACAGGCAGATGAGATGAAGGTGATAATAAGCAGAATATGTTTAAGTATGTTGGGAGCTTCATGTGCAATGAAGTTTGGTCATGCTAGTTCTTCTGCCCAGCATCTGACCCTCCGAGTTCATAAATGGAAGGGACCTGTGTATTTCCTGCTGTAGCTTAACCTGCCCTAGTGCTTTTCCTGCCAGATTTTTTTTTTTTTTTTTTAAGACACAGCCTGTTTTCAATAGTGTTTAGAAGCAGTTTCAACTGTATGAACTCAAGTCCTCGGAGGATTTAATCAGTCAATGGAGCGCAGTATTTGGCCCTCTCTATTCTAAATGCTGACAGTAACAATCCTATTCTGGCTAAACTAGCATGAGGTTAAGGTTAATGCAAAGCAAAATAAATAAATAAAAAGCAACATGCTCTCCCCTGTCCCCCCACCTTGCACTCCCAACTTGTCTGGCAAGTCTAGGAGGAATGCTTATGAACCTGCTCGTAGGCTGACTAACGTGAAAACCTTTCTAATCCTGGTGAATTTAACTTGCTTACATTCCTTTGAAGGTCTCCCTCCTTGGTGGGTATTGAGGCTCTATTGCCATGATGCATTTTTATACTGCATTCCCCAGGAGTTAGCACTTGCCATGGAGACCTGCACTTTGTCTTTTAAGCAGATAAAAAGAGAGGTCAGTCAGATGTAATTCCCCAACTCCTCGTATAAACAATTTAACCGCTGCGGCAACATACTTGCTTGGAATTACTCCCTCAGATTCAATTCCCTTTTCCTGCTCCACTTGTAAAAATGGTTAGTGTCCTCTATAAACTGCTGCTCAGCCAGGTCCAAGGCTTGCTGTGGAGTTGTAGAATAAATGTTAATCTAATACAGGTTACTGGGTCAAATGCAATCACAGGCTTGTGGGAAAAGCTTAATACTGTTCTGCTTCTTCTAACACAGTAAACCTGGATATTATATGATAGGTTAAATACCACTGAACCATGGCGAGAATTTTCTTGAAAGTAGGATTTAGTACAAAGGAAACTACACTGGAATAGTGACCTAGGATTGACTTTGCTCTCCGAGAGCATTCTAAGAAGCTGAGGTATGCTGTGAAAATTATCTCCCTGAAAACATTAGGTACAAATATCCCTAGGTCAGGGATACAGCAAGGGTGATGCAGCTAATAAAAGGCTGTGTATTTTTATACTGCTGCCTCCTCTCTGTAAGAAATAATATTTTGTTTTTTTTTTTCCCCCCTTGTAGCAACTGTGAAGCCAGCATGATGTGGCTAGCTCCAGCTTCTGATATCTGAGATTGTGTAAATACACACTTAAAAATATATATCTTTATCACTCGTATGAGTGCTGACAGTTGCTTATTTCCTACAGGCTGTCTTGTGTTATCCCTTGCTGTCATTTACCTCGCTGTCCTGCAGCAATGTCAGTTTGGCACCATATTTCACCGTCTTTAGTGCAGGTTTTATTTGTGCTCAGTACTGCTGAGGTCAAAGACCGAGTGAAGCCATTAAGCAGAGGATCGAGGACCCAACCCTACACGCAGATCTGCCACCGTATGCAGCGATCCCCACCAGCCGACAGCCTGGGCAGGTCTCTCTGTGCTGTATGTTGTCTACTTGTCATTTAAGGAGTCATCTATAGTCCTTCTGTTCAATTACAGACTGAAGGTGAGCAGGCACGAAGATGAGGGGTGTTGGGGGCTCCATCTCATGCTTGCTACTTGAACCAGCTGAAGCGATGAGCCGCGTTAGCGGGAGGACGCTGGGCGATGCATGGAGAGAGGCCACCGCAGCATGCCAGGGCTGCGAGAGCAGCTGAGTGCAGTCATCTCTTGGATCAGGCTGAACTGTTAACAGAAATGAAGCAATTACACTGTGATGAAACATGCCATATGAATGTACAGCTTTAATAGTCAGTTAAAAAAAGCACACACACAACAAAACACAAAAAAAACAACCAACCAACCATCCCATTGCACCACGGCAGCGTAGTGTCAGAGCGCTGCCCCGGCAGCGATGGCTGTGTTTTCAGAGCGGTGTCAAACCTTGTTTCTTGTGTGGGTGGTGAGAGCCGAGGTCAAAACAGCCTGTGGCAGAGGCAGGAATATAGCCAATTTTTTTTTTATTATTATTATTTTTAGCTCTGTTGCAATCTTACATGCTCAAGACCAACTTCCTGCGCAAGATTTTGTATTGAGTACCATGTACAGCGAGCGATCTGTACCTAGAAGTCTGGCTTCACTCGTTCAGTCACCAAAGGTGTATAAAGAGCCTCTAAAAGCCGGCGGGCAGTGGCATCAAGGGCTTTACCTCTATTTCATAGAAGAGACAGGCATGTCCCCCCTGTTCATGCATAGAGTTCCGAATTCGGGTATGGCAGCCCCGTGTGCCAGTCAGTGCTGTGTCTCCAGCTATGCCCTCCCAGATTTCCCAAAGCCAGTACAGCCTGGGCTGCTGAAATGCCATCCCTTAACTTTGTTCTCTGAGCACAGGCTGAAAGCTGATCCCCGGGTGTCAGCAGCAGGACCTGGGAAGAGCTGGGACTGCTCATGCACTTTGTCTGGAGAGAGAAGGTGGGGGAAGGATCTTAAGGACACTGAGGTTTTGGGAGACCTTTGAGCATTTCAAGCAGAGGGTTTGAGCTTTCACCAAATTATGTCAGAGCTTTTACACAAATGTGGCTTTAATTTTTATTTTTTTTTTATGCTGAGGATGACTGCAGATCTTTGCTTGTCTGGGGACACATAAGAGTGCTGATCAAAACTCTGCTGGATGAGAGAAAATGCTTTGTCTGTGCAATTTGCTTTGTGTTAGTCATGAGCCCCTGTTAACCTCCGATTCCCAAGCTCTGTACTTCATTTCATCTTCTGTAACCACTTTTGCCACCATTTTATTACATCAGCCCATCTCCTTGTGAATACCCAGGCCTTCTTTCCCTTTCAAACAACAATGGCTGGTTGTTTTTTCTCCCTGTTCCATTCTAGGTCAATACGTATACTTTTCCCTCCTCTCTATTCTTCATCCCACCTTATTTCCGTCTTCTGCTCGTTTCTCATGTCTCTTATGTGGGTGTCAACGCGTTTCTCATTACTGGGTCTCCTTTGTCCCAGCAAACCTGATGCATCTAGCAGACATCCCTCCTCTGTGCTCCCAGAGCTGCCCAGGACGCACCTGCCTCCGTGCAGCTGAGACGTGAGGAGGAGGATGTCTGAAGTGCCTGCTTGGTCATCCCTTCCTCTCCTTCTCCTCTTTACAGCCAACTTCATAACCCAATTTTTTTTTCTTCCTTGGCCAGTCGATGAAGAAATATCAGCTGTTATGATGGGTTCAGAGGGGCAGTTCTGATTCTGCTGAAAACTCAGCTCTTCCTGAATTTTTACCTCTGCTCTCTCGCTTTTTTCATACTGTGTAGTACCGCTGTGCACTTTTTTAATAGGACAGCCTTGGTTTGTGACACGTACCTCTTTTCTTCCAGTGCTTCCTAAATGCTTGCTCCACAGGGCACGCGTGCATATGTTTAGTTTTTTAAATAAATCCTATTCTTTTCCCCAATCCACCTT
Organism: Anser cygnoides; assembly: GCF_040182565.1. Classification (NCBI taxonomy): domain Eukaryota; kingdom Metazoa; phylum Chordata; class Aves; order Anseriformes; family Anatidae; genus Anser; species Anser cygnoides. The sequence continues at coordinate 2,019,318 of NC_089875.1, read as the reverse complement.
CTTCCTAACGGTTCAATAGCCCGAACCCTGGCACACCGAAAGGTATCATAGTTTAAACTGGAAATGCTGACTGCTGTGTAAGCAGGGTAGGAACCATCTGATGGTTTTTCTTTTTCCCTCCAAAAGTCAGAGGAAATACTTGGGGTGTATGGCAGTTCTGATCAGCCCTTTTATGCCTGGTGTACTGGTTCTGTCTGTTAAGATTTCTCCATGCTTCACCGTGGGGGATGCTGTTGGCACAGTCAGTGCCTGGGGAAGTTTCACGATGTCTCACCGGAGCAAAGTGTGCACAGCTCTGTGCCTTGTCAGGCCCTGAAGCTGATGCACAGAAGGCAGAAAGAAGGTTGCCGAAAGCAGAGGGCAGTGATACAATTTTCTAGATGCTTGCAGGGGTGTTACTTTTCCCTTTAAGGAATAATTCAAAAAAAAAAAAAAAGTGACATTTTAGAAGGCCATTTGCTAAGCTCTGCATGTTCTGTGTATTTTAGTGTGTGAACAAATTAGATTATGAAAGGTAATGTATTAGTGATTTGACAGTAATGTGGAATCTTGGAAGCATTAATCGCTAATGCGTGTTTCATAACTTCAGCTAAATGATCTCAGTTGAAATGCAAGAGAAGCAATTGAAAAATTCCTTGCGATTGCAGTGAAACCTTGTACTGTAATGCAGATTACTTTGATTTACTGCAAAATACTGCAAGGCAATAGGAAATGTTCACAGCAGCTGTGTTTAATAGTTACAGTAGAGATGTGTGATGAAATGGTAAATTCATATGTGTATTTATCCTATATAATACAAGCCTCATTCATCATGTTCGTGTTACATATTTTTAAAAAACAACAACAAAACCCACAACGATCTGTAGAGTACCACACACTACTCACATACTTTATTTGTATTACTAAAATAACTAAGGACCCAACTGAGATCTCAGCCCCAGAAATGTAATGGCCATTCAGATACCGAAGAAGAGCTGGTGCTTGTCCTGAAGAAGAAAATGGGGAGGAACCTGAGCTCACCTCGGGCTCCTCCCACCAAAGAAATCCACGAGCCTAGTCGTCAGAGCCAGCACTTCAGGTAATCACTGTCCCTGCACTAATGAAGGAGGGTGACAGCGGCATTTGGCAGGATGGAAGCCTCCTGAGTTCAGAACTGACACAGCAGACATGAGCTGTAGGTCACAAGGTAGTGCACAGTCTTTCGGAGAAATACCGCCAAAATAAGCTGGCAGCTGCTTTTTGCTCTGGTCACAGTGGGGTGAAGCCTCAGCCTGACCTCTGCATTGCAAGAACATGGATAACTCTAAGGGATGAGAAATTCCTCTGCTCCTGGGTGACTTCCTTGATTAGATGGGAGCTGGGAGGGTCAGGTTATGTCTTTTTTTGAATGGAGGCAGTGAAGTTGTTTTAATCAAGGATGTTATTTGCCTCTGTATTATCACGCAAATGCCACCCTGCCCTGTGTGTGGAGCTGGGAACCTGTGAGGGCAAAAGCAGCTGTGTTCTGCCAAGTTCTGCTATGTCAATACTGTAGTGATCTGCTTCTGATGGCAGGCTGTGCAAATCTGAGCAGTGATGTCTTTCCTCCTTTGAGGGACTTCATCAGCAATGAGAGTTGACCACAGTGGCACGTAAAGGGGCACAATTAGGTTTTAGAGGTAACGCAGCAGCACGGTAAGTTCCTACCTCTCACAGCTCCCAGCAGATTTACCTCTCCTATGGGCCCATCATGTCTGTGAAGTTAGTTGTGTGTCTGCTCAGGCTACAAGTTTTTGCAGTTGAGAGGCCAAAAAGCTTTATTTTACTTGAAGTGGAAGCTGAGATTTTTAGGCCTCGCATCTTGTCTACTGTGCAAAAAGACACCTGCTTGCTGAGCCATCCCCAGCGTGCGGTGTTCATCTTCAACATGAAATGCTTCCAGCCTTCAATCGATGAAATCTGGCATTGTGCATGGATTAAGAGTCGAGGCTTCCACGGTGTAGCACTTCTTCAAGTAATCCTCTTTCTGCAGAGTAATGTTGGTGACCTCGAGGAGACTTTGCTCCTGCCTCTTTTGCATAACGCCTAATGCATGAAGCAAGGTTTATTTAGGAGAGCAGAGGTGAGAGGCTCGGGCTCTGTTCCAATGGCAGCAATATTGGCTGAGAAGTGTTAAGATGATGTTTGACTTCTCTTTCATCAGAAACCATAGAGTACAGCTATTTAATGCATATTAAGTAGCGGAGAGGCATAAAAAAGAAATTTCCACATTGAAATGACTTTATTCAGCGTGAGGAAAAACAAGGCTAGCCCTCATAAAATCAGAATTCTCTTCAAATCAAGAAAATATTGCGTATAATGTTAAAAAACTACCATGCTTACTGCTGCTATGCTTCTACCTCATTGTGAACTCTCCCAAGGGTCTGCATTTCCCAAGTCAATTCCAAAAGACCAATAAATAAATGGGCAACAACTGTTTATAAAGAAATTTCAGCAGAAGCAATATGGGCTCTAATTTCCCTCCAATGCTAGCAAACTGATGAGTTTCTTTGTGTAAAAGCCTCTGAGAGGACTCGGTGGGCCCTTTAAGTCTGCCCAAAAAGAGCTTTTGAAGCCAGCCTATGAAATTATGATTGTACCAGTGACTTCCATAAATGTCTCTCTGTATCACCATCCCTTTTGTCTAGTGCTGCTGAGTCTTCAAGAAATGTCAGAATTCCTCATTCTTCTCTCTGAAGCGGATGGTGCTTAAAAGAAAAAGGATGTCTCTGCGCTTGAGCTACAACACAGAAATTTCTTGGAGGTGCTCATGGTGCAAAGAGAGAGCAGAGAGAGCAGAGATTTGTCTTCTAGTGTAACATTTTCAGCACCTTTAATACGATTCATTCATTTTCCTACTTGATTGCTTTCACAGAACCCAAGGAAGCACCTGGTGCTTTTCAGTTTTCGTAGAAGGCATCTTCTTCACCTTGAAGAGTTCTGTTTTTCCCACTGGGCATGTCTATGCTGGGTAATGGAAAGCAGACTCCTGAGCTAGCAGATCGCTCCAAAGCAAAAGCAGTACCGCTGTAAAGTGCTGTGGATGTGGTAGTTAATTTTGCTGAGACATATGGCTTACAAGTTCTGGCCAAGTGCCACATGAACGTGGCCCTGCCACTCCTGAGCTACGAGTGAGTAGCTCCAGTAACTCTGCACAGGGTGCAGGGTGGGAGCTGTCAGTCTCTTGGCAGCAACATGGGCAGCTGACCGCGCTCTTTCCAGCTAGGTGCAGACACCGTGACATCAGTGATGCTTCTACCCAGATCCAACAGTTTGTTGGATCAGAAGAGATGGCCCCCATCCTGCAGTGGAAACAACCCCCTCACTTGCTCCTACTCAGTTGAGACTTTCTCATTTTGGTCTTCGTTTAAGTGTTTCCTTTTGCAGCAGGAAAAAATAGGCTTTCAGAAAATGCTTTAAAAATACCTGAAGTATTTTGGACATTAGAAATCAATTTGGTTTTATCACAGAGCAATTATAATTTATTTTTTTTAACAAGAAGTCATTTGTGAAACAAAAGTACAGAAAATATTTTCATTTTTGTGGCTCTTGCAAAAAGTAAGTTGGAGGAGAGACAGATAACATAGTTACTTGCATCCTGGAAAGAAAACAAAAACAACAACAAACCAAACCAAACCCACACCCAAAGTGGAATAACACAGCATTGTGTGGTTTTGCACATGTGGGCTGAGTTCATCTGCTGCCCCTGTGCTCTCTTTTCCTGTTTCATTTGAATACAGAATGAGGTTGAATGTTTCATTCCTGGTACTTAAGCCCCATGGGATATGGGTGTCTGAGAGATCAATATGGCATGGCTGTTCTTTGTAGATGTGTTGCAGCAAAACAGCAAAATTCCTTAAGCAGTATTAAAGGGCTTGTGACTATGCTTGGGAACATTTGCTGAAATTGAAAATAGGATTTTTTGCAGATCGAGGTCACTTTTCGAGGCAGTCTGTGTAGTTTACATACGTAAAAGCGGAAGAACAGCCAGGTTTTCAAGCAGCTGTAATGAAAAAATGATTTTTTGAAAAACTGTAAGGGCAATATGATAGTTAATGGAAAGTTAATGAAAAGTTTTGGTTGCAAATGATTAACAAGCAGTACAGACAATAAACCTAAAGCAAACCTCAGCTTTGCTGCAGAAAACAAACAAACAAACAAAAAAACCCATAAAACTCTGAAAACTTGAAAATCAGTGTGCCAAAAATGTGTATTTATAAACAAAAACTAACGAGCTTTTTTTTTTTTAATGCAGCTTAATGGGGGTGAGGACAAAGGACGTAACAATACCAAAACCATTGCTGTAATCAGCAGCTTCCCCACACCTAAAAATGTGATATGGATGTGGGATTGAACCCATCTCCCGGAAGGCTTAGCTTTTGGTCAGTCCAGGGCATGAAAGGCTTCTCTGAAAAGATCCTAGGAGTTATGGAAAGAGTTTGAGAGAAAATGAAAATCTTATTTAAATATGGACAGGTTGTGGCTAAGCTCTCGAATCCAGCTTGAGACTCGAATCAGCCTAAAGTGAAAACCTCTCATTTCCTCCTTTTATTTAAGGAGATGCTACGTAGCTTGTACCCTGCTCTCGCAACTGATAACCTCTGAGCTGCCTTCAGAAAGTTTCTTGAGAACTGGTTGGAGCAAGTCACTGCCTGACAAATTTTCTTCTGGTGGTTGGAGGCCTCGTAAGTGCAGTTCTACCAGAAGGGCTTTGCCATGTAGCCAAACACATGGAGCAGTGTACCTGCCACCTGCCAGCATGCATGAGTGGTGAACAGATAGTGGCTGCGCCCTGCGGGAGGCACTCAGTGTACTGGCTGCTCTCAAGTGCATAGGTACAGCAGCAAACATCTGGATTTTTATATCCAGACTCTGGACGGAGGGACAACCTTAAAAGGTGTGCTGATCTTCATTTCCCTGTACTTACACTTTGAAAAGTCTGGTAGTTGATGGTTTGTGCCAGCCTGCACAAATGGCACTCTTGCTCTATAGTGAGTGTGCTCAGAAGTCCAAAGGATCCTCAGCTGCCCCAAGCCACGTCCTCAGTCATCTCCACCAAAACTGCACTGACGTGCAATGGAGAATTGTGCTCGATGTTTTCAGGATGCTGTCTCATGGGACAAGTCAAAGAGTGCAAGCAATGAAGTGCCAAAGGGTGAAATACAAGGTTAATTATCTTCACAATTAAGAATAGAGTTGTTTTAGTCAAACCTGTAAAAAGTGCAAGGAAGGTGGGGAGGGGAAAGAAGTTACGTGCGATGATGTTCTGAGCCTTCATTCCTTGGAAAACCAATTCACCTGCTTCATTTGTTGTTTCGTAATGTGTTGAGCAGAATGCGTGATCTGATTCAAGGGGGAGTTCAGGAGTTCACACACACCTCCGTAGGAGGAAGCCTCCAAGTGGCTGTGTTGTGGTCCCTGGTCCCCAGTATCCCCCCCAGTATCCCGCAATAAAAGTCATTGATTTAGCAGAAAGCGGTATGGCATGGTCCAAACAGTTGGATGTATAAAATAGATAAATTTAGGCTAAAGAAAAGATGCACATTTTTAGTAGCGAAGCTAAATCATCGGTGGAAAAATTTCCCAAGAGATGTGATAGATTGAATATTCAAATGACGACTTTCTGAATGAGAGAAGTCCCTGAGGTGGATTCTTTGGTCTACATTAGAGGGAAGGTCAAATGATTATCTGGATGATAAATGGTCCTGTCTGGCCTTAAAATTCATGTATTTATTAAAAATAAACAAAACCCAAACAGATTTATAGCCTCATTTTCCCTGGTACTTTAGTGAAGAGAAAGAAAGGAAGGCAGCACCATGATCCATATATTGTCTCGTGGTAGAGGAAAGGAGCAGGGCTGTCCTTGCCTCTCAGACAGCAGGAGTTTGTTGGTGTGTGTGTGTGTATAAGGCTTGGCTGAGGTTGGAGCCTCTCTAAAAGTGTACCTAGTAATAATTTAATAATTTATTGAGTGTGTTTTGGGGGAGGTCAATTTTAGAGGTGAAACAGGCTGTGTTACTTTATCAGAGGCTTCCTGGCATTGTAGTTTTGTTGTTGTTTTGTTTTTAAGAAATGTGTGTGTACATGCATTTATTTATGATTTATCTGGTCCCCTTAAATTATAGGTTGTTCAGTGGGTGCTCCGTAAGTGAGACTGGTCGCGTGATATACAGTGAAATTCAGATATCTTTGAAATATCCGAAGCTGAAGGGCCTGTGAAGAGACACCTGGCGTTACTAGTCACACTTCAAAATGTGGGCACCACCTTTAAGCACAATCATAGCATTAAGCAGAGGCTGATATGTCATCCTCATGGGGATAGCATCCCAGGAATCCAGCCCGTGGTCTGTTTGATGTAGGGAGAATACAGGGCCCTCTGAGGCTGCTGAAAACCTGTAAATAGCACTGGGATCTGAAACATATTGCCAGACAAAACTTGTTCTGCCTCCCAGTAAGCAGTAATTTTCTACCACCAGATTTGTGTTAGATTAATCTGTATGAGATCCAGGTGTAGACAAATTCAAAGTTAAATGGGCATCTCACTGTTGCTTGGCTTTAAATGAGGTGAAGAATAACGCATTAGCTCATTCAAATAGCGTACCTTATAAATTGAAACCACTCCAGACAGAGTCTTTTAGGGCAAGGTTATTTTTTCTTTTTTTTTTTTTAAACTCTCTAGCACTTAATTTCGTGAAAGTGTCAGGTAGCTGCAAACCATTCCGATTTTGAAGATTTCAAAGCAGGTGCAGATTTTGGTTGCTGAGTTCATTGAATTCATACTGATGCTGTTCAGTGTTACCTCCATAAAGTACCAGTAGACTGCTGCATTGAAATAAGGACAGAAGTGAGCTCAGCCCTAAATGAATATGTAGTACGATATTGCGAATTTTATAATAATAAATTCTCCTTCTTCCTCGGAGAGGAAAAGAAAGGTGAAGGCGTTTGTGTTCGTTCTTCTGAAAATGCCATTAAGCTGTGACAGCATATACTATGTCCTCTGTTTTGATTTGGGGGAATCATTTATTTATATGCATTAACTACTTCTCTTGCCTGAGAATTTGCTGTTTGAACACCTGATCCACCATCCATTGGTGTAAACGGAAAACTCTTACAACTGCAAACATAGCTGGATTGCTGTAGGACTAAGCAAGTAGAATGAATTTAGGGAGTGGCTCGCAGTCATGCTCAATATGGTAATTTTTCTTCTTCTTTGCTCTTACTGTATCAGCTTTAACTATCTCTGTTTCTTAAAAGGAAGTTTGAGATTTTAGTTTATTTACAGAACAAATGTCAGACTTGAATCAAATTCTTCTCTTAGATCTTTACGTCTCATAAATATATGTCAGAAATAGTAACAAAACCACCTGAAGCATCCGCTCATATACCTAGAAATAGTTTATGGGAACACTGAAAGACACTGATGTTATCTTTTTAATATTGCGAGGAATAATCCTATTAAAGAAGGAACAAGGAAAACTGTTATGCCCACAAGGCAGAATTATCCAAAGTTGATTGGAGCGGCTCAGGTTACTCTACAAAGCCCGATCTGTGCGCTGGCCTATCTTTCCATCAGGGCTTGGTGAATGAGCAATAATTTGTGGATTCTGCTCATCTCTCTTTGCGAACTTTGTTCTGTGGAATTAGATACAACTTTGACAAATTAGAAGTGCCCCTTAGCCCACTGTCCCTGCCACAGCACAGTCTTCCAATTGTGCCTGCTTTTCTGAAGTTTAGCCGTGTCAGAGCCGTCAATGGCAGCCCTTCCACAAGGCTACACTTTTTAATAAGCGAATCTGTCAGCGCTGGCTTCGCCGGGTCTTGCAGCCTTCTCTTAATCCTCAGTGCAAACTGCCCTTCCCTTTGCGTTCCCACTGTCGTGATGTACTTGGGCTCTGAAATAAATATCCCTTTTGTTTACAGCGTGCCTGCAACAAAATTAACCTTTGGGATTAATTGCAACACAGAACAGGCTGTTTCATCTTTCTTACGGCACAGGTTTGAGATTAAATAAAACTCAGTCACTTGCCTAACCAATGTCTGTTGCTTTTCTCCCTGCACCCCTGGATTTACTCACAGTTTCTTAAAACGTGGTGCTGCATCCTGAGCTTTTTTTCTTTTTCAGAAAAGTTGATGGAGATTTCACGTAGTGGCATTCGGGACTGATACATCTGCAGATGACTCGAGGCAGAAGGAGAGTGGGATTGGGATTGAGCAGCTTGTCTCCTAGCTCTGTGTAAAGTCCATGATTGTAACTGAGCTGAGAGGTTTGTGGTTCAGCTCAGCACTGCTGAAAAGGCTGCTGCCACCGATGCATACTGCTCAGTAGCACTGGGAGAAGCAGTCTGGCCCAGCATTTCCTAGTCTGCAGCATGCCTTTTGCCTTCTTCTTTCCCTCCTATTCAATAAAGGTGGCAGACAGCTGGGACTGGAAACTAGAAGGATGTTCTTCATCACAGAACTGAAAGCCACAAATTCTTTGCTCTGCCCTGATACTTCTTGCGCCCCATTCCTGACATGGCTCTGTGCACTGCCTGAGGGGGCTGGGAAGTTCATTTATGGCCCTTGTCTGAGTCTGTTTGCTAACATGGGTTGTTGAAACCCACTGAAGTAATGAAACGTTAGCATCTGTTCGCTAGCCTTGCACAGACTGCCACGAGGCAGGTACTTCAGTTCTGCACAGGCAATTGGAAGTCTTGCTTGGTCATCGTAACAAATTTTTTGCGTTGCCTTTGGCTCATGATATTTCCACAATCCATCATCTGTCTTTGGGTCTGGTGTCTCTTGGTCACTCACAAGAGTCTAAAAGATGAACTTGTTACTCTCTTCAGAAAACATCATAGTTGGCTCCCCTCACTGCCACTGAATGTAAATCTTTCCCATGTATCCAGTCATCATCTTAGTTTAGCTTTGAAGGAGAATGAAGATTACCTGTACTCTGTGATGTCTGTGTGCCCCCGTTATCTCACTTTGTATAAAACTCTAGTGTTGTTCATTTTACACCCATATAAAAGAAGAGTTTTAAGCTCAAAGGTAACCAAGTTCCCACAATGTTGGGGAAAGTAAGAAGCTGGATAGGGAAGAGAGGCACTGTTGGAGCGTTTATTGAAAGCATGGTTTCAGTATGAGTTCATATGTTATTTAACACCAGAGAATCCACACAGGAAGGAATCTCATAATACTCCTGCTGCCAGAAAGCCTTCAGTCAGACTTCAATGCTGTCGTAGACACAGAAGTCAATCAACCACAAGAACCAAATAAGAAAGAAACCAGACTTCATTAGTTCCAATCCTCCTGGTACTATTTCTTTCATTTATGGTTGTTCTGGAAGCGGAGATGGCTTCCCAGTGATGCATGTGCTCCACGCCTTCATCACCTCGGGGTTAGCGCTCCGTGCTTGGGGCCGCTCGAGCAAAGGACTTGAGTGAGTATAGCCTGTAGCAACCTTTCTCTTGAAGGTCACCTACTATTAGCCCATAAATCTTGAGCTTTGTGTTCTGTTCTGGCTACCTGTTTATTTCAGGATATAATTCAAGGTGTTGGTTATGATCTTATTAAGCCCTTAAAGGCCTGGGACAAGGTTAGCCGAGAAAATTGCTTCTCCCTCCCACCCCCACTTCATCCCCTATCATGGGAGTTATGATCTGTTGGGTTCCTGTGATTATTCTCCCTGCAGCTAACAACACGGCTTTGTCAACGAAGCAGCTGGTGTGCCTCTGAAACCTGTGTCTCTTGTGTCCTGAAAAAGTCCAGGTTTGGTGAATGCAATACAAGGCAAATGACTTCATTTAGCATTTTGAAATTTTCTGGGCTTTTTTTCCCCCAGAAGGATCTGGGAGTTTTGTTCGTTGCCGACGTAGATCATCAAATCCCGTGTTTGCCCCTCTTGCCTTGTCTCAGAGTGCCCCGCTGTTGCGGTGTACCCTTTTGCAAAAGCATAATGCATAAAAGCTCATGAAAGTGTTAATGCTCATTGTTTTGCGATGAAATGTGGCAGATGAGATCGTGCCCTGTGATTGCTGTAGCTTGGGAAACTTGGAGCAGTGAAGCCTGCGAACCAAGCTCTGGAGACCGCTGGGGCGATCCTTGAAAGGTCACTGGAAAGTGCCGGAGGATTGGAGGGCTCCTCTGCGGGCTGGGAGAGGCCGAGGAAGGCATGGTAGGAAAATGAAGCAGTGAGGCAGGGAGAAGAGAGAAGGAATGGGTGCTGTCTCCAGGAATCCCTTGGAAGGTCCCTTGAGGACCTTGTTAAGAGAAAGTTCACTGCAATTCTTAGCACAAAAAAAATGTTTTGATTATGCAAATGTCGCTTCCTACATTCAACCTTCAAGGTCCTTTGTGTCAACTCTTGTACACTTCAAAAAAAGGTGCTTAAAATGTCAGCACAAACTAAAAGATGATTACTACATATTAGGTTTTGCCTTTTTTAATACATATATGTACCTTGCCATGGCTGATGTTACTGTATCAGTAGGGTTCCTTCTGCGGCTGGTCCACTGTTAAGCATCGTACCACACCTGTTTGATTTGCTTGTGTTGGGCTGCTATCAAAAAGGAAATGAGTAACAATATTTTACATTTGAAAAAGGAAAATGTTATCCTTCTCACTCCCTTTGTGCATGATATGATGTTAAAGCTCTCACCGAAGCTGGTGTTGTAGATGTGGATTTCGTATCATTGGGTGGTCTCGACTTAACGTACTGCGAGTTCTGTAATACTTAGTGCTGGCAGACAGAGCCAGCAATAGCTTTTCAGTGTGGAGCCAGCCAGAGTGACAGCGTTTGCAACAACTTTTGAGCTCTTAAAATATTTTTCTGCATCATTAGAACAGAGGCAAGGGCTCCCGAGCGTTTCACAGGAGGGAATTTTGTGAAAGAAGGCGCGTTTACAATTTCTTTCCTTCCCCATGATGCAGCGGTCTAGCCCAGGCCTCAGAGATCTTCCTTTTGAAAACTTCTCTGAAATAGATATCTCTGTGAAACGTTCCAGCTTTGACAAAAACAGCATATTTTGATCAAAAAAATATTTTGCTAAAAATTGTTCCAGCCAGCTCCCCTCTGAATGACTTTGATCGCTCAAGTTAACTGTTTTAATTCAAGTCAGTTTTCCATGCCAGCAAGCTGTCTGTGGAGCAGATCCTGCTCCTGCTGGCAGAGGAGTCTTTTCCTTCCTTTAGAGCAACATCAAGAGCTGTCCCTTATTACGTTTACCCCAGGAAGAATTTATTGTTCCATTATTCCATCAAATTACATAAATGAAATAGCGGTGATAATTGTAGCTCATCAATAGCAATACGTTTACTCATTATCTATGCCAGACTGAAGGTACATAATTAAGCTATATGAAGGACCTTGAAGTGATGTTAGCATTTTAATATGGAGAAGTAGAAAAATTCATGGAAGGCTGAATCTCGATTTGTAATTTTACTGAGGTCACTGCGGAGCCTGTGACCACGTGTGATATTAGCTGCACTTGCACTTACGGATAGAATAACGAGCCACACTTAAGTTCAGCTAAAACCGTGCAAGATGCTGGCAATCAAACCTGCAAGCACTTGCAAAGAGGTTATTAACAACTCAAAAATGATCCAGTGCTTAAGTAAAAACTGTGGCATTACTTCTGCTTTTCTAAATACTCTTCTGCTGAAGGAGCTTTGACCCACTTTTGATGTGCATGAGATCGGTTTCAAGTAACCGCGAGCATTAAAGTCACACCAAATTAGGAGTTCTGGGTGATACTTTAATGAGAACCCGGTGTGAAACTTGACTGTTCTGACCAGAGATTGCTTGGAGAGTTGGGGCTTGTTCTGACGAGAAATGCAAAGTAGAAACTCGCAGGTTGCAAATCTGTGTGGATGGAAGGAAGCATTCACGCCGAGTTCAAATCAAGTTTCACAGGATCGTTGGAGCAGGGTCCGGAGCTCAGCTCTGCCACGAGCTTTCTGGCTCGGGGGTTTCTCTGATCCGAAACCTGAATGGCCCTTAATAAGTAACTGCTTGTCTGGCCCAGGGAGCCGACACTTCAGGTGGAGAAGGCTTGGCTTGGAACAACCTACCAAGCAGATGTGTTCCAGCACTGGGTTACAGCACCGCATGAGCCGATTTGGGGGCTTATGCAGTAATTCAGCAACCAGCAGGCGTTGTGCTCAGCGCTGGCTGCACTTCGGCTGGTGATACATTTGAAAAGGCCAAACCTGGCCGCGTTCTCCTTTGAAATAAATGGGAATTATGTCACTGATGGACAGCGTTGGGTTCTTAAGTGTGTCATCTTGTATTGGCCTATGTTTACGTGCAGATTACATGTAACAGTGAGGATCAGTATTGTTTTATGCTGCAGATGAGCTCTGCATGGGCTCACCCTTCTCAGTTCACGCGATAGCAGGGAAAGGCAATGGCTCGTCAGCGCCTGTCGTGATGGGGCCTTCACACCACACCCGGCTTGGAGCTCCAGGGGGATTTGGGCTCAGGTGCTTTCCCTGAGAGTGACAATCTATATAGTGTTCTCCTGGTAGTGATAACAGGTTCATATTTTATTTAATCCAACTGCCGAGGCTGGGGTGGTACCGTTGTTTTTGTTTGCATCGTTATTTTTAACCTGCTAAATTCTTTGGCCAGCTCTGTAACAGCTGTGGGGGAACAAGTTATCTCAGACCAGTGCTGCTGCGAAAGATCACCGAGTGTCCTCCAGTCACTGCTGTAAGCACCAGAAGCAATGTGACGTGCACCTAGCCAAATGAAGACCGTGGTGGCGTGTTGGGAGGTGCTGACGTGTTCCCAAAGCTGCCGCCTTGTCTCTGCTTGCTGCTGCCCCTGTCCACCCTCATCCAGGGCTTCTTCCTGAATTGTCGCAGGAAGCGGATGCAGCTGGGAGGCAGGGGGGCACAACTCCTTAAAAAGGTCATTTTATAAACTGGAGAGTTTCTCATCAATCTGCAGCTTAGGGGAGAAGGGACTTAATATACCTGCAATAGCTTGGAGGTGCAGAGGGAGAGCAGCATGGCCTTTATGCAGCTGTTAACTCGCTGTTCTCAGGGTACATGCAATTCCTTTCCCCTTTATTTCCTTCCCTCATGTCTTTGAGGTTTGGATAAACTATTTCTGAAAACAATTCTCCTCTCCCCGCAATACAAAGCAGCCTAGCAATAAGCAGCATGCAAGGATTGCATAAAACTGAGAGCTTTGGCTCCACACAAGGAAGATGAGCATTTCCTCGTGGAAGCAGCATCCATCTTGCCATCACATCTCTCTCTGGGTGGCACCAAGTGCTTCCTTGAGCCAAGGACCAGGTGGTATGGGATGGGGCAAGAGCAGGAGTGGTGAGCACTGCTCCACAGAAAGGACTGATGATGATCTTTTGGGGAAGAGGTCAGAAAATTCTGTGTTGACCTCTCTGCCTTTGAACTTCTGATTAATCTACAGCTAGGGAGACAAAAAGTCTTACTGCTCCATCTGTTTTTTGTATCTGGTGCTTCTGATACACTGAGCTGGACATTACGAGAGTTGTGAAAACTACCCAAGGACGTGGTCTCTTCTCCCGTTTCACGGTCTGTGCTTCTGAGCTCTGTGATTCCCCAGTTTAGGAATGCTACAAGTGAAACGTGAGGCCTGCTCAGTCTCATCTGTGCAGAGTTTACTTTCTTTTCCTGTGCCACTGAGCCATCTACCCCATCTGGATGTACAGGCTTAGAAGCAGGAAGAGATGGGGTACTTAGAAGAAATGAGAATGGCAGAACAGTGGAGTTCTTGATACATAGTTTCTTACAAATTGTTAATCATTTCTGAATTTATTTGCATGTTGAATTTCAAAAAATATCTCCCAATATTGACAGGTGAGTTGGACAGCTGTGCTGCAGAAAATTTTGGTGAGGCATATTAAGGAAAATTGAAGCATGTAGATTATGAAGAATCATTTCTGAGGGGCAAGTTTCATCCAAATCTACTGTAACCGCTATTTCCTTCTTTACCTGCGTAGTTCTGCAGCCTCAGAACAAGTACAGGATACTGCAATGCTGGCCGGGCACCACGGTTCAGGTGTGATCTGAGATGGCATATCTGCAGATACCTGCATGTCTCGCTTCCCTACAGCTGCTTGTCAGGTCAGGATACACTGTGTGCCATGGCAGAATCACCTGATCTCCGTGCTGGAGATGGTAAGTCAATCACAGAGCTTTTGTTACAACTTCTGACTGAAGACAGAACTGTCTTGTATAGAACATACATTCCTGGTACCTGAGGTGGTGTATTTAGAATACGTTCTCTTATCTCCATGTAGCACCACACCGTGCCACAGAAAAGAGCTTAAAGTATGACTTCTGCAACATCTGGCCGTACCGTTGCCACTCTAAGTTATCTCCCCAGATGCAAAAAGTGGCAGCAATCCAAGATCCAGTTTACTTTAACAGCCTCATGAAATCCTGCTGTACTCTGCCTTTCAACAGCCTCAGTGCATCTTTCAGCCATTTGTGAGCTTTAGCTTCAACCCCCCCCCCTCCCCCCGTGAAGTACGATCTCTGTTCATTAAACGGGGACTTGGAGCATGGGGCAGAACAACATGCTACCTGCAGGTAGGTGCAGACACATCTCAACTTTGTTCGTGGCCATAGTTAGCTGGCAGCTGCCTGCGCCATGCTGCACAGCCAAGCTGTAGGAACACAGAAAACAGACACACAACTCAAATCCCAGTGCCCAGTCAAGGACCTCTTTGCCAAACCAATCCTATTCGTGCTGCCCAGGGATCTTAGGGCAAACACCTTTCTTAATGGTTCATTCTTCACTAGGAATTGCAGTTCTGTGATTTCTGCAGCTGTCCTTGTGGCTGTGCTTATGTTCGCAAACCTCAGCAGGACGTGGCTCGGGATTTCCCACCTTCCCAGCCCTCCTGGACGGAGCGTTCCTTAGACAGATTATGAGGGATTCTGGGTGTAGTAACTCATCCTTCTGAATCGCCTCAGTGACAGCAAGGACTAGCGATGACAGCCTGATTTAAAGTTGTCTGTAATATAATGAGCATAACCATAAGTAGAGGGGAATTAGCCAATTACTGCTGCTTAGGGATTGCTTTGTGAGGTTACTCTAAATTAATTGTTTGGGAGTTGAATTAACGTCAGATGCCACCAAGGGACAAGTGGTTAATTGTAATGAGTTTTTGTGCTCTGCCACTTCCTAACAATAAGGCTGTTCTTGAGAACGGGGTACGTTGTGTCTTGAGAAGGTAGGTAGTATAAATAGGGGTTGGAACGAACTCAGGCTTGGTAGTAGAGGCAGCCTAGAGACAGAACTGAAGAAACTTCAATATATTGAATAGATGTTTATCAATCCCCGCAATGGGAAGTGTTGATAAAACTTTTAAAGGAGGGAGCCTGTCCCCATGCCTCCCCCTCGTCTTGGATGGCAGCGCGTATACGTACATAAACCCGAAACATCCAACTGTCCCACTTGATGTGCTGTGTTGTGACAAGTCATCTCAGATTGTGTCAATCATGGTGCCTCATGCTATATTAAGTGACATGCTGTAATGTGATTGATACAACGTGAAATGACACGTCATTGTGCAAAATATCATCTGGAAAATTCAGGAAGCTACTGAGGAGTGGAAGCTGATCTTAGACTGTGGCCTTTCAAGTTTTGAGGCAGGAAAGCTCAAGAAGTAAAAGAAACTCCCTGGAACCAGACCCACTGCTGCCATTGATATTAAGGTCAAGTGTGCTCTTCTACCTGAATCTTTTCATGGGTAATTAGTGGCTCAGTTTTAAGAAATGCTCTCATTCCTTGGGGACTGACAAGTATCTGTGGGCCTGAATTGAATTTCTGTGAGCCACTTGGCACATCATTAATCATTAGTGGAGCTGCACCATGCAAACAGGGCTGCGAGCTAAATGCAGCCCGTTGCAGTTCAGGGAGGAGGGAAGCTCTTTCAAAACCAAACCAAACCGCTTCCTTTCTCCATCTGGATTCTGCTTTCTTCCCACTCCTCCTGTTCTTCTTTTCCATTCCGTGTAGCGAGTGAAATCTCAAAATACCGAGCTGTCTCTAGACCCCATTGGTGTGAGGCTTTTTTGCCTGTCTGTGTAGGGTGCTTCGTTCCTCACCTGCACCCCGTGGCCTGGCCCACTGCTCTTTGCAGCTGCAGGCACCCGAGGAAGCTAACCTTGGGAACACGTTTGTAGGAGTCTATTACAGCGACTGCTGCAGTAACTGAAGCAAAAATTGCCATGAAACAGGAGTTTGCCTGAAATGCATAGAGTCAACAGGAACTTTTGCAGTAGGTCAGCTTCACCAGGAGTCTTGCTAGTGGTGTTTGGAGAGTGCTTTCTTCCTCTTGCTGGGAAAAGTTGTCCAGGGACTGAAGTTTAAACATAGCTTAGAGCTCCCAGTGGATAATAGAAAGTAGAATAAAACCAAGTATTTTGAACACAAAGGCCATCATCTACTCTAGATTTTGACAAAAAGAAATCATTAGCTATCTATTTGTCATACTAGAAAATACAACAAAAATAAAGGGACAGTAATTAAATACTTTTATAAAGTCAGATATTCAGTAAGATTTTTATGAGTCACAGAGTCCAACATTTTTCCCTGGTGAGGAGAAAATAGTGAAACGTTGTCCTTTTCAGGGACAGGAGGGCTGTGTCAGAGCTCCTGTTGTTGCTGCCGCCTCCGAGCCCAATTCCTCCTCTGCCTGGAGGATAAAACAGGAAAAACATACAAAGGTGGACAGTGAAGTTGGGCGAGCTACTTCTGTTTGATGCTGACTGTTGCCCACATCTTCATGTGGCATGTAGATAGAGACAGATGGACCATGGTCTTGTTCCTCGCAATTTTTATCTGCCGTGGGCTGTTCAACATTACCTTTTCTCAAGCATTGCTTACAGCAGTTGGCAAGCCCAACAAAGCTGCTCCTAAAAGAGAAAAGGACAGAAATTTAAAAAAAAAAAAAGCAAAGAAGTGGTTTATCTAGAGACAATTGCAAAAATATTAGTATTAGTATTGAATGCAGTTTGTATGAACTGCTAGAAGCAGCTTAAGTAAACAGGTTGAATTGGGTCTTGTTAATTCAAGCAGCATAGGATTTATCTGGCTGGCCCAGGCCAGATTTGTTTTGGCTGTGCCATCCAGACATGAGGCAGGACAAGCACGGCACAGAGAAGCAAGGCGTTTAGGCGCAGCACTGTTTTAAAGGCTCATCTGTGCAGCTTCTGATGTATCTCTAGCCAGCTCTGAGCATAGGCAGAGTAAGCCGGGTCCTTCTGTACTGTCGTATTGCAAAGAGATACGGTCTTTGGATGTGGGCTGATGGCCAAAATTAAATGTTAGTTGAACCAGTCTGTATGCTTGCAGGTTTCTGAGGCATGTCATTGGCATCACTTTTATGCCTTTTGACCCTTCCTGTCAACTGCTGTTTGCGTGGAGTTTGCTGTTGTCAACCACAGCCCATGTCGCTGCTCTGGCTGCAGGTCAGGTGTGCCTGGAGGGTACAGCTAGAGGTGTGGGTGGTGCGGAGATGCATGTCTGCACGGGTGTGAGGCTCTGCACAACACTCAGTTCTTTTTGGGAGTTATAAAAAGCTTTTCTAGCTTATAGTCAGCTTGGAAACATTTAGCAGGGCAAGTCTGCTGCTTCCTGCTTCAAACTGGGTCAGAACTAGGGCCCTTCCCCAGGTACCCCGCTGCTGCTTTTCCTGCAAGGCAGAAGATGTTTACAAGGTTAGTGCGTACTGAAGGGTTACGAGAATAACCAAAGTCGGATTTGCAGACAGGTTTGTAAAAGGCTGAATTTGTTTCACTGCTGCTGGATGGCTTTGTCCAACCCCAGGTAATGTGTACCTGGGTACCCATAAAAATATTTGCAAGTCCAAACAGTTTCACAGTCTTTAATTGGAAGTTCATTACTAATTCAATACTGAACATTATCATTCCTCTGTGAAAAACAAAAAGAAAAAGAAAGAAAGGATCAGTCATCTGGTGAAGCAGTGGGAAATATGCTATATAAGCAGTCTTATGGCTGGAATTGTTACCAGCAATTAGGCGAAATGGAGCCTAGGAAGACTACGCAGATAACTTGTGAACTTGTAGACTTAAATATACATCGAGCTTAGTTAAATAAATCCAGTGTCACCAGAGATAATGAAAATCCCAAAGCAAGCTATTCTTTTCCTTAACCCACACCACCGTCTTTGCATTGATGTGTCATGTGGTAACAATTTCTAAATTCATTAGTCGTTTGTAAGAAAAGGCAAATGGGTGAGAAAGGATACAGGGCACCTTACAGAGTTTGAACTGTTGAGTGCCACAGCCAATTTCTCAGCTGCTCTAAACTGGCAATCCCAATGAGTTGCAGTGGTGTATTTTAAAAATTTGGCGTTGGTTTCTTTTTGTTCTTGTCATGCAAGATGGCTAGTGCTGTGTACTAATGCCTGTTGGCTCGGTAATCGGATGCCCACATGAACTAATTTAATAAATTGATATAGTCTTTTGCAATTTTTTTTCCTTCTCTACATGTCAGTGCTCTTTTTCTGAATGGAGTTCAATTATTATTATAGCATATATTACTTTGGATCATTTTACTGCACAATCAATACACATATCTGTATAATAAATATTGACATTACTTTAATGTTGTACAGTGTTCAGTATGTCAAGACTATTTCAGTCAGATGCCACCCATTACTGCTTGTTTCTAACATTTCCTGTCCATTCAATGTGAAAAAATTTCCTGCTAGGGCTTGTCTTCTGCCCTGGTTTCAAAAGATAAATGGAGGCAAGAGCAGTGCCCTCAGATTAATGCACTGGGCGAGATGAATTGGGTTCCTTGCCTCTAACTCTTGCATGTATCATTTCATCTTGTCTCTACTTTTGTTTCTCCTTCCCACTATTTCTCATCTCATCTGTTGGAATTGCTCATTGCTGGGGACTGTCTCTTGAAATGTATTTCTACAGAGCCTGGCACAACAGGACTGAGATTTCCCCTATAACTCACCTAATAATGCTGGTACATGGGCTGCTACGGGAACAGTGATCAATGCATGTGACAGGCAGCACAACACACGCAGGCATGTGAAAGATGAGAGGTGAGCAGCGGATTTTGGTACTTCTCTCCTGTAATGTCCTACACTGCTTTCAAGACTAGAGGAACTAGGGGAGAGATGTACCATAAAACAGCGTTAGATGTTGTGCTCCCAACAGCACAAACTATCAATTGTAAGAACACTATAGCATACTTCTCAGTAAACAGAGGCAGATTTTTCTCTTCTTTTGCTCTGATGCAACTGCATGGATTTCAGCGGGCGCTGGAGGTGGTATCTGGCTCAGTGTGCTCAGTGAAACACATATGGCTAATCATTCAAGTCTGAAAACACTGGATCACGATTCTGTCTGTGTTGTGAAAGGCAAGGCAAGAGTACTTGATGACTGCATTCAAGTTGAAAAAAATTGCCACTTTTGGTGTTTCCCATCTGGGAGAATGCTGCCTTATTCATAATATCTGTCTGGCATATGTATCATGTTAACACAAACATGCACATATATCTGCCTATGTAGAATGAAATATCAAAACTCCACCATCTCTATTGTACAGTATGGCAGTGTGTCAGTAACAAGTAGGAAAAATCATGGTGTGTTTACATACAAACACACATATAGTATTTATGTCTATAAAAAGAAAAAGCCATTTATATTGCTTGATCTTCTAGGTTACCAGATCCTGGCTCCCTCTGCAGCCTGCAGGTGGAAGCAATCATGATGGTGTAAGCGAGGTATCTACAGTAAGGGACTACACGCAGCCCAGAGACACTAAGCCTGAGAAGGTGACAGTAGGGCCGTCATCTGAATCCTGGCCTTCTAATAATGCTTTACCCAAAAGTTACAATTTTTTTTTTTCACCCTTTTGCAAAGTGCAGGGAGGACAGTCAAAGAGCTGGAGTTGAAAAAGCGTGTTTAAAACTGGTAGGATGTCACTGGCACCTTGGAAATGCGGTTCCCAGGTGGCTGCTAGAGGAAAATCTGCATTAATACGTTCCTGCTGGAAGCCACAGGGAGATTCCTCGCTGAGCTGGGGATTTGGGGGCTAGCAATCTTACTGGCATGGTTCCTCAAGTCTTTCCCATCCTGTGCCAATGTTTAAGATGCAGTGTACCCCAGACAGCTGTTGTTCCTGCATTGCTTATAGTTGCTGGGCTTTTGTTGTTCATAGCTCTGAATTACCACAATTTTATACAGGCCATATTTGACTGTAAAGCTGATTTCTGTATGGGAGCAAACGCTATTTTGTACGATTTGCATCCATTCTTCCTGCACTCCTCACATGCAAAATAGTAGTGAGCTACTAATTCATTGTTGCTACCGATGAAAAGACTTAGTAAGTTCTGTAGGGGGCAAAGAGGAAGTTGTTAGCAATGTATATCTAGTAAGGCACTTAACACTGACGACAAGAAACGAAATGTTAGGTCAGTTTTTCAGAGCTGAAATCTCTGATTTCACCGTGACCTATTTATAACTTTAATTGAAACATGGAACGGGAGGGAGCAGCTACCCAAACCAAATCCAGTAGGTATGATGAGTTCAAATGAACATGTATTTGCATCGCCGGGTCCCTTATAAAACCCACGCTCTGTTCTTTTAATATGGCTTGGATGAAAGACTGCAAAGGTTGCTGAGGATTCCTGAGTTAACCAGGAAATGCCTTCTTAAAGCACCTTGTTGATCTCATCCCTTGATCTGACATTCAGCTCGCAGCATCTGTCTCTGGCCTCCACTCTTGTGCTTACTTAACTTTATTTGGCATTTTGACTGCCCCCAGCTTTTGTGATATCTAGTTCAAAGGGTTTGGAACATTATTACAGCATTTATTGCTAGGCCAGCATTACCTTTTGCCCAAGTGACAAGCTGATACGGACCCTATCAAAGACAATGTCAGGAAGTACATTTATTCAGTGTGCCTCAGAGAAGCCCCAGGTCCCTTTTTTTCTCCTTTTAATTTTATGACACTCCACTCTGAGGACGATCAGGTTATTCTCTGCTCCCAGAGAGACATTTTGAACTCAGTCCTCTTGAGTTGTAGCATTATCTCCTTTTTTTTTTTTTTTTTTTCCTAGGCAATGCTGATCCAACACTTCCTTTTTACTGAACTTTGCTGACATTGGTGTTCATAATCTGGGAAGGTATTTCTGTTTTTCCAAGGCAAATGAAATTCCATGGACTATTTCTTCCTTCCTAAAAGCAAAGGCCAGCAGAGTTAATGTCTCTTCTCAGCACCAGAAAAAGTGCTGACCCAGCTAGGGGCACTGGGATTCCAACTGGGTCCTCAAGAGCAGATGGTTTAACAGGCTAGCCCATTAATCAACTCCACTTCTCCAAGCACTATGTTGTACTTCTTTCTTTTTTTTTTTGGTGATCAAGTGCTGGGTAAGAGAAATGTAACTCGATTTTTCCTTTCCAAGAGATGGCATTCAACATGCCGATGCCATTATATTTCTGTTATTTACACTTACTGAGCTAAAATGCAACAGATGTTTATAAGTGATTACAACTAAATTCTTCGGTAAATATGCTGAATGAATCCCATACATCTTCAAATGCTTTGAATGCTTCGCAGTGTGAAAACAGAATTTGTTTCAGGTGAACAGAATAATCCAGTCCTGGGATTTACTGGTAGTAACCAGAGGTTTTTGAAAAAAGAAAAAAAGTTAGCTAACAAAATCTTTAGCACAGTCAGACAGGTAGAGGAGTCCCAGAGCCTCTTAATACACATAACCTATAATGAATTTCTTTCATTTCTGGTTAAGCCCCTGAATACTTGTATAAATGCTTGAAAAAGAATGAAAAGATATTGAAGGAAAAGAACATTTCTATTGCTCCCTGTGAAGGATCTTTAACTGAATGGGAATGCACTCCTGCCAGGCTGCCTGTAGAAGTAAGCTCGTGTGTGATAATTCCTTTACATTCACAGCCAATAGCTCGTGGACCCAAGGGATGAAATGATATTTTGATCTGACTTTGTTCCCTAACCCCTCTGCATACCAACACCACGTCTGAATGCCTAGAAGTGTGCTCTTTCAGGGCAAAGTGGGCTAGCGCTGCGGATGCTTGTGCAAAGAGTCCTACGTGAAACAGTATCGAATGGTACTTTTATAATGGCTTTTGTTTGTTTTTGAACACTGGAGGGTTTGGAGATTTTTGGAGGTGGTGACTTCCTCAGCTGGCATGTGCTGCCTGTCTCTGGTCCTCCCCAGCTTCTTGCAGCAGGGATACCTTTCAAAGAACAAAAATAGTTTTAAGGATAGCCCCATTCATCTCTGCCCCCTCTGCAAAGACAATGCCATGAGGTGCAAGGAGTGAAGGCATTCCGGTTATCAATATCTGCTGTTACTTTTACCTGCTCAGAGGAGATTAAGATTATCCAGCAAGCAATCATTCTCCAGTTAGTGAAGTCTTTAAGGTAATGTAGGCTGGAACAGGATGGGTGGCTGCACAGCCCAGCGCCACACTTGCAGTTTGCTGAATCCACTGCCAGTGACAGTTTTTCCCCCCACTTAAGGATAGCATGTATTTTAGTGTTCATGTTTCTCCATCAAGATTCAAGTCCCCTGTCTGTCAGATGATACGAATAAATGATGTTTGTATCCTTCTTTGTTCTAAACAGCTGCAAGGTAGACAAGAGAAACCCATGGGGTTGTTCTTATCCCTCAACAGTAGGAAGGAATAAAAGTTGCTCTGTAATCAAGGGAGAAAAGCAGTTTTTCGCTGAAGGGCCAGACAGATTACGTCAGGAAACTTGTCTGTCTTCACTGAGCATGGGGGGATCCTTAGCTCCTAACTCAGGTACCTCAAGTTAATTAGGTAGTAACTTTTTGGAGGGCAGATTGCATACACACAGTCCTTGTTAAAGGCAGGTACTACACCCAGGTCTCCTGCGTTGCTGTGCGTTAGTATCTGGCCACTCTCATACAACTGACCTGAGACTGAGGCAAGTCATTACGTGAATGAATAGCTGGAGTTCATGTCTCACAGTAACCTTGTGCTGCTGGGTGTAGACTTTGCCCAATATTTTCAGTCTGTTAGATTAAAAATGCCCAAGGCTTCATATAATGCCGTTCATGACTGACTGACTACTTGGGTCACTGAATATTCAAAGTAGACAGGAGGTAACTCTGGTTGCACAGAGTTTCCTCATCACTGCAAGGCTGAACTAAGGTACTCTAGGCTTCGGGCAATATCTCATCTCAGGTCTTATCCTGAGCCAAATTTGCCTGGAAGAGCCCAGGCAGTTAAAACCTAACTAAGTGAAGATGTACTTAACTTCAGTGAAGACATAACCCTTGTATCCGATGTCAGTTTGACCCAGAATGTGTTTGGGGTTGTTTTGATCTCTCCTGTTTCATTTTATTTCCATTTTTTCCAGTCTCTCTCCATGGTTTTGCAGAGCAGAACTGTAAAAAGCTGCTAAACTTGAGGCCTTCCAGGCACTCGGCAAAAAAAAAAAGAGATTAAGCAGATGGGGATTCTGGAAGGATGGTGAGGTTTGGATGGGGGAGAAGTAGTAGGAGAAAGTGTCTGTCAGGGCTCTGAATGCCTCTTGATGCATGAGTACATTGCTGCTGCTGGAGTTTTACCCCATCATTCATTGCTTAAGCATTCCTTGACTATTTTTTTCTAAATATATGAATAAAATTAAAGTATTTTTGTATGAGGGGATGGGGATGGAGATTCATTCTGTAACACATTAACCACAAGTAGTACACAGGGTAGTTGTAGACGTGGGAGCTCAGATTGCAGAAGAAATTCAAGCCTCCTGAGAGGAAATGTGTGAAGTAAATTGTGAACCTCCCAAAGAGATGCTCTCTGCAATGACTGGATCTGCATAAGCCTCTAACATCTTAGATCCTTCTAAGAGGTTTTCTTTGTTGCTATGAAAATGTATCCAAGCCTACGTGAAATAATGAAGCTGCTGAACACCAAGTGTGGCTGGGATGGGCAAGTTCTTCCTTAGAGACCCCTTAGTAAGGGATCTCGTGAAAATTGAACGGGTAATCGTGATGACAGCAGGTGAGGATCTTAACCAAATATGAGAGATTCAAGACTGTTCTCATACGGCTTTTTTTTTTTTTTTAATGTAACAATAAAAACATTCTTAGTCTTGAAAGTCAAAGGGGGCTATCCATTGACTCAAATGGCAGCAGACTCTTGCTCTCAGCCTTTGGTGGCTTGAAGTCTCTGCCAAGAATATCCCGAAACACCATTCCCACTTCATAATGGAGTGGGTTTTTTCGCACTGTGATGCCATGGTGGAGACTGCTTCCTCTCGCAGTCCCTTGGAAGCCAAGATTGTGAAGAAACTAGGCAGAAATCTCAATTTGGGTCAAATGACCTGTGTAATTTTAATATTTACAATAGATTGTAGAAAACCATATACTAATGACTTTATATTTCCTTGACTCGGAGACGGCCAAAGAGTATTTGTATTTGAAATATGGCATGAAATATTCCCAATCGCTGTCCTAAGTAAACACAAGAGTGTTTGCATTACCTTTTCACCTGTAGCAGATTAAAGTGCTCCTTAGCCATTGGCTGTGAGGGAAACCAAGATCAATCTCTATAATTCTACAAGCCTTCGTATAAATATGTTCTGACTGTGTTTTTATACATTAATCACAGAAGATTATAAGGCACATGCCATATTGTGCATATTTCTTGCAAGCAAAATAGAACTGTCTGCAGTTCTCACTGCAAAATTACGGAATGGACTGAATCATAAAAAAAACATGCAGGAAAATCTGCTATTTCAGGACAGCTGTTCAGTACTTTTGGACAGCTGACTTTTTTTTTTAATACAAAAATAAAGCATGGATATTTTTTTTACTAGAAATAGTGAGCCAAATTCATTAAGGGGATAATTTCAATTCACAAAATAGATCATTTCCTTTCTTCCCAAATCTTGCTGAGTAAACAACATTCCTTATTGCTATTCCCCAGACTTCTTTTGAGTTTCCACGTCCAGGCCCAGCAATAATATCCCGTTTTCAGACATAAATGGCAAGGAAGATGAAAACAGCTTGCTGCAGTTGTAACACCATGGTCTGTGACTCTGTGCTCTCTCAATCCATCACTCCAGACACTACCACTGTGAGTGGACGGTGAGTAGTGTGCTGAAAAGGGAATCTTGCTGGTAGTACGAGTGTGTTGTGTGCTGCCATATAATGTGTGAAGATCAGTAGTAGATAGCACAATGAATATGAATCATTGTGTTTCAGGCTAGAACCTAACCTCTAACGGGATTTTTTGTTAATAAATAAATTGATCCGCTCATTAGAATAGTTTCTTAGAGGAGTTAATTTTGATATGGTCTTGAGGGACGTGAGGGTGTGCTCTGATCTACTTTGACAGTTTCTGTTGCTGTTCTAATGCGAGTATTGGGCATGTTAATTTATCTCACCTGCTTTCCTCCTCTGTTATGTCTGGTGTTTTGTCAGTTCAGACAAGGCAAGGGCTCCCCCTTACTCTGTGCTGAACAGGGAGCTGGAAGTTCATATTCTAAGGATAAGCGTGCTTGTAAAGGGAATTTAGTAGTCTAAAGGGAAACGTGAGTTAGGAGGGTCAAAACGTGTGCTTGCGGAGATGGTGTCTCCTTAGATCTATAGGAAAGTGGCTCCAGCTTTCTGCCATGCAATGCCAGGGCAGGGTGTAAAGCCTCAGCGGAGATGTGAGGATGTAGGTCCTGTTGTGGGAGGGAGACAAAGAAAGAGAATGATGTTGTCTGAAGCATAGGAGTGGCAGGCCTGAGGACAAAACCTGTGCCAGGAGAAAAAAGGAGGTATGGTGGTTTTCCTCCCTGGCCAGTAGCTCGTTCTCACTCCCTCTTTCTCTCTGTCACATGCCACCTGATCATTACCTTAACCACTAGGCAGTTATGCTACATTACACTACTGTACTGTCAACAGTCTCTGGGATATTAGGATTACCACAGTGCTTTTATGAACTAAATCTTGGAAACCGCAGTACATCCCCATTACTGGAATGTGCCTTGCACAGCTTCTAACAAAATGCTTTCAAAATCAGCTAATTAAGCAATATGGAAATGGACGTTTAAACAGCAAACCATATGTATGCAAGGGTGTTGAGTTAGTGGGGTTTACTTGGTGCTCTGTTCTGCACGGTACTCGAGGCATCCAAGTACCTCCTGCACCCATTCGGGTCATGGGAAGCTGAGCGTACTCAGCACCTCTGAGCATCTGGCTTTAGCAGCCTGCACAGCACTCGGCACGTTTCTTCTCACTCTGCTTCATAACGTTGCTGTGGGACTTGGGCGGGGACATTTGTACAGAACCTGAGTCATGCCAGCTTGCTTTTTGGTCCTTAGAAAAGTGCCTGGAAGGTTCACAGCCCAGTTCATTGCTCGTTGGCTATATCAGTGGCAAAAATGCTTCTTGAAATCGTTGGAAGATGACTGCTACAGAGTATCCCTGATTATGTTTTATTGTATTAAATTTTACCATTAAACCGTCTCAGAAAACGGAGCCCTCTTTAGGTCAGTCTTCTTTTGCATCTCATCAAAGGCCTCCCTGCTCTTTGAAGGTTTTGGGTACGAAGCAGGAATAAGAGCTGAGGGAGGGGTCTTGCTGCTGCTGCTGCTGCTGGAGGTCTAAAGGCCAGAAGGTTGGAGTGATATTGCTAGAACTGAATGGAAAACCTGTGACAAAGCCATTGTATTGAGCTGTAATTTCATGAGTTCCAGATAAATAATATCCCCCCTGGGTTATAAAGTTGCCTCTCCCTGTCAGCTGAGAATGGCAAATGTTGTGGACCAGTGGAATATAAAGCACTGCAGGAAAAACACGAGAAAGAATTCAGGCACAGTAGAAGAAATCTGTGTCTGGGGTATGTGATAATGTGTGAGGAACAGAGGAAATAAAAGTGAAGAGGACTTTTACTGTAAATCCTACACAAAACAGGGATGAAGAGCAGAATGACAGAAGCAGATGCAGTGCATTTATCAGGGCCTGGAAAAACAAACAAACAAACAAAACCACAAATAATTGTTGCTGCAAAGCAGCCTTTCTAGGAGGGATGGTGGCTCCAGGAGCCTCTCTCCACCCGCTTGTGCTACCATTCATTGCTGCTTCCAGAGCTGAGCCACAATGTGGTGAAGTTGAATGTGGCTTTGCAGGTGTCTTGTGACAACTTTTCCACACACACAAGACTGTATCAAACTCAGAAGCAACCTAGAGTGATGGGAGAGAGGAATTGCATGAATAAAGCTAAAGTCTGGGAGAGCAGGTTTTGTGGTGTTGGCACCGGTCCTAGCAGTAACGTTGTATGATACTGCAGTTTCCTTGCCTTTGTGCTAAGGCCCTATTTTTATATGGCTCAACAGCTGACATAGGCATGTTGTAAATATGTTTGAAAGGTATCCTAAAGGCAGCTGAGCACATCTGCTGGAGGTGTTCAAGATAAGCCTCGGTGGTGGGCAGTTCATTGACTATCTATTACAGTGAGTTTCCCATCTGTCACAACACAGATGAATCACAGTCCTAAGCCCTTACAAGCTATTTAGGTATGGCTCCTTAGCCATGGACAAAGGTAGTCTCTGATATTTTAAAAAGAAGTTCAAAAAAACAAATAACCTCAGCTTTCTCATAAATTAAGCCCTGTTCGCAGCCAGCCATTCGGTTTGTCCAAAGTACTTTGCTGGAGCATGCCAAGATGCTTTGCCTTGGAGGGGTTTTATTAAAGGCTGATGTCGTTCTGACACGGGGTAGGTTCAGCAGCAAGTTGCTGTCTGCCACCTTCCCATCAGAAGGGTGGCAGGAGTGGAAGGAGCCCATTAATCCATCCAAACTAATAACACCTTTTTGGCCTTAAAATCTAATGATCTAATTCAGTGTTTTGTCCTTGTGATCCGAGCACTTTGGCAAAGACATTTTTCTCTTGTAAAAGTGTTTTGCCTACCTGGATGTCCTTGGGAAAGGCTTTAAAGCCCAGGGCTGCCACGTCAGATCAGAGCCACATATTGCATCATTGGCCTGTCCTGGATGCTTTTTGTGTCCAGCTCTGACTTGTCCCGAGCAAGACATCCATCATGTCGCAGAGGATTCCCGGCTTCAGCATGTCAGACAGTGCCAGTTATAATTATAGCCAATAAGGTCCACACCAAAGGGGTTAAAAGGAGATGCTGTAAACTTAGACAACCTTGCTACTGTTTCTCGGGGCTAGATTTATTCTCTGGACTACTTCAGTCTCCCTCCAGAGAGTTCATTGTGTAAGTCAGTATGACAGATTTATCCATGCTCACAGAGACGGTGGCTGTTTTCTCACTAGGCAGGTGGAAGGAGAAAGCAGCATAAAGACAGCTGCCAGCTGAGAGGTCACAGTTGAACTCATGCCATGGAACGATCATAAATTATAAATCTTCTGAAGAGTTACAGCTTCTGCTCTTATTTCTGTCTTGTCCTAAATTTCTCAGCTGCACTTCTATTTATTTTAGGCATGTCATTATCGTCTGCAAAGGTCGCTGAGTGATTGCTGGGCAGAGTTTCACCTGAAGAGTACAGAGCACAGCCCCTGGCCACTGATCACTGAGGTTTCACACTGTGTGGCTGAAGTCTTTCTGTTGTCCTCCCTACACCTGCACTGCATGTATCTGGTGCATCCCGTTGCGCTTGGCATCAAACCATTGCACTTTTACGGCTGCAGTTTGTGCTGATAGGGACTGTTGTCAAAGCTGTCCCCGCACAGTAATGGCAGCTACTGGGGGAAACGCTGTAGCTGATCGGACTGGATATGCTCATTTGAAGTCACTTCCAACCCTTGGTCTTGCTCAAAGGTCTGCCCTGGATGTCGGTGGAATTAGGCCCTGTGCATATCATCCTGCACGATGAAAAATGCTCCTGCATGATGCAGGGCTCCTGATCCTTACTACTAGGAGGGGAAGGGAGCAAGGAGGGGCTGCATTTCAACTGGTGTAGATCAGCGTAGCTCCGTTGAGGAACTGGCACTCAGCACCTCGACTGATCGTGCTCTTCAGTCAGCTTTTTTTTTTTTTCCTGGTAGCATCTGTGCATATCCTTCAGTATTTACCACCTTTGAGTACTTGTGCACTAAGTTTAGAACAGCCATTCTGAACTTCTACGAATAGCAGCTGCCCCATCACTGCTCCAAGTACCGTCTATTCTTAGGAGAGTGAAATTCCCCACAAATTCTTTTAAGGCCTGACTCTGTCTTTGCTTAAGTGCATGTCATTGACACCATCTCTCTCAAACATTAGTCCTTCTCCTGCTCGGTTTGCTATTTCCATCTAGATGATACATGCTGTAGGCCTAGTTTAATAGCTGCGTCTTCACTGGGTCAGTAGCATACGTACTCAGATGTATGCTTGTCAGCGACTCTGTTGGAGTTAGAGGGATAGGCACGTGCTTCAAGCCAAGCTGGTGCATGCAGGACCGAGTCCTTCAGGGTCTGTAGCTTTTATGGACTGAGGTCACAGATTTTTGCAGTTTAATGTGGATTTTCTCTATCTTTGTGATGTCTTCTGTTTTCTAGAACTGTTACAGACCACAGCTGAAAGGCAGAAATGTGCATCAGGAGTGGTACAAAGTACTGCAGCTCCAGCAGGGGATTTGTGAAATGCTGGGGGGAAGCACAGTGGCCCCACAGCTCCTTGGGAATATTCCTTCTCAGGCACCCTTTTTGTCACAGGCTAACTTTGCAAAAAGCAGGTGGTGGAAAGGAAACTGGGCAAGCAAGAAGGAAGCAGAAAAGACTGGTCTTTTTATTGCTATTAAAATTTCCTTTACTGCCAAAAGGTCTTTGAAGCAAAAATACCAGCTTGCTGGGTGGCATCCACAACCTGAATTTAGCTTTAACCATATGGTA
Source organism: Anser cygnoides (assembly GCF_040182565.1). Taxonomy (NCBI): domain Eukaryota; kingdom Metazoa; phylum Chordata; class Aves; order Anseriformes; family Anatidae; genus Anser; species Anser cygnoides. The sequence goes on along the minus strand of NC_089875.1, from coordinate 1,989,444 downwards.
GCACAGTGTCAGGTTTCTGCCGGCACATACGGCTTCCCGCCAAGTGCTTTCCAGGTTCTCAGCATCTCTGCAGTATTTCTTCCCCTCTCCCTCAGATTTTGGGATACATCACGTTTGCTCCTGCAGGTTTTTTTTTCAGTTTTCCTACATTCCACTCTCCTGATCACCAGCACTGGTATGATCTTGATTTCCTTAAACATTTTTCTTTCTCCTCTGGGAAATTTATGTCTCTTTCTGGCATCTGTCCCCTCTCCTCTCTGTGCACATAGGCGAAGAATTCATTTCATTTTTTCTCTTAAACAATGCCCTTACTACTTGTGTCAATAAATTACCCTTGCCATTTTTAAGAGGCCCTTCTGTCTCCTTCACTGCCCTCTCCTTCTGTATGTACTTAAAAAATGTCTTATTTATCTTAACCCCTGCTGTCATCTTGCTCTGTTCAATTCCCCATTTTTGCCTTTGTTATCGTATTTTGCACCAACTTTGCCCTCTGATCTTTATACTCCACTGCTAGACCCCATATTTTATACAGAATTATGCTCATTTTGTAATTGTAATTAATCCTATCCAATCATGTGATTCATTGTGAGCACTTTTTCAATGCTTTGTGCTTATTTGAGATTAGCAGCGTATGTTTGTCTTTTTCAATCTACTGTCCTTTATTTCTTTCTTCTCTCTTGGTCAAACAAATTTAAGGAAATTCATCTGTGATTTTCTGAAATTCTGCAGGCATAGCTTCTTTTGCTTAGTCATTAATTGTAAGCCTCACCACATTACAGATCCTGCTATTTAGCAGCCTTCCTATTCAGGCCTGAGTCTGCAAGTCATTTGAGCAGTGTTTTAAAGTGCAAAGGCGGGAGTGCAATAACAGATTATCTTCATCTGTGTCTTAAACACTGAGGAAGCCTTCTGAAGGCTAGAAAATGTCCCTTTTCCATTAAACAGTACCTGCGATAGAAGGGCTCTGACCCCTCAGAGAAGATGGAAGGTACAACTGGAGTGCAAAAAGTTGTCAGGGATATTTCACTGTGCTCTCATAGCTGCATGTAAGACGGTCAGTAGCTTTAAAACTGAGTGCATGAGATAATTTGCTCCTGTGATCCCCTCATTCTTCAAAAGGACAGGGTGTCCATGGGAGCAGAGACAGGAAGAAGTGGTCTGCCCAAGGGCGGGCGGATGTGGTGCTGTGATGTGAGCCTGTGGAGGACCAGTTCAGTGACCCAGCCTTTCAACCAGGGCAGTAAAGGAGCAGCCTCTGCTGCCAGCTTTCCAGTCCTCTCCTCGATTAAGCTTGCCATTTTCACTCTCTGCTAAACAAGCACCACTGGCTGACTTTCACAAGTGTGCCTAGACAGCGTGCGTTTGCACATGTCCCCCATGTAATGTTCCCCAGAGGCAGTGTCCCCTTCCTGCTGAGCCTTTACAGGAAGAGCGTTAGGATTATCCCATGTGAAATCCCAGTGACAGACCTTTGTAGATGTCATTTTGGTTCTGAGCTTTATCCCAGAAAGTCTTGCTGTAGCAGGTGAACCTGCTCATGCATTACCTTCTGCAACTTCACATGGATCTTCAGAGCAAGCAGGTTGCTGTAATAGATCAAGTACTGGTGTCTCTAAAGGTGCAGATTTGGTGCCCGCCCTCACACTCCTTATACCTTCTACTCTGATTCACCTCCAAAAATTGTGGTGTATTTCCCTTCCTTAGGAGAGGACACAAGCTGCAAATGATTGAGTGGCTCAGGCCCTGATGTAAGGGAAAAATGAATTAAAATGCTCCTCTCAAGCTTTCTCTAATTTTACAAGTCTTATGTGAAATAGCCTTGTGGTGCACAGCAGGTCCAATGGTTAGCCCTGATGTCAGGGGAATCCACGGCAATTTCTTTCAGGTTTTAAGTGCTACGCTCCCCTCACAAAGAGCTTTATATTTGTTAAATCCCTTAATTCACAGTCAGAAAAGAAACGGCATCCAGAATGAACACACATGTTTTTGCCCTTTACGTTTGAAGGAAACATGACAGTAGATTCTCGAGTCTAATTTTAACTAGACACTTGGTTTCAACATGGGTCTCCCCTGATGCCTTCCAGCCATGAGTCCTTCCACCACGTAATATCTGTTACTCTGCAGCCATGGACTCCAGACCCACATCTAGACGTACATCAATGGCAATACCAGGCAATTGGCAGCTGCTGCTGCTGTCAAAAGCTATACGAGGCAGTTGAAAGCACTATGAAACGGAAGAGAGTAAGAAGTTTTTCCCTGTAAACTTTCCTTCAAGCTCTGCTTCATCCAAGTGAGACGTTTCATGTGTATGTGATCAGGTGTAAACAATTTCTAAGCACAGCTGGGTCACTGTTACTTTTCTACCGAAGATTATTCACACACCCTGATCTGACAGGTGTTCTGCTGTGTTGTATAGAAAAAGCTTTTTTTTTTTCCTTTTTTTTCTTTTTTTTTTTTTTCCTCCTGACAGTAATAACGAGGGAAACTTCCCACCCTTGTCCTGTGCATCCTGTCTTAGAATTTTTTTAACATCCCTTCAATTTCCATATGGTTGGAGAGATGCCAAAGCTGAATTCAATCTCTCAGAAATCTTTTTATCCTCTTTTTTCATCTGCTTTGTGTTTCTCTCCAACCCCTTCCCCACTCCTCCACATTAGGTAATTATAGAGCAGACTCCATGGTGGGCATCCAGAGGACCATTTCAGATCAAATAAATCATTCTTTTCCCCACAAGAGCATTTTAGAAATGCCAAACAGATACAAATCTACAAAGGCCTTGTTTCCCTTCCCCAAAATATAATTATTTACCTATTCAACTCACAATCAACAGGCCGATGTGGATTTGCAGCAAAGCTGGAAGTAGCTGTAGTTGCCATTTTGTTGGAATAATATCAAATTTCCTTCTATGCTTTGCATAGCTGTCACCCAGTGATATGATATGTCCGTGATTTATTGACCTACTAAAAGCACTTTCACTGACTTGTCATAATAAACTTTACTTAAAACATTAAAACATAAAACATCAACCAGCAGCTCAAACAGAGATGCCAAACAAATACTTTCTAATTTAGTTAAGCTCTGGTGCAGATCCTGAAAACGAAGACCCCAGCATAACAGTTTTCTAGGATTTGTCATGCTAGGATCTGTTGTGTTAAGTAACAGGAATTATAAATACAAATGCCTTGAAGTATGAAGCGCTGACAAGAAGCTTGGCTCAATCTCAAACCCTCATCATTTTTGAAGGTCTTGCTGAGACCATGAAGCTGAACCCAGCTGTAGCAATCACGATAGACTTGAATTGCCAAAAGTTCCTGGGACTGCAGCTTGTAGGAGTTGCTGCTGGGAGTCGTGCCTATTGGGTACGTCCCAGTGACCATTTGATTGATGGTCTGGTTTTGCAAAGCTGCGGTGTTTAAGAGGCAGGCTGCAGATGTGATGTAGACCATGGACCCATATCTTATGTCAGGGCATTACCTGCTTGGAGATGAGTTCCTTCAGCTTCTTTGATGTAGCTAAATTTATTTATGGTCTAGTTGCCTGGTTCTTTAGTAAATACTAGACAATTCATTTTATCTTAAGTAGACATCTGTGATGGCAAAGAGGAATTGTCCTTTGGAAGCACGTGTATCTAATTGAATGCACATATTAGTGTTTTTCCAGGACTCCCTGAGGTCAGATGAGAAGATATCTGCTGGTTCCAGGTCTCACCAGGGTCAGTCTCACCCAAGCGCAGCAGGATCAGGGATGCACCATGTCACCCCACACTGGTGGTGGCAGTGGTGCACTAGAGCTGTCCTGTGTGTTAGCTGATTCCCCCTCGTGTGATGTGCACTGCACAGGTCGTGTGTCACTGCACAACGTTCTCATCAGCTCCGTTGTAAGTCCACCCAAGCGTTGCCTGCAAAGCTGGAGAATTGTACATTCTTATTTAGTTATTCTCTTTTACTCCTCTTTGGTGAGCTGTGTTCCTCATTTTGAAAGTCATTAAACTATGCTAAAGTTAAAGGTGGACCCTCTCTAAGAACTAGTTTTGTTACTAAATCATCAGTTTAGCTTTGGTAAATGCTAAATAATAGGATGGCAAGTTATGCTCCAACTTTGTTTCCTTCTGTCTAATCTTTATAATTTCTTTCTTTCATTTCTTTCTCAGTAAATTAAATTAGATCATTCCACAACCGTTTCTAAGACAGAGTATGCAGCTTTCTGGATGATCCAGAAGATGCCTAGGGATTACTTTTTGTGTGTAGTAGTCCACAATTCAACATATGTCAGCTTTACAGACTCTTTCATGTTATCTGATCCATGGAATCCCATGGAGATTTCCTGAGCACATTCTAAAACTGGTGAGAAAATGCTGCAAGAAAAGTATGCAGGTAACAAATCAGGGATCCACAAATACTTTTGTCATCGTGTGACTGCTTGAGGCTGGTCATACACATGTAAAACACTGGTGATGAAAAAAGTACAGATGGGTACGTAGCTGGAAATATCAGGAAATAATAACTGCAGTTTTCTCTTCCAAGGGAAAGGGGTGTTAAGACTGGATGTTTGCCATAAGAGGAAAAGAAAAATGCGGCAAAACTATGTACCGTCTCTCCCGCATGCAAGTGCATAATGTAACAGCAATAACTGTTTATATCTGCAGTTCAGTACTAGTTAAATGGAAAATGGATGGTGTACTTCAAGTCTGCTTGCAGTGTTGTTGCTTACGATAATACAAACCAAAGTAATTGTTTCTGTTTTAGTTTTGTAAGACACTCATTCTTTCATCGTTTACAAACAATGATGATCAACCACCTATTTCACAAGGATGCTATGGCTCGAACCAATTTGCAGCCCCACATGAATGAAATCAATGACATCTTCGTGTTGGACAGTTGCCCAAACAGATGCTGGGAGGAAGGTGATAGGGGTAATTGCGTGCAGAGCCTGATGGCAGAGATTACTGCCCAGAACCTGATAAAAAGGTTTTCTACCTCAGTCAGCCATGCACACACATTGCAGCATAGCCTTGGAGGGCTGGTCATGTGTGGGCATCTACCTTAAAGGCCCTGTCTAGGGCCCTTCCTGTAGTGTTTCTGGAGGAAAAAGACACCCCTGGAGAGAGGTGATGGGCTCAACCTTCTGTAGTAACCCACGGTCAGATGGCACAACTCCTCTCTAACCTCTCTCTCTGTGACTGCTAACCCTGCCTTGCTGAAGTCCAGTTCAAAGCATTTAGCTTCAGATCTTCAAATATTCTCTAAACTAAAACTAGTTTCTTAATTAAGGATGGCACTTTTCTAATAGCACCTTTGTCTGCTCTCAGTTCTTTCCCTCTTCACTGAGTTTCTCGGGGGTGAGGTCATCACTAGTGATGTGGTATGAAAGGCAGCATTTCAGTCAGGACAAGGATCCTAACCAATGTAAAACCTAAAATTCACAGTTGGGATCTTACGGTATTGAGAGCTTCATCCTGAAGGCTTTCCATTGGGCAGGTCTTGTGACAACTACGGTAGGATTTTCTCATGTGGTAAGGGATGAGGTAGGAAGTTGAACATGTTAATGTTCTTAATACCAACCAACTGGAGGTATTAATGTTTATTTTTTTGTTTGTTTTGTTTTGTTTTTTACAACCCCCTTGAATTCACTTTTGGTGAATTTTCAAATGGCCAAATCAGACCAAATTTTTTTCCATCTGTGTTTTTTGTCACGAGCAAAATTAAGAGTGAGCTCACAAGTTGTAACCATACAGCTTTATTTATCGTCACGCATTGAGTTCGTAATTCTGTCACGGGGGGTGTGAGCAGTGGGGTGGGGAATGAAGCTCAGCAGCTTAGATTCAGAACAATAACATCATTGGAAGAATTAGATTGTGATATCAGTGGGTGAAAATGAATTTATATGTACAGGGTCAGAAGAAGCTAGGCAATATCTTGTCCTTTGGACTGAAGATTTTACGTGGTGCTGACTCCTTTGCCAAGGTTTCAGGATCTGACGCCTGCTCTGCTCCTTGTTTAGCTGTGTTTGGTGAAACTGTAATTGTCACATGCTGATAGAGAGGGGGATGTTGGTTCATTTCCTTCCTTGCCTGGTTTTTGTAGTAGGAGGATGCATTGATTTTATAAAATGTAATTGCATTGACTGCTCTTGTTATCAGGATTGATTGTATTGACTTGAGTTGCATGTTGTTATTTTTTCACACTCTTACTTTGAAATATAGTTTTGCTGTTGTGTTTTTCCTCCATTTTGAGGTTATTTATAATACATTTTCAGTTAAGGTTCTTCTGCATGTGATTTATCTGCTAGGATTGCTCTGAAATGCCATGAAAAGTATTCATAGTATCTACGTGACAGTAGCCACTAGAACCAATTGCTGTTGACCCCAGCCATGTCAACCATCGTAACCTTCCCTCAGGTTAGGAGGTTGAAGCTGGGAAATACATTTTGGCTTCTTATTCCTGTGTGTCACGTCCTCATTGCAATCCATTTCAATTGTTCATTAGGGAATTGGGATAGTCAAGAATACCACAGTGAATAAATAATAGCAACTAGAATTCTGTAGAGAATGGCGCTAGTAGCATAAATGCAGGGTCTGTGCCATTGAACCCTTGAGGTGAAAGAAATTACAAAGATTTCATTTTAGATGTGGCAGTACTGCATAAGTTATTTGTGGAAGTGTATATTTACATGGATATGCATGAGAAGGGCTAGGGGGTTAAGGCTGACATTTTTCAAACTTGGACACTCCAAATGAGGTACTTAACCCTAAATATAGGTACTTCAAAGCAAGTAGTCTGGTTTTAAGAGCTGATAAATACTGAAATTATTGAAGTCTGGGAGTACTCAGTATCTCTGAAAATAGGCTATTTCTATTTGGTTGCTCAAACATTGTTTTAGGGTATGATTTTCAAAGGCATTTTGGCAAGTGTGACAAAATGCCGTAGCCTCTTTTGAAAACCTCCACTTGAAGCATCTGATCTCAGATACTGACGTGGAACTTGAAAAAATGCACAAACTGCTCTAACTTTTCTCCTATTCATATCAACAGGGAATTTACCACTGATTTCTGTGGGAGCTGGATTACTTTGATACGTGTGTAAATATCTTCTAAAATGAGTTTAACTCCTAAAAGGCACATCCGCTTTCCTTTGTGAACCCAACTGACACTGAGTTTAAGGAATACTTACTCAATTTCCCCACAGCGGGAATGTATAAAGGCCTTTTGGATACGGTTCATTAATGCAATTCCCCAACAAATAATGCTTGAGCAACAATAATGAAGGGAAAACTTGGCTTTTGTGTAGTTTTTGCTTTTTCTTTCTTTAGGTTAAATTTTCACCCTTTCTCCCACTTCATGTTCTGTAACATTTTGAACTCCTTCTTTAAGTTGACATATTTGCAAAGACTTTGAGTAAGAGATCTAAAATGCCTTGGAAGGAGCTGCTAATAGCTTCAAAGACCAGATTAGAGGACATATACATACCGTCTGTGTCATATTAGGTCTCAAGTAAAGTCTTGTTTAAAGTAAAATACCAACTGTCTTTTGAAATGCCATCATTCCCCAAAGTCCTGTTACAGAGCCCTAAATCCCGAATACAGTATCTCTACATCTACAGGCAAAGGACAAAGGGTCAAAGACATAGTTTCTCCTTATTTAAGATTCCTCTTTCATTTTATTACAGGACCCTGGGGTAGACTCTCTCTTCAAGTCCAGTCTTCACCAATCACATGCTAATAACTTCAGCTGAAAGAGGGCTCTACCCTAATGTCATTATACTCCCCAGCAATGATTGATTGTGTTATAGTATGTTTTTGAAACCTAATTACTGTCTCAGTTTGTATTTGAACTCATTAATCTTCTAGCCTGTAAATAAGTAAAATTGACTAAATAACTGAATTTCTTTAATGATGGGTTCAAGTTATCCTTATACCTACTGTTTTGTGTTAACCTTTTTATTGCCAGAAATGATTTTTTTGTTAGTGTTTTCTTCAGTTCTCATAAGCTTGCATGGCTGGAGGTGCACCTGTTACAAACTCTGCTCTCATCAAATGTGTCTGTGGTAGTGAACAGACAGACCCAGCTTGGTTCATGGCCTCCTGGTCCCCCCCAAGACAGGCTGCTTTTAGGGTCCCACAAGAAGCAGTCCTCCCTAAAATTGCAAAAATTAACTTGGAAAGCTGATGGGAACGTACAGAGCCAGCTCTCTGTTTACCTTAAGGACCAGATAGGAGAGGAGAGGTATTCTTCAGAAAATGTGTTTATTCTGTATCTTCTGTACTGAGAGCATTGCCCTTGGGACTGATCGGCAGTGGCACCCTAGCCATGCTGGATGCCCATATCAGTGGCAGGCAAAAAGATTGCAATCTGCCCTTGGGGAGAGCAGCAAGACCACAACAGCCCACTGCATAGTCCTTAATTCTAGGACCTTAGCCACGTGTTCTGCCAAAAAGCACCACCAAGTCCTCGTAGCAATATAACATTATATTGCGGCCCACCTGGAGTGGCTCCTGAGTGTGCAGCTTTCAGCCAACTACCTCCACTGCAGTAGTCAACCCTCTGGTAGGTTCGACCATAGTTGCTGGAGAGGTCAGCACTCCCAGCAGTCTTTTTTCCTTACAAAAGCTTCATCTGCTGGATCCTTGCCACTGCTGACAAATAAATGAAGGCTCTGGCAGGAGCCAGGCTAAGGTTGTGGAACAAATTTCCAGGAAAAACAAGCATGACCACTAGCTTCAGCACAAGCAGAAACATATGGCAACTTCATCTACTTGTTTTGGTTCCCTCAGTAAACTGATTTAATTCACAGATACCTGCACCTATTTAAAGCCTCTTTCTACGTGCCAGTCAGGAAGCGACGAAACGGTGATTGATTATTTTCATTTATTGGGAAGCACTCGGATAGCTTGGACGATGGGGACTTCATAAGCGCCCAGGTGGACAGGACATCTCAAATGCTGTCATGCTTGCCAGATGCGTTAGCTATGACTCCAGGCCCTGGTGAGAGACTTCAATTTGATCTGTGTCTTGCTGGAGCACTTAAGCATATGCTTATCTCTAGATATACGAATAGTCCCTTGAGAATGCCCATGTGCTTAAAGTTCGGCATGCATTTAAGTGCTTTGCTGGAGCAGGCTCCTAAGTCTTTCTGGGGATAATTAAGTCATGCCGAAAGCTATTTTACTGCCACATTTTCTTTCTGGTTCACAGGATGAGAAAATCCATTCTCATCAAAATACCAAGTGGATCATTTTTAACCTGATTATTTGTTAAAGGATTCATATCATTAAAGCGAGCTTCTCTGCTCCTTCCTTCCATCCCATTCCATTTGGTGGGTGCCTGTATTTTTAATACATCCTCTTCTGCTGCTCAGCAATGAGGTATGCTGTAACGGAGCCAAGCTCTACTTATATACCTGGCAGTGCTAATGCAAGGTGGTGACCTTTGGCCACTCCTTCAGTAATGAACTGCTCTACAGTAGGACCAGATGGTGCTTTCACTTCCAAGGGTGCAACATTACTGAGGTTATGCAGGTGCAAGTGTATTTCTGGAAAGGTTTGCTGGCTGGGGGAGTGACGCAGTGGGATTGGTAGCCAGAGGCAGAAAATAGCCTTAGGGGGACAAATATAAAAGAAACGTGCTCAGAAAATGGAAAATAGCATTTGTACAATTGGCATTGTGGAGCGCAGTCTTGGTGGTGACTGACTCAGTATTTGCCTTCCCTACGTGCTGCTGTTAGGGACCCGAATACCTTTCCAGCTCACGGGCAGATTAAGGTGGTCATTCACCGCTCTGAAAGGTAAGAGTGTGGGACCTCGCCACGGTCCTGCATGGCCCCCTGCATACCGCTCCTGGAGCACGTCACGATTTTCGGTGCGACCCCAATGAAGTGAAGGAATAGGGACAACTCCGGGTTGGGATTTTGGAAAGGAGCAATGGTCTGGTCTTGGACTGAACAACTCGCTTTCCACAGATGTAGCCAAAGGCGCTTGAGCAAGCGCGCGAGGAGCGAGGTGAGGTGACCACGGCAGGGAGCTGCGGGGCTCACCGCGTCCTCTGGGCGGCTCGGCCTCTAGCCCAGCGGTAAAAACAAGTCTGTTCCGCTTCGTTTCCTGTTTTGGAAAATGGGGGTGGAATTCTAAAAGGCTAATTGCACATTGTTTTTAAAAATTAGTTTGATAATTCATCATATTGTAATTAAACTAATTAGAACACTATTCATTTCCAACCACCTTAATTAGGCCTCAACTTGGCAGGGAGCCCGTGAGACCAAAATGTTGCAATTTGTTAAACAATCGCAAAGACTTTGATAACAAATGACTGTATTCAGCTACATTTTAGTTAATAAGATTTATATATTAATCTAGTTATACTTTGTTCCCTCAGAATTTGGCAGAGCTTGCAGGTCTTCTGATCCCCCTACGAAATTCCTGAGGCCTGAGTTAAAATAGCTGGAAAATTTTCTGAACCTAATGGACTCTCCTGGTTTTTGCGCTGCAGCAGGCATTCCTAGGGCCGTAAGGCATTTTATACCCTCCTGATCCCCCGTTGTTAATCGGGTAAACAGCTCTTAAAATCAAATAGCTCTGCGCAGCAAGCGCAAGCCGGGGCTGTAGGCCGCGGTGCCGGGTGGCTGTCCGGCTGTCCGTCTGTCTGGCTGGCCGTGGGCTTGCTTTTGGGGGCGCTGTTGGATCAAGGTTGCGGTCGTTTGCCCAGGAGACTCGGCTGGTGCCGTTTTTGGACCCGCAGCCCCGGTCACATCGCTGTGACAGACGCCTGGCGCGGGCACGGGCCGGCACCCCGGTGACACGCCAGAGGTGGAGGACTTGGTGGCGTTGGGTTCATCATCTGCGCATTTCCCGCCTGCTCCCTTTGACAGCGTAATGAAGTGATAATTGCCTAAATGAATAAATGTTGATGGCTGAGATAAATATGCACATTCCCTTAATCTATTTTCCTCTGAAATTGCTAAAGGAAATTCGGCTTTAATGGGGGGTATATGTCAATTTTTACAAATGATTGTAAATCTGTTCAGAGAGAACTTAGATATCTGAGTCAGTCTCTGTTTGAGCAGTAAAAGTTACTGGTGTATGAAGGTGTAAGACGGACAAAAAAATTGAACAAGATACTGTAATAATTATGTTTCTTTGTGTCACTACCTTTTGCAACATCTGGTTTGTTTCTGTTCTTTCCACATCCTGCAGATGTTCCTGAACGCATGAAAAGCACTGACAGGAGAATATTTTAGCCAAGAAGCAATTTCAGTGAATAATATAAAAGGGTACCCTCTTAACTCTCCAGAAGTCTTTGCTTACTAGACTTCGAGTTTCATTGCTAGTAAAGATCAGACCAATAAGCAAATGGGCCAGGGGCCCTCTAAAAGTGTCAGGAATAATCTGTTGCGGATGAAATAGAAAAGTATCTGGAAACAGTATGAAATAATAAATCCAGGTTGAATCCTATTCTGACCCCCTTCCTGAGCCTTACCCCTCAGTATTCCTGCTGATAGCAGAGGCTCCCATGCAGGCTGCCGATGTGGGATTTCCTTTGTTGTCCACCTCTGACTCGTACAGCAGAGAAGAAGGAAGATGGGTGAAATGCAAGAAGCCTGTACACATACCATGATTATACTGTGCCTCAAGGTTGTGCAGCGTAGGGATGGATTAGGTTTTGAATTCTGTCTGTTCATCTCTGTCACCAGCATACGTGCAAATCTGCAGGACAGTGGTTTGTCCCCCAAACAGCCCACAGCACAGTGGGCAAGGGCCGTGCGGTGCTCTGACTCCTGTTGCTGAAGGAGGGGAGCTGGTTCCGTGCTTTGCCTTTGCACAAGTGAAGCTGTTTGCTGAAGCTGCCCTTAGCTCTGCCCATCTTCCTTGAAGTTTTGGAGAGGGCTGTGCCTGCTCAGGGGAGGGAGGATCAGGCTCCCTCAGACCTTTGTTGTCCAGCAGAGCTCTGCCGGGAGCTAGCACCACTGTGCTGCCTAGTGTTTAAGTCCAGAGGCTTCATGCTGGGGTACTAGGACTGATCTGTCATCTTTTGCACTAGCATTTCTGTTTTGCGGATCCTGATGCTGCTTTACCCTTTGCATCTTCCCAGCCAACTGTGTATAAAAGCGTACGCTGATAGTTCCAGCAAGGAAGTGTGGTAAACTCTGAAATGTACCAAAACTGCATAGAAATATTATCAAAAGTAAGTGGGCATGGGCATAGCTCTAATATTTTCATTAGGCATGGATTTTTTAAATCCGTTTAGTAAAATATGATAATAAATTTGAAAAAATAATAATGGTGCACAAATTTCATGGTCTGTCCTACAGAAGGCACAGGTACCTCTTGCTAGTGAATTGGCTTGGAGCTGCCCCAGGCACGCTGCTCTGCCACAGAAGGGGATGGCCCTGTCACAGGCTGCTTGCCACGCTTTGCTCTGCTAGCACAGGCAGTCTCAGTAGAAATCACCACTCAATAGCAGGGGTTACCACACTTCGCACTTTGGGGCTCTTTTTCTACATATTCTGAAAGGAAATACGGACGTTATTGCAGACACTCTTGTGCGATATTTGAATATTGAGCACTCGGGAGGCTCGGATTTTGTTTACATGGGTTTATACAGAACAGGAAGGGTACTGCCAGGGTGGATTTACATCACTGGGTTTCCAGTTTGCAATCTTCTCAACTGTATCTCTCAGAAATAATGATATGTGAAGGGTCCTCCTGCTTTATGCAGCACACTTTCTCAAATGGAAGAGCCCCGTACCCTGCATTTCCTCTGCATTTGCTCTCTGTTGTGCTTGCTGGCAGTTGTGCGGCAAGCAGTCTGAGCTGCTGGTAACTCAATTTGGCTGAGGCTGCTCAGTAGTTTTCCATCCTGATGACCTGCTGCATCACCTTGTTTCTCTGTTGAGGACAGGACAAAACATACATCCCATGCGCCTGCACATTGGTGTGGTACCTCTAACCAGCTGCAGAATAATTTAAAGGTGAGTGGAAAAGCATGTGCTTGGACAAATGGCCAAGTGCCTGAAACGGGCACCCTTGCTGCCAGTGAAACATCTTCAAAGCCTTTTTCTTTTATGCAGATGAGCATAAATCAAGGGTTGTTTTTCAGCAAAGAAGCAGCGGTAGATGGAAAGGTGCATAAACAGGTGCATCGTTTCTCTCCTCCCCTCTCGAGCAGCTCATTTTAATATATGCCAGTTATTGTTGTGCATAATAATGCACATCTGTCAAACGCCTTCCACGGTGCATGAAAATACTCCAACAGAGCTAAAAGCCATGAGCTGCTTAGCTGCACTTCTCCCTGCATTGCCAGAGACGCTTCTCCAAGTTGCAGTCCCTCCTTCCCACACTCTACCTCTTTCTAGTGAAATATGGTATTCCTCTGCACGAAAAGTAAGGAGCTCTGGTGACCAGCATTGTCCCTGCTGTAAGTCCCCAGAAATCCCCAGCTCCCCAAAATTTGAGGCCCTGAGCTCACTGGAGAGCCCCCCTTCCCAAGGCAGCAGGCTCCTGCCAGGAAAGAGTGAGGTGCGTTGGGGCAAGCTCTCCTCCCAGATAGAGCCACTGCAACCCTAATAAAGGAAATGAGGTTGCCAGGGTGTGGCTGGAGAGCAATTTGGCCATATTTGAAGTGTATGGAGTGACTCCAGGATGAGATCAACAATTGGCCTCTCCCCCTGCCCCCTTTAATATTCCTTCTTTCTAAAGTGCCATACGCTGCCTCACACTTGCATTCCTCTAGCAGAGGCTAGGTCCAAAGCCCTCTAAAGAAGTTAAGAGTTTTCCTTTTGGAGGCTGGATCAGGTTACTGGAGAAGACACACTATCCAACTGCAATAAACTAATTCCTTAGATGTATTTTTGTTCAGGCTAATTGCAACCTTCGTGCTCACAGCTGAATTTGCAAACTCCTTTTTGCTTTTACTTGGCTCCACCAAGAAGTAAAGAGGAGATGCGAAAAATACTCCCAAAAGAAAATCCAACGCTCAGATCTGAGAGCCTGTATTGGGTTGATGATGCTTTGCAGAGGTCACAGGGATTAATGAAAAACACAATTAGAACAACATCAAGCTGGGGGCCCCGCTTTGGCACTGAAGGATCCATTTGGGTATATCGTATTGCATTATGTGATGTAAGAATGTGGGCTAGTGTAATCAAAATGTAACTGCAATCCTTACCAAAAACACCTGTTTAACCTCAGCTAACCCGGGAGGAGAACTTCAGCCTTTTTTTTAAACTTCTGAACCAGAGGCATACTGGTGCATGCACAATAATGAAGCTTCTGTTCATAGGTCTGGAAAATGGAAGGGTTCAGAGCCTGTGCTCAGTCCGTCCCCAAATCTATTTTCTGTTCTTTAGCTGTGTTCTTACTTAACTTGGTAGTGTGCTTGGGAAAACGGCCGAAATGAGGGAATTGGAGGCTGAAGATGAAAATATTTCACCCGTGATTTGATAAATTGTGCCCAGCAGCGATACAAGCATCTCCTGGCCCGAGAACAGAGGACTACAAGGTACCAACTGCCCTGACTTGCAGAGGCAGCGAGGCCTTTTGGCACTTTTGGGGGAAAAACTGGTTTCAAAATGGAAAGCAAGTGACTACCAATGACCAGAGCTCAGAACCCAGACCTGAGTTCAAATTGCCAATTTTAGCACTTTGCGCACTGAGCCCCTGGAAGCGTTCCCTTGGTGCTAAATGCTGGTGGCCGCAGAGGCAGGGTGGTGGCTCAGCAGCGAGGAAGAAACGTCCTGATGGCTCAGGTGTCGATGTGAGAGTGGAGAAGAATGAGTGATTCCTGTTCCCCGTTCTGCTGCATGCTCTTTTTGTGTATGTGAGAGTAGGAAAATTATTTAGGGTGCGATTGATTCCACCTAATTTTGGCTGTCTATAATTTAGTTTAGTTTTTTGTCTGTCAGTTGATGTAATTTCCTCTTTAGTACCTGCTTCTGTGGTTACTTGAGGATGGGATGATTTATCTTCTGAAGGCATTTCTCTCCAACAAGGAGCATTTATCATTACCTGAGCTGGGATGCTCAGCTTTTAGTTAGCTGACATGAGGCGAGGTGAGCCACATCTTTACTTCTGGCATCCCACCCAGGTTGCTTGCTTCTGTAGAACAAGGCTACTGATCCTTCCCTGTTTCCTCAGTGTAAGTGTTTGTAAGAATAAATAAGTCAAATTTTAAAAGGAGCACCTTTCTAAGAGCGTGTAGTTCGTGTGTAACAGGCAAAGGGTTTCGGGAGTCAGTGGGAAGCACTCACTCATTTGTTTGTATTTCACAAAACAGGTTGAAAAGACACCACAGATCCTGCAGATCTTTTCTTCACCTCTGTGCAGATGGATGCTTTCGTTGAGATCTTGGTGTTGAATTGCTGCGTGTAGCATGAGCATCCTTACCCACTTTTGTCCTGTTGTGGAGATAAATTTAGGGTGCTTGCTGCCCTGCATAAGATCAGGAGTCCCCAAGGAGATTTCAGTTGTTGACCTAAGAGCCCTGATATAGAATTCAGATGGCTCAATGAAGACACATGGACCTGCAACTAAGGCTGTTTCCTGAGCAGGTGATACAACAGCGAGCTTTGTTGGCACCAGCAGAGCTGTTGCCTTTATTCCAGCACAAGGTGCCTAGTGGATGTGTGATCATTTTATACTTCCAAACAGAAGCCTGAGTGAAGCGTTGAAGGTTTTGCAAGGTAAAGGTGTAGTTCTGGAACAGCGGTCAGTGATGGAAAGCTAAAAAGGGATTTCTGGAACAGTGTCAGACAAGTGAGAGATGTGGACTATGTGTTTTAAAGGTTCAGGGAAGCTGCTTTGATGAAAAGGCTCAGAGCTCAAAGGCCACACTCAAATCTCTCGTGCAGGAGAGCAAACCCCATTGCACCACCACCTCTGGTTTGCTGTGCTCCTGTTCTGCTCTGTGACCTACTGAAGCATTTTCTGCTTGAATGCATCGTGAGACCTTGTGCAGGGCAGGGCAGGTAAGAAAAAGAGTATTAGCATAAGCTGAACAAAGTACTGCCACCCCCATGCCACCACCAGACCATGCTGTAGGGTTTCTTATAGCAGGTTCTGGCCTTGGTATAGCAGTAGAGTTGCAGGGCCTGTAATCATTGTACGGAGAAAGTCTGCACGGTGCCCATCCGTGCAGTGACTGGTTGAACCAGCACTATATAAATCGCTTGTTCCCATAGGCATTAGATTGCCAATATTTTTTAAGCAGCTTACCAATTGTATTTTTTTTAATTAAAGCAAGGTGAAACAACTTCCCATGCTCCACTGATGTCTTGTTTCAGGGAAGGGTTTATCTGAGACAGACAAGAGTGTATTGAGTTCTCCACGGGCTTGTCAAGGCAAATACTTGTCAATGCTCTAAATACTTCTGTGAATATTAGGGAATAATCTTGCAAGAGGGATAAGAGCACAAGTTCCAGCTGACCCCTTCCGCCCCTTTCCTCAGCCCACAAAACCTGGAGGGATTAGTTGCATTTTGAAACAGATGCCCCTATAATTAGGTAGGAAGAAACATGACTGACTGGTTGGAAAAGACACCTTTGGGTAACATATCAGCGGACCCACAGATCCATTACCAAAGTACAATCTGACAAAACAGCTTAAGGTCTCAACTCGCTGCTCCTCTTTCATGACGGCAGTTTATATCAATGAAGATGCCTCGTAGTCCTTCAGCCTGCAAAGGTTCAGACATGGGAGGGCCTGTGAAAAAATTTACAACAGCCAAAAAGCCCGGTACTGAAATTTCTTTAATCTGATCAGACTTGTTCTTAACCCTGAGACATAAATATCCAGCACATTACACCTTTGATTTACTATTATGCATGTATCAGAGCAACAGTGGTCCTTTTGAATTATGCATTCTCTTAACAGAACATTAAACCTTATGGGGAGATGGAGTGGCCCACCACATAACTATTATCCTGACAGAGAGGAGGGTGAGATCAAGAGTAATGCTCCCGAGCTACAGAAACCCAGAGTTTTTGTTGGATTGCTTGAATGAGCATTATAAATAGCACTTTGTTCCCGCTAGTTTATAAATAGTGTTTAGATGACTCACAAGAAACCTGATAGATAGCTCATCAAGAGAAGGAGGAGGGATTATTATTTGACACACAAGAATAACAACATCCCCAAGTCCTGAAACTTGCCCTCGAAGTCTTAAAAGCAGGCAGCAGGATGGTTCCTGAGCTTCTGAGGAGAAAACATACCTTTTAATATCTCGATAATCCATTTCTTATTGGTTCCTCATATCAAGTTATGACTAAAAGTGTTACTACAGTACTACAGGAAATCAAGTTTGATTTTGTAATATCATCAGATGAGTACTTTGGAGTGCCATGTCTAAGATCAATAAAGAAGCAGTAACTACATTTGCTGTCATATGATGATATTGATGTAAAAACATAATGGTCAAAATTATAAAATCAATTTCATAATTTAATCAGAAATGTTTATTGATACTATTAAAGCTGAATTCAATAGCTCCTGGTATGCAGTTAATTTCTTACCTGTCAGAAAAATGTATTGAAATGTTCTTTCTTTTAAATGCTTGGAGTTAATTCACTGAAAAAACAGCCAAGAACTGCGGCTGCAATGGACAGGAGGACACTTGTGAGATTGGGAGGTGGGTAGAACATTTTCAGCAGTTCATAACAAAATGCTTTATGCTTTGCAGAGCACTTGTGTATACACACATGTATAATGCAGTTTTGGTAACAGCTAGGTGCCGGTAAGTGCAATACCATAGCATGAAGTCCTGACACAGGTGAAGGCAGTGGAAGCTCTGCCGTTGAATCCAGCCAAGCCGTGACCGGCTGTTGGGTAAGGGCTTGGAGATTTCCCTCCGACTACACAACTGCAGGAGCTCAGATGGGAAGCAGAGGGTCCAGGCTGTATCTACTCGTGCTGTGTATCCCTGGGTAGCTGCTCCTCTACGGTAGAAACAGAGGACTGAAAATTGCAGTAACCTTTTTTTCTTTTCATATAGGTAGTGAAAGATTAGTACTCCTTCTAGGGCGGTACAAAAAATTTACATTATGACTTCTTACTGTGATGCAAGATACATTTCCATTCCTTGAAGTGAGTGCAAGTAAAGTGTTTGTGTCATGTACAGGGCCAGATATAGGCATGCACAGGTTCATCTGTACTGCATTTTGCATTCCTCATGAGTTGAAATCCAGTGGGAAGCAACTTTCAGTAGGTCAATAGCCAGCTCGCTCTGTGTCTCTGGGCTGACTGAAAAAGAAATGTGACTGCTGATCACACCTTCCTGTGGCTTTCAAGGCACTTTGCAATGACGGAGGGCAGACTTCATGGCTGGAACAACTAAGTGTTGAGAACCAAGATTGTTTGTAGGAGGCAGTTTTTTGATGGATAAGATGTAGCTGTAGTTGCTCCAAGTCCACTTAGCTCTGCTACAAGATTTCTGCAGTACCTAACCTGCAGAAGTTAACTTAAACTGCCAGGACGTCAGGTGTGTCTAACCACAGATACGCTTCATAGTGGTTGTGAAATCAAGGAGCGTACCATATGCATAAGCCTTTTTCTTTTCCTTTGTGAAGTACCAGAGACCATTTTGGAAGCCAACAATGAAATTCTCTACTGTCATCTTTTCTTTCATTATATTTATCCAGTACAGAATCATATCATCTTTTCTCCTTCCCAGCCTAGACAATCATAGGAGCAAGCATAAGATAACTACCTGTTTCAAGGTTTGTGGTGTAAGGTGTTTTTAATATGACAGGCAAGAAGATAGATGAGGCATTTTTCAAAGTGAAAGCAAATTTAAGTCACTAAATCACACAGACAGAGCAAGAGCCACCTTTCTCAAACATTTCCAGAAATTTCTCAACATCCTTGAAATGTGACCCTAAAATCTGAGATCATAAAGAATTTTTTCCTCTTAAGAATTACACGGAGGATTTATATTAAACTTGGCAAGTGAGACCATTTCTTGAGAATGTAGGCTCATTGTACTGAACTTGAGCTAATGGAGAAATACAAGAAATGCCAGAAAGTGCCTTTTACCTCTGACATTTGCCATAGCATGGGGTGGCCCGTCCTCATAACACTCTTTTGGTTTTCATGGAGGGAGTAGATGAAACACAGCCCTGGTTTTCATATGGCTATAGGAGAACCATGTGACCATAGATTTTAGAGCTACACCAACCCATAGATGTTTTAAGGTGGCAACAAGTGAACTACAAAATTCAGGAGATTTTGATACCTATTAAAATGGGATTGTCGTCTCAATGTGTAAGGCTTTTGTATGAGATTTAATGGAGGGAGTGCAGCCAATTAGTTAAAGATTAGAGCATGGTCTAAATGAGGCTAAGGTCTTTTCATCACTCTGACTGCTTTTTGGAGTGCTGATTGCTTGTCTAAATTTTAATTTTCCTTAGCATTGCTACTAATAATGTGTAACTTGATGATCTTCTGTAACTGAATTTGGGAATGATCAATAACTGCTGTACTATTTTGGGTTGGTATGTGTTTGAGAATTGGGAATGGCAAGATTTGTTTTCATAAAACAAGTAGCTGAGCCTTTGACATCTGATTTGCAGTATTCTTCTGAATTACACGTATTAGTAAAGCAATTTGTATCCATTTTATATCTGAGAAACTGGCATATTTTCTGACCGATATAACCGGTTAATAAACAGACTCACCAGATTGTAGTGCATACAGTAGGAAGGAATGGAGCGTCTGTGCTGTGCCAGGGCTGGGGAAAAGTGGAGACTTTTTCTTGGAAATGTTCCGACGTTTTGGAGAAGCATTTAGAGAAGAAGCCACAGGAATGCCAGGATTAAGAGCCTGAATGCAGAATATAAGCTTAAGGAGATGGTGATGGATTACTTAATTCTTTTATTAAGACCCCATGCTGTGCAGTATTCGATATAGGTTACCATCGTTTTAAAAAGATGCAGTCATAACCGAGAAAGGACAGAGAAGGGCTCTGAGATGCAACAAGGACTGAAAAGAATAGGAAGATTGAATACAAAATTTAGTTTTTTAAAGGTAAATCCTATGTGGCTCAACTAACCTCTATACAATTTTAAATCATATAGCCACATCTATGCATGTACCGTGGTGTCATAAAGCCCATAATAAACATTTGGTTCTTGTCTACCATGAAAATGCAGTGCTGGTGCATTTTGCTGTGAAATGTGGTAGACTGAGGTCATGGAGATATTATCAGATCTTTCATCACCATGCATCCAGGCAAATAAAATGTGAAAATCAGTTTTCAAAGCTCAAACCTCTAAAATGTCACAATGGTTTCTGAATTTGAAAGCTTGAAATTGCAGCTCTTAGTGAAATGCCTTGTGCCGCACTGTTAACATTTGTTAGATGGCAGCGAAAAGGCCACTTGGAGCAATTAGGAAGATTTTGTTTGTGTTTGTTTTCATCTTCTATTGGTCTATGAGAAACTATGAAATTTGCCATTTTAACCATAACTGCACCATTAGGTCTGTCATCTCTTCCCATGGATTATAGGGAATTCTGAATTCAGAGCAGTGCCCATCTAGATGACAATCCTTGGCCTAACCCAGATGGTAGAAAAACACCAAAGGAAAGTACATACATGACTAAAAGCACATGGTGAATCTGGGCAATGAGAAATTGGGTAATGTCAGAGTGTCATGCTGAATCTGCTGTGACACCAAGCAGGGCAGACTGGGTGATACAAACCTATTCCTACAGAGGACTCTTCTACTGATTAAAAATAAACAAAAAACCCCAAACAAATGAAAAAAAAAAGCCAACAAAAAACTGATACCCCTAAGCAGGTAAATAGCACTGTTGTTAAATTAAACAGTGCTACTTTACCGTGGGGGAAAGTCAGGATATGTAAACATACAAAAGAATATTTAGTGTCACAATATGACTTGGGAGTGGTGCTAAAGCTTAATCAGCCATTTATTTACAAACTTTCCCAGAGCTAAATTGATGGCCAAGCCTAAAATAAATTGTGAGTTGAGCTGAGCTGAATCTGTGAATGCTTACATGGATCACCTCTCTTCTCCTAAAAGCAGGAAACAATGAAGATGAGAATTTATCAGGGAAGTTCCGCAACTTTTTTGAAAGAGCTGAAAAAATTGCAAGAATGTTTTTGTAGGGTGTTCAGTTTCTGGACCTGTAACATAAGAAGGTCTAGCAGAAGAAATGTTAATGCGAGATTAGTCTGACAGCTTTGATCCCAAAAGAAAAAAAAAAATCTGATTCAAAAGATTGTCTTCAATTTGGGGTTGACTTTTGAGTTTCTGAGGAAATTCACATACATTAAACACCTAGAAATTTGTAGTATTTACCCTAATGGTGTAGGCTCTGCCGGTAGTTGTTGGGAGAGAAGTGATCACTTCCATTGTATGATTCATCTGTATTGTCTTTGATAGTTACTTTAGGATGGGCTGAATCATATCCTGAAGATACCTGTCCCTCTGTTGGCTGTAGGTAGCCTTGATGACCGACCTAGACTTAGACACCTAAGCTTTTGGTGAGTGATGAAGTATGTCCTCCCTCAGTCACTGTGCAAGTCCATCTCTGATCCAACACGTCTGCTTTTAATAATCCAAAGCAAAAAACCTCCCCTCCTTAAATGCTCATATTAATTAGGTGTGAAAAATGACTTTTTGGATGAGTTCACTAGCACTTCAAGATTGTTTAACCATGTATAAATGACCTAAGGCGGCATACAAGCCGATATACACAGAGTAGGAAGAGGGCAGCAGGAGTACTTTTTGAAGTAAGAACAGGAGGAAAATAATTCCTTTCCATTTGGTTTAGTACTTGCTTTTGTTCATCTCTTGAACTTGAAAATCTCATCAAACAATCTGTCAGCACCTGCACGGTGAGCAGGGCCCTTTAGCAGAAAGGAAGCCATCAGTAGTGGGTCCTGCTTGTAAATTTAAGCATATCATTCAACCCATCTGTACCAGCAGGACTTCTCTTGGTGGTCGCTGAATGTGTGCATGGCTGTGAAAAGGCTTTTTCCTCCTTACTAATATGAATGTGAGTAACTTAGTAGAAGGCAGCTGTGTTGAGATGCCCTAAATTCCATCTGCCTCCTTTACCTGGTCAGTGCAGAGAGCTCACTAGCCTCAAAAAACAATGCAAGTCTGCTATGTAAGGTACTGAACGGGGAGCCGCCTAAATGGGAGACACTAGGTGCAGTGCTCAGGGAACTGGAAGCATTTTTGAGCAATAAGGAACAGTTCTGACCAGAGACGGACTGAGGAGGATGTTTATAAAATGGTAAAAAATAAAATAAAATAAAATAAAATAAAATAAAATAAAATAAAATAAAATAAAATAAAATAAAATAAAATAAAATACAGTACTGGAGGTGCTAGTGTGCACTCAGTATGCTCTTGGGTCTTGCCAAAGGGTGGATTTAGTCCTGGTGCTTGATTCAAATGAGTGACACCAGCATCATGGTGTGGAAAATCAAACAAGCAGCCCATGTGTCTGCCAGTACTTCAGTTACTGAAAATCTGTTTTGCAAACACTTTGTAAACCTGTGACGGTGGAGCTGTTTTGGTGAAGTACTTCCAGGACATGACTGCAGTAAATAATTATTGTTTACAAACCAATTTAGTGACTGGCAGGAATAAAAAAGATCATGCACTGCTTCTCTGCCTGGGGTTTCCTGTGCCTGAATAACATAAGTCATAGCACATTTTAGCAAGATGGCCAAAATATTTTGCTTAACATGAAGTTTGCTGAGCTTTTCTAATTGGTGGGGGAGTCCTTAAGATGACATTATGTTTCTCTTGCTTGGCAATTTTACAGGGTTTTGTTGCTTAAAGGATGTTACGGTCTTCTGGTAATGCCGAGCTCCTCTTGCTGTGAACCTGCAAGATGCAGATTATTTTGCTTTGACCTGGAATTTTAGATCTTGGGGATGAACGTGACCCAAGTGATTGGATCATCTAATGCACACCTCTGTCCAGAGCAGAACTGGTTCTGGTTTTCTGGACAGATTGTTTAACTTGTTCTTACAAATCCACAGTGCTGAAGGCTTCACAATGTGCCATTCCTCCCTGGAGATCTAATTTAAGAGTCACCACTCTTAGGATCAGAAACCTGCTCCTGATATCCAACCTGAAGCTCTTTTGCCTGTGGTTTATGCCCATAGCTTCTAGTTTATCCCATCTGGAAATAGAAAACAGATTATGCCTTTTTTCGTTTGTTTTCCTTTCCTATAAACTCTTTGATTCACCAGGTGGTCTTACCTCCTTTTTTGCTCGGGACTACTTGACTCCTCTTTCTCCCCAGTCAGAGTAACTCTGTGTTAGATGCTTTGTGTCAAGGGCATCAAGCTTTGTTCATCCTTGACTCTCATGAAATGAAAGACTGCTCCTCTCTCCCCATCTGTGCAAACTTAGTATTCTCCAGGCAGCAAGCAGTACCAAGAGTTGACTCTGCTTTGTGCTGGTAGGAAAACACAGTCTGCTTCTAGAGGTCTGAAGAGAGATCAGGCAAGTATTTTTTTCTTCTAAAAGGCTGCCTGCCTATGGGCAAGTTTTTGCCAAGATTGAAGTATGAAGCTTCTGCTCATGAAAATGTGATCCTTTCTGAAAAAGAGGAAACTGCGATCTGGTGTTCTGGTTTTGTGCTCTTTTTCACTTCCTTTTGATTGGCAAGAAACGATTACACACTTTAATTACATCTGGCCTTTTTACAACATGACTAAGCTGTCCAACAGATGTCTGCTTTGGGTCCAAACAGCATGAACATATGACAAGGAGGCAAACAATAATCTTGGGAAGTTTCGTCCCTCTTGTTTTTTGCACAGATTTGGTCACACTATATCAAACACCTTTGAAAGTTCTTTATTCTTTCGGAAAGTAACATGGCCAACAAGCAGCTTCTGAATCTGCTCTCCTCTTACGACTTGCGAACACCGAAGCCCTCTCTGTGAAGATATCCCCAGATCGCATCTAATTGCCACTCATAACCTGATGATGTGCACGGGGCTCGAAGCTTTATAGGCCACACTCCAGCAGAAATCCTTAAGGAGGGCTAGGAAATGGATACCATCAGGCCAAATTTGGAGGGCTGGAAATAATTTACCCATAACTCTTGATTTAATCTATCTGTCTGTTCAAATTCATCTCTCATCTAATCAATCTGAACAAGAGGACTGAAATTCTGGAAATAGTGTGTTTATTAGTTTTAAAAAAATAAATAATAAAAAAAAAGTTCTGGAAATATGTGTTTTAACAAGTTGTTGAGTTAGCAATTCTTTCTTACTCTACAGCCTGTCTCTGCCACACATACTGTAACTTTCATCTCCAGCCAAAAAACTTCAAAGTCCTTCTGAGGTCAAGGGCAGCATGGCAACATGTATTAAATCAAGAGTTCCCAGATCAGTGTACGTTCTTGGATGTGGACATGGACTGCAATGCACGATGACATTGTAGAGACTACGCTAAGCTAGCCACTTGGAGAGATTAATGATTCAGTACCGTACCAGCTTGGAGAGCTGAGAGAGATTTTTTTTTTTTTTTGGTTTTAACTACCGTGATTTAAAGGGCAGAAGGCATGTACGTGACTTCAGTATATTGTTCTGCAGCTTGAGTTATTAGATCTACTGATTGGTGAAAGTCATGTAATACTGCTGCACAATCCAACCGGTAAGCAAAATCCTCGCTGAGCAGGGAAAGAAAACAGTCCTTTTCCAAATGCAGTTTATCAGAAACATAACAAAAAACTGGTTTTTAAGGTAAAACACCCGTAATAATAATAGGGAGCTTGCAGCGATGCTCTGTATTGGTTGGGTTTGCTCCCACTTGTAGTTTTTGTTCTACTCAGTATAATCTCATTTTCTGTTCATAACCGTCATGTTCTGTCTGTTCTGAGAACGACGTGCAAGCTAGTCCTTGCCTGATGTATTTCTGCTCAGAGTAACGCAGGGGCTTAACTTTATTAGGCAGCGATAATGGTTGTTGCTTTTTTTCCTACTGGGTTAGAAAGGAACATACTGAACTATTTACCTGTTTTGCTACAGAAACGAAACCAAAGCCCGGCAAGAGTTTGCATATTATCAGATGAACTAATACTCTGAAACTGTCTCCTTTGACCTTGAAAAGGTCGTGGTGATGAAAAAAAAAGAATTTTTGCAAAAATGGAGCTGCCCTTTAATACACAAAATAATATGTGCATAGGACCCACTTTCATCCCCCCAAAATACCAGTACTAAATAAGATTTTATATAAGCTTTTACCTCTACTGAACCTAGAGGGAGCCTACAGTAACTAAGGAGACGGGGCAGCTCAGCTTTTGGGTGCACTGAATCATTCCTTGGAGTTGCCCTTCTGACTTTGGCACTTGACTGAGGCACATACAGTTCGGAGCGGTGTGTTCAGCAGAAAAAGCACACAGATGTGCAAAGTACGTGCGATACCTGGCTATCTGCTTTGTGTGTGCAACAATTTAATTTTGTGTAAAAATGCAAAAAGGGTAGGAAAGAAAATCTACACGCTGTTTACATGAATTGCATGTATCGTGTTCCTAATTTTCCCACAAATACTATAAGGTGGTATATATGATAATAATAATATATATATAATATATGTGTTTAATATTTGCCTTTGAAAGCTCTCTGCTTCCAAATTGACTTAGGAACCTTGATTCTCAGGGTGAGATTAGCTAACTAAAGAGGGACTAATAAAATTAGTTCACAGGAAAGATAACTCAGGTTCAGTTTCAAATATCCACTCTAATTGCACCAACTCTGCCAGGTAACTAAGTTGGAATGTCGATTTCTCAGAAAATACTCCTCCAAATGAATCACTGCTGTCTTTGCTTCAGGCAGAACTTCGCTGTTCTTCAAGTTTCCCATCCAACTCTTGGCCGGTCCTAATTCGGTATGGGTGCCAATCTGTCATAATTACAGTGGGAATATGAAAACACAATTCAAATGAACTTAAATAATATTGCTGAACTCCGGCTAAAGCATGGTTTAGATTTTCAGCCCAGATTCAGGTAGTTTCTATTTTTGCCAAACAAATTACCTCATTGCTGAATAAAATGGCTATCTTGCTTCATCAGCATTGCTCTGTGAAAAAAAAGAAATTAATCAGATTTCCTGCCATTCCATTAGCTATTTTTTTTTGTTTCATTTAATATTTCAGCTGCCTCCAGAATGGTTTTTCTAATACAAAAAGGGCTTAGTCAATTTTCAGGACTAACTACTTGCAAAATGTCAGTTTAATAAAGCAGGTTTATTGCTGGAACTTGGCACAGAGAGAGAAGCTGAAGCAATGTAAAAATGTATTTTGATGAACTTAAAAAAGAGAAGAAGAAGAAGACAGGCTGTGTGTCAGTCCTGGTTATTTCTGAATGCCCTTCATTTTTCTAAAAACTGAGTGAATTGAGGCTACTCAGCATTTTTTTTTAATTATTATTATTTCTTGGTGTTCGCATTCTTCAGATACAGAAATCAGGAGGAAAACTGGTATGCACAAAGTGATAGACTATGCAGTCAGTCCTCGTCCAGCCCGTGGAAACGTTCAGGTCTCCAGAGCAGCTTCTAATCACAGGACTCTAAAAGGCCAGTACCACCACTGTCAGCAGAAACGTTCTGGTTTGGCATCTTTATAGCATTATACAGGTCAGCTTTAAACTTACACGGTTTAAATCCATCCACTGATCAAAGGTTTGGATATAAAGTTTAACATGGAGTTTTCTCACATGGCTCGTGTTCGTAGATAGGGAGAGGGCAACATTTCGTTTTTGAGTCAGTTTATTTTCACAGTTGGAAAAAATAGAGTTTCAAAACAAAACTTTATACAAAAAAATATAAAAAAGTCTGAATCTTTTAAATTTCTCATTCTGAAATAAAGTTTCACATCCAAATTCATCTAAATTAAATATTAAAAAAGAAAGCAAATAGAATCAAAACAAGAAACTCCCTTTGAAAATCAGACATGGAGAGGAATGTTGACGTTTCAATTAGCCCACTCAGCTGATTTTGCTTTTTTATTTTGTGGAGAAAGCCCATTGAATTTAGGTCAGCTCCCAACAAAATTTCTTTTCTTCTGTTTGTGGACTGTGACCCAAAAGGGACCTATCAGGCCTCTGGTGGCCAGCAGTGCCCATGCTAGGAGCCCTGTTAGGGCTGATGCCAAAGCAAGGGACAGGCAGCTCCCTCTCTGAGTTTTTTTTTGAGGAGATGTCCTCTTCACCCCTCTGTAGCCAACCTGCTTCTGTGAGAGTGAACGCTTAACTTTCCCAAACACCCTTGGGAGTTGTGAGCCTAAATCTCTTTGTCTCAGGCTTCTTTTAAGCTGCTAAATGAAGGAAATGGGGATGGAGAATTCAGTTTTGCGTGCGTGTTGCTTTGGCGTGAAAAACCCTCTCACCTGCCATTCATCAGAAATAGTCACCAGCTGCTCCCAGGCTAACGTTACAGTGTCAATGGGAGGTCTTTAGCATGAGAGGGAGAAAAAGGTCTTTGCCAAGATGTTAAAAAATGGAGTACAGTGAAACTGGAAACTTCCCTTGATAGTGAGCACATTATCTAAGCATCTTATTACAAATTACTGAGAGCACTTTTAGCGATTTTTTTTTATGTCTTAAGGGGATTTAACTAATTAGGCACAAAGTCTTATGCTCGGGATTTATTCAATCATATTTTTTCACTTAAGGTATGGCGAGTCATCTGTTTTTTTCATGTTCTGGTGGTCATTTGTGGACGAGGCAGATTTAGCTGGGAGGAACCCAGCTGCAGTTACTAATAATGTTCAGCGGTGCTGACTCCCCACACTCGCTGTGCACGAACTCCCGTTGGAGTCAGCAGAAGACCTGCATTCTTGCTAGTGAGCAGATTTGGCCTTGCTGTTCAGATTTACACCGTCACATTGCATCCTGTATGGCTATAAGATTAAAATTAGTCAATGCATTCGAAAAAGCTGTGCTTTGAGTATACAAGGGTAGCAAGGCTGCGTCATAAATGGAGAAGCATCTCCCTTCGTTTGGAGAACAGGAGCTCCCCACCTGCCTGACGGTCCTAAGAAGCTGCAGCTTGCAGTGAAGGAAGAGCAACAACAGTTCAAGGACCTTGATAGGCAGCAGGGAGATGCCATTACAGAACAGCCCGGAGTACCAAAATTCAGGATCTTCCCACTGCCTCGTGCTTAGGTGCTTGAAGCAGGTAGCGCAGGGAGCTCACTTTGGGGTTGGATCGATATGATGCTGTAGAATACATCTCCTCTCTTATCTTGTATTACAATATCCATAGAAACAGTGTCTGGCCCTGAACTGCTGCATGCAGGAGTCCACAAGTATCCTTAGACCATAAATGACCTATAACTAGGAAAAGGAAACCTATTGTCGGTGGCTCTTGAAAACATTTAAAAAGTATAGAGCTCTGGGAATAGATGCAAAACCACTGTTAATCTGACGGGTCCTGCTGTTTTCATCGAGACCTCTAAAATCTCACAAGCATTTCCACAGCAGCTAGTAGGATCACTCAGATCTTTGTAGCTGAAGTAGAATCATACAGCAAGGGAGCATAAATCGAGTAGTACCAAGTACTGTGTCTTCATCCTCTGGCACTTGTGCTGGGGTGGGGAAAGCCGCTTTGTAGACTCGTATACAAGTTTGCCAAGACTAAAGTGCCCTTGCTCACGTATCTGTCTGTAAAAATTAACGCTGTGCTCTGGGCTGCAGAACTGCGGTTGATGGATGGAATTGGTTCTCATTAGAATTTGTTCCCATCAGTTGTTGCTTAACTTATAAAGGCTTCTTAAGTAGCGTTTTTGTTCTTAAGGAGTCAAAAATGTTGCTGGCTGAACTTCCATTTCAGGGTCAGTTAATTCAGTAGTTTTAAATCATTTCTAAACCCATTAGTTGTCAAATCCTCAAGTTATTCTGAATTCAGCGGAGGTGAAATTTGCAGTTGTTTTGTATGAGGCACGGGCTCCTCCATTACATCTTCAAAAGTCTTCCCTTGGTTTCCTATTCAGCAGCTAACTCAGAAATGGGGCCATGTTCTGCTGAACGCCATCTGACGTTCGTGCAGCAGAACCTCATCCTCTCTCCTGTCGAACAAGGCAGTGTCGAGGACCACGTGCAGGTTTCTGCAGAGCTTTGCTTCGTGTGAGGTGGAGGGAGACACTGCTGGTGCATTCATTTAACCCACTGCTTGGGTTAGCTTAATTCAGAAAACCAGGCTGCAGAAGTGCTAAAATCTCACTGCTCTCGACTTTTACTGAACACGTTACATGATATCTCAAACAACCAGGATCATCTGGCACCAACTATGTTTGACTTACTGTCGTACTAAAAGGTGTATAGGAAAAAATCAATATCTGTTTTGTTTCACGGTAGAAGATCTCAGCATTTTGCAGCCTAACATATATTTTAGTGGTTTCATTGCACCACTAAAGGTCAAGTACCATATCTGTGCCTGTGATTTCCTGTGCTGCTTTAAAGCACATCCAGGGCCTGTAACTCTTTAAGTTCTTTAAGAGTACAATCTGGTTATGCTGAAACAAATGGAGGGGTTTTTTTTGATAGCCAAAAATGAAATGTTTAAAAAAAATAAATACTTGTATGGTATTTTTATAGCTTTTCTTCATCTCCTTCATGTTTTCACATGTCTAGCTATGATTCTCTAAACTACATGCTTGATTTTAAGCTCTTGGATCAGCCCATACTGTATTTTACTGGGCCAGGGACTCAGCTACCAGGGGTGAGATCTGAATGGTAACAGATTATCTTTGTATGAGATGTGGTTTGTTTTTTTTTTGATTGCAAATGTTACAGTGCCTTCTAAGGAATTTCAGATTTTGCATATTTTCTTTGTGTTGTTTCCTGACTATTTATATGCCCTCACGCAAGCTGCACTGTATCTCCAGTTTGTATTATTTACATTGTCCATCTCTTCTATTTGTCTATTGCCTTAGAGGTTTTATTGTCTTATTAGGAACTTATCTGGTAAAATACTGGACACCACAATATCCCTACAGCTAATTCCAGAAAAATTTATAAAAATGAGATAAAACCTATGCTTGTTTACTAACTGCTTCTGCATTTTATTGATATTTCTGGTTCTGCCTGCTTTCCTTCTTTATTTGCTGTGACTAAGGCTTTATGCTCCCTGATTTATTTGGTGTAGAGTACCATTCTACATACGAAAGGTACAATATAAATCAATAAATAATAATGATAAATAAAGTGAAGTTAACATTTCACTTTATGATTTTCTAAGCATCAAAACCTGACGTCTCTGTTGTCTGTCAGGCATTACATAAAGCACAAGGGAAGCGTGCCATCACACACCTCGTGGCGCCCACTTGATGCAATTAAACTCCAGGCTTAAGGCTGGCCTCCCAAGACTTTATGACACGTCTTTTGTTGGCTTATCTTTTACTTTTAAACTGTATCTTGTAAATCAATTTCTATTATAATTCTCATAAAAGAGTATTTTGTTCAATAAAGTTCATGCTATGGCGATATCGGATAGCAATACCCAGTTCCCCTTAGCTTGTCTGCCTGAGCTGTGTAGGACGTGCGTATCCCATAAATTGCTCTCCCTGCTTGACAACGTGTCTATGGCTGCTTGCAGGAAACTTTTTTTTTTTAAGTCGAGGAGCCTGTAATTCTTAAATGATCCCTGAACCTTATTTAATGCTGCAAAACCCTACAGGAAAGGGGGTTGAACTTTAATGTCTGCAAGGGGGAAAGTAATAACTTTCCCCATCTCTTCTGTAAGTGACTTGGGTTATGTGATGAATGCAGAACCTTCACTCACAAGGTTTTCCTGATATTATACACTTGTAGCAAATAAGGTTAGAACCTTTAAAATATAGCATTTAGTAATGTGCTGGAAATAGCTTCTTCCCGATTCCTTTAAAGGTCACTGCATTTGCTTTTCAGTCGTAATTTTAGTTCAGGCCTCTACAGAGTAGAACTGAGAACACGCCTGGCAATGTTCTCTCAATTTCCCCAAGACTGAAAATAAAATGGCATGGGACATTCGTATATAGTGGACAAGTGTGTATTTGGCATGTGTGTGTGCTTGTATGTACGCAGATGGAAAAATCCTCAAGTTGGGGAGTAGGTTACCAGACCAAATAATCAAGCATAGACACAAAACACAAGGAAATAATCAGTTTAATATCCAGTTTCCCTCAAATCCTTCTCAGCGTGACGTTACTCCCTTCCACCACCCAGAGCTCACATATCTCCATCCTCCGCAGCCAAAGGACAGGCTTGTTACTGACACTGTAATCACGTTTTGCTTAATAATATGGCTTTGATAGGAAACAAGATGTGCATTCCTCTAACAATTCGGTTAGTGCATCTAAAATGAGGGAACACGCTGAAGAGTAATGAGTGGCTGCAAGATATATTTTCCCCTCAAACTTAGGAAATATGGATAGGAGAGCCCTGTGTTTTGTAATTAGCCTAAATTTGCTAGTACCGCTTATGTTTAGTAAGAATTGAAGTTTATTTGTTAGGGATGTCATTCTATTAATGTATTATATATTCAAAGAGGGTTAAGAGATCGATGTTAGGAGCATCTGCAAAGGATGAGGTGGGGAAAGTAGCATTTCACCTAAAGTGTCGTGGAAGAAAAGCAGCAAAGAAGAGTGAATCCAGTGAATGTTTAGGCTCCAGACTTCTCATTTCAGTGCAAAGTTTAGGAGCCACAGTAGTTGTCTGGAAAGGGGCCGTGATGCCAGAGGTGTGTGTTTTGCGATACCCAAGCTTAACAGATTCCTCCAAGCAGATGCTGTGACCCCAGGCCCACACGTCTTTGGCTCCCTGCATGGGGAATGGTTGGCAGCTGAGAAGAGGATGTGCGCTTTTTGCTGAAATAGGTCCCGAGCCTTAATATTTTTTACACATGAACTTATGTTTTAAGGCTCACCCTAGGCGTATAAAACAAATGCTTTTTTTAAAGCACATAAATCAAGTTGGATGCCAGCTGGATTTTCCCAGGAGAATATTCATATTCAGTGACTGAAAGGATTTATTCTCTGTTTACATTTATGAGATTTGGCAACAGTTAATGGAAATAGAAAAGTCAGCAATCTTCCTTTATAGCAGGTAAGTATATCTCTTTGGCTGATCAAGGCTTACAAACATCTTCCCAGTTGATTTATTCGTGTTAACATCACTACCGTTCTATTTTGAAACTCGGGAGAATGATGCCAATTTTCATCTTCGTAAATGAAGGGGGAGAATTGGTCTTGTCAGCTACCAGCTAATAACTTTCCAAGTAGGATGTTTGGAGGGTTTCATTGGACTGTTTGGAAGATGTTTGGACTGTTTTGTATTAACCAAAGGACTCAGAGCTGCGTTTTCTGAAGTGACCGCTGAGAGTACCCAATAGTTTAGGTGTCCAGCTGAGCCATCTGGTTTTTGGCTCTTAGGTGCTCAGTATGTGGAAATCCACCCTCTTTCAGGTCTCTCTGCTTGAATTCCAAATTGAAATATTATGAGCATTATTTATTCTTTCTACCAAATCCATTCTCTCTGCTCGGAAAGCATCTGCACTTGAAAGCCCCGCTGGACCCCTGAAATAAGGCACTTAGTGTAGGTGAGGTTTCTAATGCAGTTGTTTAGCTGCTGGGGATGGGAGCAGACTGGATCAGGTTGCAAAAGCACTTGATCCTAGCAGTTTGGTGCATGACCGCCTGCATGAGCTGATGAACAAACTCTACCAAAATGTTTGGAAGAAACCTCATTGTCAGAGCTGTGGCACTCCCAAAAAGGCTTTTATTTTTCTCGTGCTTGTGGCAGTCCAAGAAGACAGTGGTTCCCGACCACTGTATGTCTGTGTCATGCCCTGATAGATCTTGTGGAATAACATGCTCTCTCCCGGGTGGGGAAACACTGCTTTTTATGGACTAGCGCAGGGTATTTAAGGAGGTGTTGTCGACCACAAATGGTGGAGGATCACACTGTAAGAGATCACAAATTAAGGGTATTAGGCTTTTCTGGCAGATTTATTCTTTTCAGCTCTGTCTTGACTTATGTGCTCTGCATTCAAACCTAACTTAAGAATATACCTGATTAATTACCTCAGTGTATTTGCTGGGCGAGGCACTTCATGAATATGCTGAAGTACAATTACCACTTTAAAAAGCCCCTAAACCATTGATCCTGTCCTTCTAAACACACTCTGTGCCACAGCCTAAGCACAAGCCACTTTAGAGGTTGAAATACCGTCATATATTCTCCTTTGCATCTATAAAGGACTCACAACCTCAAGACAAATTTCTTCACCAGCTTCTTGAGCAGAGGAGCTAGCCCTGCTTGCCATCCCTCACCGTGCAGCGCGCTGCCTGCCTCTCTGCGCAAAGGGGCCATAGGATCTATTATTCCATTAACACTTGTCTGTGTTCTCCACTCTGCATATTAAAGCAACGGAGGAGATGGGTTATCTTCAGCTGGGGATGCTAAGCCTTATTAAGCCTTTTTTTAATGTTTATCCAGAGCGCTATGAACTTTCATTCTCCAAAGGTAGCAATCAACAAAGATAAATCGAGTGGCAGAAAGCAGCTACTTAACTCACCGCTTTCTCGGCTCAGCGCAGGGGTCTAAATTCAGCAGAGGTGAGGCTCTGAAATGAAAGCTAGAGGAGGGCTTGGGAAGCGGAATCCAGCCAATTGAGATCACAGAGCAAGAGATGTTAATGGCAAAGATCACACGCAACAAAACCAAACAAAATGAAGCAGCTAAAGATGGTGATTATATAGATCTGAGCAGACTGTTGACTATGTGGAATTGCAATTATCTCTCAGGCTCCTGGGACCTTGCTCAGGGAATCATTACTACAAAACTAAGAAGATTGTTCTCAGGTGCAGAACGTATTGATTTTGCTGTTCTCCAGCATCCTGCAAAGCAACTGACCATGTCATTTAAGTGTTCGTTAACCAAACACATCAATAAACATAAAACTTTCAAAAAAGTAAAAATCACCTCATAAATAATTATAAAGGAGTGAATTATTACCTAGGAGCAAGTGTAATTGATGTCATTATAAATAAACCACAAAATATATCCTGTCCCAAGCTTAAAAATGTATGAAGGCATCCATATACCTTGTTAAAAAATGATAGTTTATCTTGCCGGGAGGACAGCTCTCATAGCTGCCTGATTGGAAGAGGTGTGTGCAAAGAAGAGATTACATTGTAAATATTTTTTATTTGCTTTATTTTTCCTTTTTTTTTTTTTTTTTTTTTTTTTTTGGTGCCGGGAATTCAAAGCCTATAAAGAGAGAGGGACAGATAACATTTGTTACAGCCCAGCGGCAGGGAAGGCAAGAAGAGTTTCTCGGTGCAGTTCACATCAGCCCTGACCTGCAGTGCTCCAACTATTGTAATCCTTGACCTTTGAAGAGCAGCTGTCAGTAACAACAAGCTTTCTTCCCCCCAAGTTTTCCTTTTTTTTTTTTTTTGATCTGACCCAAGAACTATGGGGACAAGCGAACTTGTTTTAAATGTGTGATGTGAAGTAATCAGTAATGGCAAAGCGCTCACAGCCTCTGTTCTCCGGTATTGCCTATTCACCCAGAATCGCAATTAACACTAGGGAGATATTAGTGAGGGAGGAAATGAGACCCTTCGCTCTCTGTTGACCAGTGTCCCAGCATATCTGTTAATCAGGGGTCCCTTCTTCTCCAAACTGGGAGGCAGAGACAAACCCACAGGGTAGGTCAAAGGGGTAAAGATGAAGGCTTTAGATTTGTGCTGAGTAGTAAGTGAAAGGGACAGATGAATCCGTTTGGTAATGGTCTTTTACCTCGTATTATTTCATACATGAAAGAAAACAGTTGAATACTTTCTTTGTGTGTACACTCATTTAAATAAGCGCAAATCCGGGGCTGACCAGCTCCCGGGGAAGTCAGCCGAAGATGGTCACTTGGGTGTGAGATGGGGCTCACATGCTGCTTGCAAGGAGAGCTTTTAATCAACTTGGAAACTTCCACAACTTTTCACCCAGAGTGGACGGGCAAATTTATCCATCCCCCTTGCTCTGGCATGGTCCTGTGCCTGCCCAGGGCTGCCAGGTCTGGGGATGCTGGATTTGAGTTAGCCAGAGGTATGGCTTCATGGTGTATGTTAGCTGAAGGAAAATTTTAGTTACTGGGGGATTTTGTGAATGTGCATGTAGCCGATATTTCTTTATCAGAGTGGGCTGATGTATTAGAAAGCAAAATATTTTCTGATTTAAAAGTCCCAGCAAACAATATGAATTAAAATTGGTTTTGTTTGGATTCTGGATGTGTCCAGTGGCGTGTTTGTTTTCAAGTCAGATTAATGCTAGCTTGTGGCTTGCTTGAACCATTGCACATACTGAGAGATTTCAGAGTCAAAAGGGGCTGTTACTTGCTCTGACTTCCCATCAGCTCCTGCTTTGGGTTATTCACATTTCTCTTCTCTCCTGTGTTGCCTGCCCCAGCTTCTGGGGAATCTCTTTGCAGCTGTATTTTCACAGGAGTCTTGAGGCTCCTGTTCACAATCAGATCAGATCTAAGCTTTCTCCAAGAAGATATTCTGATTTTTTCAGTGAGATTCAAGACTAAAGCCAACGTCAAAAGATCAGACTTTCTCACAGGGATTTCAGCAGCCCTTGCTTCCAAAGGCCTTCCATAAATCTGGAGTCCCAATTTGCTGTCAGCTTTGGGCAAGCTCAGGAGCACACAGGCACTGCCTTGGAGAGATGAGAGTAAGAAAAAACAGAACTGGAGGCAAGGGGCTGAGGTAGAAAGTCCCGTGAAAATCCCCCTGGTGACTCCGTGGGGTTTTCCATAGATCGGTCTGGGTAAAGGGATTTTATTCAGAGAGGTCAGGGCAATGTTTGTCATGCTGGTTATTAGTTTTATTTCCTTTTCCCACTTGTACTCTTTGTTTATTCATTTATTTTATTATATCCTGAGCATCCGGATTGGTTTGGTTTTGACAAAATAAATTTGGAGATGATATTTGTGCAGGAGATGATTATTGACAAAGGAAGAGTGGATACTGTTAGCAGAGGAGGGAGGAAGAAACTTGGGGAAAGTGAAAAGGGAAAAGAGAAGTAATAACAAAAAGGATGGAGCGCGAGACTAGGGGAAATTGGTGTTTCTTCTTTAAAAGAGATTTGCTTTTCTCTTAAAAAGAAGAAAAATGCTGGTTGATATGACTGACTTTATTCTGTCTGTGTGCTTGAGCCTTGGTTGCTTCCGTGTCTGATACTTGGTTCCCAGCTAATGTTGACCACTCTCTCTAGTGACACTTCTGGAGGAGTTACTGAATTAAAAAAAAATAGTAATAATGATAGCAATGATAGTAATCTCCTTGGAGATATATCAGACCTGGTGGTTCATCCATTTATCTTAGACGTGTTCGTTTTTCTCTCAAAATGCCTTTTCAGTCTTCCTATACTGTTCTGGGAATCCATATTACCAGCCCAGCTTGCCTTATTTTCACACAGCTAATTTTTTAGCATCTGAAGTCAAACCTACTCTAGAAGTCATATTCCTTTTGTAGAGGTCACAACTGTGACAAGCTTTAAGTTTGCACTGCATGGCACCGTATAGCTTAATTAATAGAGTTGGCTGATGCAAGGTCTCAGGGGTCTCGCTCCTGCTGGATGTGCGTTATTGTAGCTGCAATAATTTAAGTGTATTGGAAATCTACAAAAGAGGAGGACGAGGGTATGGAGCACAGCTGTCAAAAAGTAAATTCAGTTCATTAAAAATGTGATCTGGTCATTTGACTGATTTATCAGTTGACGCGAAACAGGAGACAGCACGAGATTGCAGCT
This sequence comes from Anser cygnoides, assembly GCF_040182565.1. Lineage (NCBI taxonomy): Eukaryota > Metazoa > Chordata > Aves > Anseriformes > Anatidae > Anser > Anser cygnoides. Next base: position 1,952,685 of record NC_089875.1, on the reverse strand, counting down.
AACCTGAAGCAGACAAAAGGGTGAGTTTTGGCACGGCCAGCGCTGCCGTCAGGTGATGGAGGCGGACACTTGCCTGTTGCAAGTCTAAAGTTGAGCAGCAGATTATGCCATTGAAAAAATATAGGGAGTTGACTTGGATCTGCAGAGCTTCAATTTTGAATCTGGAGCTTTTTCCCCTGCTTTTCTCAACCATCCAGCACTGCCTCCAACTCCCACAACATTTCCTGGCATTGTCTCCCTGACTCGGGTTGGAGGAGCTTATCTAAAGCTCTCCACTGGGGAATGGAAATAGTACATATAGTGCAAGTTCCTTGGCTCATCACTGACTCTGACAGCAACCACAGCAACAAGAAGAAGCTGGACTTATTTTTACAACTTGGCAGTGCAACAGCTTTGGGAAGAAAACATTTCTGAAATTACATTTTCATTAAAATTTGAGAAAACATTTGAGGGGGAGCACAAGGAGATATACTTAATGGTACATTGAGGCCTATTTTCAGCTAAGGAGAGGCATGCTTGGGAATAAAATTTGCCCTCGGACAAATCCACGATGCAACAAACTTGAACTGAACCTGCAATTGAATTTCATATCCACAAAAGTTAGCAAATCATGCCAACAAAGAGAAGAGGGTGGCCTTTGAAATATGAACCAGGATGAATCTCCGTTTCATCTATAACGTCTCAGTAACTAACTCATCATTTTTAGCTTCTAGTCATGTAGAAATCTTTTATATCAATTTGTATCTTTTATATCTTTCCTAGAATAACGGGAGGTTCTGCATTAAGGAGTGATACCATACTGACTCACTGGTTAGATATTTTTGACTGGCTAATTATCTAGATGATAAGAATAATTCCCACACTTGGAATAATAAGAAGAAAAAGGAGCAAATTAACATTTATTAAGTGCATTTGAAAAATAATTGTTATTCATCACTTCTTGCGGTTAGCAGTACATTAATTATATCTGCCTAGCTCATTTGCTCAGTCACACCTAATGAAGACAGCCGCTTCTGGAAACAAAAACTATGTCTATTGAGAAGATTAAAACTATTGGAGGAAGTCTGAAATTCATTCATTTAATTCTGCTGCCTGAACTTATTCTAAAAAGAGTTTGTTAAGGTAAAGGAGGAGATTCTTCCTTTACTCCAAATTTGCAGAGCTTGAAATGAGAGCAGACTCTGATACATAGGGCTTTGGGATTTCTTTTATGTGGTGGAACATCTTGGTTCTGCACAAAACCAAAGTTGGCCGGTTCCCACATTCCTGATGATGACGTGCAAGAAGGAGTTTAGCACGTCGGCTGTTGATTTGTCAATAGCTTAATTCTCCATGACAACCTCCCCAGAGGAGTGAGAAAAGTCAATAGCACAAAGTTCACATCACCTTGGATAGCTGATGGGAGGCAAAACACAATAAAGAAGATAGAGGCCATAAACTGTGATAGGCAGTGATTAACCCATCAAACTGGAGAAATATAAAGAATCATTAAAGTGACAAAATGCGATGAGTCATTTGGTGCTGATCTAATTAAATAATATTCCAATGTAAATCAGTGAGTTATAATCTGAGAGCCAGGGGAAAAAAAGCAGTCGGTCTAACTGATGGGTTTCTGAAAAGTCCCTGTAGTTATGTTCTTCTGCTTGACAACATTGTCATCTACCTGTAGCTCATTTCTGTGAATTTGGTTTTGGTCATGACGAGCTTGATCCAAAGCCACTCAAAGGCAATGGAAAGACCTTGACTAATTTCAGTATGCTTTTTGGCACAGTGTGATGCAGATACGATGATCAATTTGGCAGAATGAAGGTTTTTTTTTCCAGTTCAGGAGGAAGATTATTTTACCCTGAGTGTGTGTTTGAGTCTCATTATTGTTTGAGAGCAAGCACGTTCTTTATTTCTAATGGCAGTGGTGGTAGCTGTTGTAAGAACATGGATGTTTAGATTTTGCTTTGCAACCACTTGAGACAGGAAAAATGATACGGATTTCAGATTTATTTTACCCAGGCCCTGGGGCTGTGAAATTCTTTTCTTTAACAGGAAAATCAGGGATGACTTGTTTTTGCCAGGATGTAATTAGTATTATTTTGGTTTTGTAACATGGAAATGGGCTGGGTTGCTTCAGGTTTAGCTTCCATTTTATCTGTGTGCTCCAAGTCTGAGGATGAAAGTTCTCAGGCATTTTCTAATCTTTTGTTGATTTCTAGTAAAAATTAACATTTGTGAACTTAATTCTTTGGAATAAGTGGAAAAAAAGCAGATGATACAGATTTTTTATTTCCTGCTTCTTATTTGACTGTTGTTACTCTTGCTCTTTTGTGTCTTCCACCACCATTACTCCCTTATTTCTATCAAATCTAGTGCTATATTAGCTCCTTGTGAGTTTAGCAGCTTATGAACAATATGGAATGGTATGGAAATTGATTCTTCTGGTTTTATTTCATGCAGAGAGCCAGCACTTCTGACGTTCTGGTCTCATTGTTTGCATGGAGGCCAGGTATTGTTAGGTAGCCATGAAATAGGGTCAAGAAGACTGATGACCAGTTCTTAAGGATGTTTTTTAAGATGTCCTGCTTTAATGTAGTTGGCCATATTGTTCCCAGTGTGTGGTATAGTTTCACATGAGTTCATGTCACTATGTTGTTCTCACCAATTTATTATTCATCTGCCATGGCTAAAATATTTATAGGCAGTAAGGTCTGTTTCTTCCCAAGCACCTGTAGTGCTTATGCACAAGAGTAACTTGGGCATCTGTCACAGCAGGCATATTTGGTGGTTTTGGCTGCTGTTCCACCATCAATGACCCCAAAGGCTCCCTAAATGACCTAATTATGAAATGATGCTGACCGGTAGCACATTTACATCACTCCGGGAGCGGCATTATTTTTAGTGTAACTCTTTCACTTACTGTCCTTCTGATCAATTAACCATGCCAGCGTCTGCCGTAATGCATGTCAGGTCCCCATCAAATAAACCCCTCTTAGCCATTAGTAATTATTGGCCACGGTTTTCATCAAAAAGAGTGAGCTGAAAGTAAATGTTCGGATGGTATTATTTGACTAATGTACCACTTCACTCTGACCTCTTCTTCATTGTGCAGTATGGGCTGATAAGGAGTCTTTCAGAGACTTTGCTCCCTTCTGGTGAAACATAATTTCTTTCATTAAAGTCTGAGTTATTTAATCACGTCCTTTTCAACGAGGCCAGCTTTTCCTGCAGTCCCGGAAGAGACTGCCATTGTTAGATGCTGCTTCAATCCTTCCAAACCCTCGCTTTCTTTCTTCTTGGTTCAGTTTCTGTAGAAAGTCCTTGCAGTTGTGTTTTTGCTATTTTCAAGCTAGTTTTTCATTCAGTAAAGCTTTCCCTCGTGTCTCCTTCCGTGCATCTCTCAGCTATTGTCACCCTTGCTCTGCCTTACTGATGATGCTGAATTTCAGGGTTGATAAGACAGGTGGTGTTTGGCAGGCAGTTCAGGGAAATCACAAAAGTTGTGTTGTTCCACAGACGAATATGGCTCAAGATCTTTCTTCATGGACATGAAGGCTCTCACTGCACTTCTCTCTGTGTGTAATAATTTTTATTTTAGAGTTAAAATTGTAAGTATTTGTCAGGAGATTATGCTTCTGCTTTTACATTGCCTGTAATGGAATGTGTTTGTGATTAAAAAAACTGAGAGCATTCAGACAGCTGCAAGTGGCCCCAAGCTTTACCTCCTATTACCCATATTTAAAATTTCTAAATTGCTCTTTTTCTTCAAAGTGATCCATTTTCACTGAAAGCATCTCACTTTCAGCTGCAAATTTCTCCTCCCTGCCCAGTTTTCTGGGATTTTCCTCTAGGTATGGTGGCCTTCTACTCATAAGAGAGACTGGAAAACACATCGTGAATGTTTTTGGGATTGGGACCATCTGGCAATACCTGCTTGTCTCTCCATCCCTGGTGCTGTTTCCTGGTAGAGAGGTTTTCTGTATATCCAGTTGTGTGTTAGAAATAAAAACCTGTTTCACCCAACACCGTGAGGCTAAATAGGTTACAAGTAAGCACTCTGACTTTGGAATATGTCCTCTGAGCATGACTAGGTGGTTACCGCAGAGCTGACCTGGCCAGTTACCGTCCAGATCAAATGCAATCTTCTTTGCTTAGGGGTACTGTGTGGTAAGCAGGTAATTCAGAGGTGAGATCTTCTAAAACCCACTTCCCAAAGCATACCAACTCAATTGTCTGGAAATTAGTTGAACTGCAGCTGATGTCACTGTTTGATATCGGGAGGCAGATTTTACTGTTTATGACTTTACCTTCACTGGCCGTTATTCCTACAGACAACCCCACAGATCTCCCTCGCTACTTTTTACCCTGTAGATTAGACACATAGAAAGAGTTTGACCTCTTTGTTGAGTCTCCCTTCCAGGAGAACTCTGCTGGTAGTTGCTTATTTGGAGATGTCTCCAGCCTCCAACATACAGGGAAAGGACAGACTGGGCTGTATGCACAGGCTCCGGCCTGCGCAAGTGTTTAGGTCTTGTCTCAGCCAAGCTCTTCAATACTGGCTTAACGTTAAAATGACTGCAGTAGGCCCGCTTCACATGCATCAAATCAGACGTGTTTCGAGAGCTGTGCTAAATGGAGACCTAAAAATGTAAGACTTTGCTTAGTGAATGACGGTGTGCACAGCGTACCTCTACCTCTGATGCTAGTCAAGTCATGCTGGAAAACAGCTTAACAAACAAAGGCCTCTTTGTGAGCTTACTATTGATTCCCCGCCTGAAAATGGCAATACCCAACATCAGAACTCTTCATTCAGTGATAAGACTACAGGTTTGTTAGAGACCTGAAAGGGGTAACGATTTGGAGCAGTCGCTCCATGTAGCAGGGCTGCCCGTGCTGTTGTGGTATCTAATTCCAAGCCAGGCGATTTTCTTCCCTGTAGCAGAGAGAAGTCGAGAATCAGAGAATGATTTAGGGCTGGTGGGAGGGACAGATGCAGGAGAGTAGCAGTTCTGGCTCTAACACTGCGCAGCCTGTTGTGTAAGATTAATGACTGTGGACTACTCTCTATTTTTCTCTCTCTACAACTGTGAGCAATCGCCTCCAAAAGCAGCCTGCTGCTGGCTAGCCAGCAAATAGATAATAAGATCCCTGTGTGTTAAATATGCACAGCTGCACGTCTGACATTGCTGATCCATCTGCACTCCGAGATACCACGTGCCAGCTGCCTTGCTCGGGGTGAGCGAGGAAGGGATCCATTAAAGACAGAAAGTCCATGGCGTAATCTCGGCTCTCTCCCCCTTGCCGTCACTGTGCTCCGTTGCTCTGGGCTCCTGGAGTTCCTCTCCCCTCCCCATGCTCCTTTGGCTGGGGAGGTTTGAAAGCACCAGCCGCTTTCACTTTACCATTTAAAGGGTGAGTTTGCCAGGTGGGTTTTCTCTGAGCTCCTGCAGTGCTAATTTTCACCTTCCCAAGGTGGTGATTCACAGAAGCTTGGCCAGTCAAGTGAGTGATGGTGCTCTCCCACATGTGTCTTTTGTTGCCTGACATTTTGATTCGATAAGAAGACTGAACAGCCTTTGCCTTGGCTTCCTCCTGTCTGTGTCTCCCCTTCTCCATCCTCAGCCCCTCAAAGCAGCTTTGTTTCTGGCAGTATTTGGCAGCTGGGAGAGCAGAAATCCAGCGTAATCCTGGCAAGGTGTGTGCCGATGCCTGCACTGGCCATAGGGGTCTGAACAGAGTCGATGAGGGAGAGGGCATCGTCTCTAGCCATGGGTTTCAAAACCAGGAGCCTGAAGCACTGCTCTTGGATCCATGTTCAGGCACTGCAGACACTGGGGGCTGCTCTTGCTCTGTGCTTCGTTGGAAGTCAAGCTTGCTTCACGCTGGTGCCAAGGTGGAGATAGCTGGGCCTTCCTGCGGCTCCACCGCCTTCCTCTTGCTCCCCACGGCTGCAAGGCTTGGCCATCAAAGGGGGGAAAGAACAGAGGCAGGGGAGGATGACGCCAGATCTCTACGGGAGCCACAGGCTTCCCTGAGGAGTGTCTGGCGGTGCTAACGGGCCCGGTGCCATGCTAAACACCACTCTGCGGTCAACTGATTCTCTGCGAGCTAGCTTGCTTCTGGCCGTGCTGCATGTGAAGAAGAACACGCTCGTGTCTACAGCCAGAAGGACGTGTCACCCCCAGACACGTGCCCAGCAAAGTGCCCTTCAGGGCCCTTGCTGGAGGAGAGAGCAGGGCATGCCATAGGCTGCTGTTACCTACAGGGTCTCTTGTTTAGCCTTACCCTTAATCTTTTCTTTCTAGCCGAAGCTGTGTACCATGCGTACAAATGAGAAATGTCATCACTGTTCTACTGACAGATGTATAAATCCCTTAAACCGTGAATTTATGATGTAAACTTTCTTGCCACTGGCATCCTGTCAGTACTGTAGTGGGAGGGCTTTCCTCCCCAGGTGTGACTGTGCAAACATTATGGTTATGGCACCAAGTCCAACTTGGTTAGGTTCTGTCACATAAATATACATTGAGTTAAATCAAACACAGCTTGCGTCCTGTTGGAAAAGCCCATTTATAAGCAGTTGTTTGAGATCTAGAAGATAACCCGGTGTGTAAAGATAGCCAGTTCCGCTGAAGCGCTGATCCTGGGAAAATGTGCAAGTGAAAATCAGTAATTAAGCTGAAGCTAATAGGTGAACTATGCCCCTGGATTTTATATGCCTGGATTTCCACCACTCCCTCCCTTTTTCCCCTCTTTCTTTTTGTGGTAAGAAATAGTCCTGTAAGTGAAGGAATACCCAGAATCTGGGAGGGAACCCTTCCAAAACAGCATGTTACAGACGGTCACTGTCTGGGAAAGTAGGAAATGATAATACTTTGGAACATAATGACTTTTTGTATATAAAATAATGGAATTGGCAAAAGTATCATACAAGTGCACATGCTTCAGTTTATTGTGAAGCGAATGTGGGAATGGATCCCCCTCCTCCCAGTCACTCCTGTGTTTTCAAGTGCTAAAGCATTAGTGATATCTAAACCCCAAATGGCACAGAAAGGTTTAGCAGAATAAGCTAAAATGGATATAAACAATTGCGGGGAAGTTAAGTTTCTCACAGTATCTTGGAGAATTGGGTTTGCTATGACTACAATATAAGATACTGCCCGAAAATACAAAAAAACAAACACAATACCCCATTCGTGCTTGAAATATTTTGGAATCTGTGGTGATTAAGACATTCGTGTTCCCCTGACAATAAAGACAGCCAAATAATGTATCAAATATACTTTCAAGTATGTATTATCATTGCTAAAATTTTTCTTCATGCTTCTCAATTTATTTTGTTAGATATGTGTACTGGGCCTGTTCCTGAGCTCAGGCAGATTTTCAACGGGCCTGAGCATTTCGGCCCCTGATTATCACCGCTGTAAACGAGAACGGAGTTGAGGCAGCACTTAGAAGTGAGTGAACCAAACTTTGGCATTCATGGGATTTTTTTTAAAAATACTGTTTGTAAAAGCAGCACCCGTTGCTAAAGGAGACCTGATGCAGCAATAGGTGTCTTGACCCAAATCTTTAGATATATTTAGGCATCAGTATCCCAGTAAATTACATTTGATAACCGTGTAGGTATAGATTCAGCCCATCTGACTTTTAGCAGTTACAAGATGTGCCTAAATGCCAGGTACCTCTCTAATGGGAACAGAAGGGAGGTCTCAGCTGGAATAAATCATCATCATGGAAAAGACCGTGACTCTCCATTGATCATAAGGGCAGTTTAAGATGATTTAGGCTTCTAAAGTGGGCACTGTGGTTAGTTGCCCAAAGTTAGGCAGACCTGTGACCTTTTCAGAGGCATTTTCGACCCCAGATCTCTCTGGTTCCTACCATATCTACACAGTGCCTAGCAACTCAATCAGGTTTAAAAGCCTACCTTAGATAGGAATGTTTGGCCTCTGCTCTCATGTGGCTGTGGAAGACACAGTTTAGAGTGAAAATCATGATTATTATAATTTTATGTATCAAGTTTTGTAATCTGTCTATATACACATGGTAGTGAAGAGTGTGTACATAAATTAGGTTGTTGAACGCAAATATGGCTAAGTAGATATCTAACTGGTTATCTGGCAGACATAACTCAGGACTGATTTATGCCTGCAGTCATTAAAGTGGAATGTACAGTTGTTAGGAGGCCAGAAAAGTCAGAGAGTTTCTTTCTGACTTCAGTCAAATTTAGGCTAAGCCCCCTGTAAGTAGTGCATTTCTTCTGCATTCCCAATATAAAAAGCTTGGCTTCCCTCTTCTTTACCAGAATTTCCATTAAGATATAGATGAAGAGGATATAAGCAATCTCAGAACTCAGTGCTAAGGAAAATGGAAGCACTGGAAACAGGAAAATACCTTTCAGAGTTATGAAACCATAAAATGTTTGCAAAAAGCCAGAGAACATATGAAAGTAGTCTGGTCAGGGGGTTTTGTTAAAAAGGGAGGCTCGGCCAAGATTCATTCAAACATTTACTGGGTGAACAAGGCAACTTGCAAAAGTACAATTAGCTGCCAGGAATTTTTGTTTGTCTGGGGTACTTGTGCTCCTAAGACTTTCAGATACGTTCTAAAATCCAGATAGTAAATGTATCTATGTCCCTCGCAAACCCAGAAGCCAGATCACAATCCAGACTTCAGTACAGCTCTAAATATCACCAGTTTTGGCAGATCTGCTCTTCATTTCTGGGCCTATTACTAGCTGAAATCAAGGACCAGGCTGTGTTCTTGCTTCAGTCTGTGTAGATCTAAAGTAATATCTTTTGACACAGTGAAATTATACTGGGATAAATGAAATTTGAATCTGGCCTTAGAAGCAGCGCGTTCTGGAAAGCCCTGAGAAAGGTTAAATCTACATGTTGATGTGCCAGTATACCACAGGAAAAACTGTTATTCTTGGTATATTTCTATACAGCCTGAAATTCTCATCAGAGTTCCTGTTCAGTTTTATAGCCTTATGAAGGCAGATCATAAAAGTTTCAAATTAGTGGGACACCTCAGGTAGCTGGCTGTGTATTTGAAACACATTTTAAGAGGTGCATCCCATCATTGGTAATGACAAAATCAGCTTTGTGCATCTTGGTATGTAAAGAAAAATACGCATCCTTACTGAAAACTGCTTTAGGCTTTTTTCACCTTTGTGGTTATGTGTTTATAAAAATCTTTTGCACGTACCAAGATCATTCCTCCTATATGTTTAAAGGATTTTTTGAAAGGCAGTCACTAAAATTAGCAAGTGGATGAAATAGTGTAAATCCCGCCTGCTGTCTGCATTTGGGACAAACTCAGCTTTCGAGTATTCTCTAATGAATGATGACATTTTGCATTCAAGGAACAAATGTGACTTTTCCTGCTGGCCAACAGTCTCTTGCTTTCTCTTTCTCTGTCTTTTTTTCTGGTACATACAACGGGAGCTTGCTAAGGAGGAAAACAGCCTTAAATGAATACAAAGTCCTGGAGATATATATATATATATATAAATATTTGTTAGATATGTTGTAACCACGTAACATTGTGGTCATTAATTAAAAGGTGAAAAAATGTACAGAGCTGGATAGTGGAGTCGGCTTCCTCATCACAGTGGGGAGCAGCAGTTAGGAGTCCCTGGAGCCACAGTTGCAGGGAGGGAAACTGCAAGTAACAACAGCGTTCTTAGTCTTCCAGATCATTCCTGGTAAGCGTCTGAAATAAAGATCTGCCGGTGGAGTGGCTTGCATGGGATGGAGGCAGCCTACCTCAGCCAGCATGCAGGACAGCCTGGGCCTGATTCTCAGCCTGACTCAATCCTCCTTGCTAAGCTGATGCCCTCGCAGAGGTTCAGTGTCCTCGCCACTTGTATCACAGGTGAGGTGCCCCGTCGACTTTGGTCGGCTGCACAGCTGACTCTGCTCGATTTGCAGAGTGAGGGCAGAGAGACGGACTGGTGCCTTTCTGCCATTCCCTCGTCCCGTCCTATTGCCCTTGGGGGTCTGCGTAGCCCCGAAGCTGTGCCTTCATGTACTGACGCGAAATGCTTTTGCGTATTTGCTTTTACAGGGAGACAGAGGTTCAGGGACTCCACACCTCTGAAATGCCAAAATCCTCACTGCTTTTAATGTGGGAATGGCAAAAAATGAAAGTGACATATTTTAATTATGAAGTGGGGTGGGAGTGGGGAGGAAGGAATAAAACGCGATCCAGCAAAGCCAAGATTTAGGGTGACATCACTTTCTATATAATTGCAATGCCAGCAGACACTCAATAAACATATCAGCATTGTTAAAATGATTTATGACTGGAATAGTTGAATATAAAATATTATCAATAGATGTGTCATCATTGATCTTTCCTGGGGCTAGCAGCTGAAGGATGGGAGAGGGAGATGATTTTAACAAACAATCCTTGACAGGAATCCAAAGGAAACAATGTGCAGGGACAGACAGCTGACAAATTCAGTATGGGGCCATTAAAACATGTGATGAATTTGCTGGGAAAGTATATATTTGTGGAAGAGGTGAGCTCATATCTACCATAAATTTGTCAGCCGTGACACACTGTTCTCAGGCCTGGCATGAATAATGCCTAGCTATTTACAGGCTTTGTCTGGCAAAAGCTCTATCAGTCACTCCAGGGTTATTTACAAAGAAAAGTGTCTATCAGTTACAAGGACATGACTTTGCCACTAAAAGATAACAAAAGAGGAAATCAGCCAGTGGCCTCTCGGTGCAAGATGCATCTTCTCCAGAGAAGCTCTGGACTGGAATGAATCGGATGGACTGCAGTAGGACCTCCTGGCAGAGTGCCTGGCATAGGCTGCAACAGTACATTTATCCACACTGATTAGATTAGAATTATTAATAGGGGTCTATGGAGTGGAGCAAAGGGTCATTTAGAGTTTAATTCTGTTCTCAGATAACTTCATTTCAGCTGATGGGATTGTTATTGTAGGGGTTTTATATGTTTATAGGAAACAATATACTCAATAATGAAGTCATGCATCCTTCTGCAAGATTAGGAGAGCTATTGTGTAGCTGGAGTGAAGTCTTCACAATTGTGTTAATTAAGTAATAGTGATTTGACTTTGTCTCCTCATGAAATGCATTTAAGAAGTGACTAAAAGCTGCTGAGAAAGTGTTCCCTCAATATAAATATATAGCAAAACAAGCAAGAAATGAAGGCAGCCTTGGATTGAGTAAACAGAATTGCTGACACGACGCGTTTACTTAAGACAGGCAACGACTTGGCCCGGAGTTTCATCTTCCTGCTACCTTAATATAAATGAGTATCAATTTAGCATTGCGTATAACGAGGCCTTTTTTCTTTGTCTTCAGTCTCGATAGAAGTTGAAGGAGAGATTATAGACTGTGGTATTTATGGCATGTTTACGTTTGTCAGTCATTTGTTTCAAGCTTCAGACCAGAAGTAGCAAACGGCTTTGAAGTTTGAGATCATGTTCAGCTTCTTCAAAGTGGGCACCCAAAGTTAGACGTTGAAATCTGCATTTAAGACAGGAGGTTGAAATGGCCTCATACGGAGAGATAGCAAGAAGGGCTGGTGGATATGTTCATGGCAGGATTTGCAAATGTGTGGTGACAATGAAGCTACTCTCTGAAGGAAATTGAGGAGTCAATCTCGTATCAAACGGTATGCGCTGAGCATGTTGACCCACATTCTTTTCTGAAATGTTGTTGTCCTGATTTCACACAGTGTGTCATGCCGTTCCTAATAACACAGTGATGGTTTTGTCACTAGGTGCATTATCTTCAAGGGCTTAGAGTGTGGTGATAAAATTTTTCTGAGAAGTTTAATTTTGCCTGATTTTCAGTGGCAGGGAGCCAGCTTCTTACATGGTGTAAATTGGACTCTTTCCATTCACTTCAGTGGAACTGTAGTAACATACACCATTTGAAATCAAATTAGGCAGTGAGCATGGAATGTGAATATGCAGCATATTAATGCTTCAGGATAGGATTTCAACTGCAAGTGAAGGAAGTCTCTTGTTCATGACCCCAAGATGTGACCACAGAATAAATAATAAATCCTGACAACAGAAAACACTTCCTTATCCCTCTAAAGGTAGTGCTGTGTTATGAATCAAGGTCATCCCATCTTTGTTTCTCAGGCAGAATGGTACGGTTAGAGGTTCCTTAGGCAGATGTTTAACATGATGGGGATTGTGGTGGTGATGGTAGATAAAGGAAGATAGGGCACTTCCAAAATGGCCACCGAGCTTGTGCAGCAAAGGCTTTGTAGAAACAAATGTTTATCTTGCAGGCTTTGCAAGCATTTGTGACAACCCCAGTGATGTGATGAACTGTTAAGTGCTCCAAAGGAGCTATCATGGTCAGTTGTGTCGCCGATATGTTGGCTTACTATGATTTACTGTGCATGGTATATAGAATGACTGAAAGGAGTTGCTGTGGCCAATTGGTCAAATGTGTATGGAAAGGACCCCAGAAAAGCAGCTAGATCAAGAGCCAGTCTGGACCATCTGACCATCTTTGTTACCAGAAAGGTAAAACAGATAGCTGTGACTCGAAGCAGTTTATTTTCAGACTTGTAAGTGGCCATGAAATTTATTTGGAGATCACTCTGCTACTTCTGCCCATTTTCTCTTGAAGTTTATTGTGTCACTGAGAAAGCCAAAGCAAATGTTAAAAGACGTTCAATAAAGTGCCAGCTCAGAAATGGTGATTGAAAACAAGGTGGGTACACCAGCCACGATCCTCCTTTCTTTTTTTTTTTTTCTTCTTCTTGTGTTTGGGCCACAGAAAAGTGTGCTGGCTCAGGAAAGAAAGATGCACTTCTTACAGTGTAACCATACTTGTTGTGCGTAGGTCTGGTGTTCATTTTTGGTGGGAGACGAATGCTCTAAGGGTTTGGGAACTTCTGTTGTGAGGACTTGCGCCATCCACTCTGGGAGCAAAAAGGCTGGAGATCTGGTTTTGGCTCTGTCCTGAGCCTGCTGGGAGTATTTTGACAACTCTGGCATCCATCTGAATTTTGTCCACTCTATGTGTGTGTACAAGGATTTATGCCTTTTCCTGGCTCTGTGTACGCTGACTTCAAGAATTCACCAGGCAGCGTGAAGATTATTTTAATGAAAATCTCTTTCAAAATTCAGTTTCCACTACAGGGGCCTTACCTCAAGCCCTGTCGGTTCCCATTGACTCTAGCAGGAGTCGAAGGAAATAGTACTTTGAAGAGACAGCTTTAACAGTCAATTCAAAGCCCATAAAGACAAGCAACAAATATCTTCCTTCAATAAACTCTACATCACATTTTCAGAAAGGTGTAATCCCACATATTGTCTTGGTAGGAAAATGTTCCTGTGTTGGCCTGGAAACTTCGCATATGCCTCCTTTTTATTAGAGGTATATCCAGCCAGCTGTTCCATCAAGCTTCTTATTTTCTTCTGAGGACCTCGTTGTCTGTGTTTCATTAGATTTTATCTAGGCCTGCACATTTACGAAGGTAATGGTAATACAGTGACAGACTTGAGAGCCTGTAGGTGGAATTTTAGGGTGGTTCATCTATGGAAATTTCCACGCTGGGCTGTAGATCTGCTGGTACTTCCGTGCAGCCCAGTGTCTTCAGTCCTGCGCTGCAGGTAGGGAACTGAACTGTGCAGGGCAAAACGCCTCGCTCGGGATGTGGGACAGCATCTCACCCGTCCGGCCTGTCCGTGGGTGTCCGTGGGAGTCTGGGCTGGCCAGGTTTGCTGGCCAGGAGCTCGCAGGGAGCTCTCGGACCTCTGTGTGCAGCTCAGCCGGCAGGAGAGGGAGGCCAGGCTCAGCAGCGGGTGCTGTGGGTGACGGGCCTGGCTGTCCCTCTTGGCAGCTCACATGGCAGCCTTGCGTTTTGAAACCTGCTCGGTGTTGCGGTTTTCTGTTTTTCTGCCTAAATATAATTCGGCTATAAAAAAGCAAACCCTTAGAAGCTCCGAAGTGGCCAGAAGGATTCATTCCTCTGACAAGTAACTTTAAAAACATGTCTTCAATTGAGTCCATGTGTCTGCTTTCAGACAATTTCTACTGGAAGTGCATTCACAAGTAGAGGCATTGCTGTAAATAATCAGATTTCAAACACTACAACTCCTAGTCATTTTGAATATAGTCTTGGAGTAGGAATAACAAACATAAAACTGGCTGCCCTAATACAGAAAAAGGAACTGTAAAGCCATCAGCAAAATCCAAACCAGGAAATGCTGCCAACTTAAGGCAAAGTAAACTGAGAGCAATAAATCAAACTGAAACACATATTTTATTGTGGACTGAACAATACAGGGCTTGACGTTTCTACAGGCAAGGCACAAATATCCTTTTACTATCAAAAACAAAAGCTTTTAAAGCTTCAAAAGGAGCTGCAGGCAAAGGAGCAAATAATAAATGACAGGCAGAGCTGGTACGACGGGACTTTGCGGACTGTGTTATGTAGGTCTTGGAAGATTTGCAGATGTCAACTCGCCCTGCAAGCATCGCTGCTGACCGTGTCATCCCCAGCTGCTACCACTTGCAGCAGTTTGGGGCAGGTGAATTAAAACAGCTTAACAAGTCATCTCCCTTCAGCTGAGCTGCTGCGAGTGCCCATGTGTGTGCCCGTAGCCTGCCTCCATTGCAAGGAAAAATGTCTTTTTTTGCTGAAAATGCTAAATCAACCTTCCAATAAAGATTTAAGCCAACAGATTTTGAGGTTGCAGCAGGGGCTGCTGGCAGGGAGAGCTCAGCTGAGGGGAGATGCCTCCTCGAGCTCCTGGCTTGGCCGCAGGTGATGGTGAGCTCATGCCCAGGCTGTCGCTGTGAGCCCTCCTTCTGCAGCCTCTATACCAGTAAGAGCGCCGCTGAACCCTCTGGGTGATGTTGGATTTTGCTTTTTAGCTTAATTTTACTTTGTAGTTTAGCGCGTTAATTGCTCTGAAACCGTACACACACAGCAAACACCCCCTTGGCTGCTGCAGAGCCTGAGTTTTCCCAGCCAAAGGCAGGCAGCTTTTCAGAAATCGGACAAAAAGGATCCTAGCTGCTGTCCTGTTCTGCATGGAAAAAAAGCAGAGAGGGCATTGGAGTGTGTTACACTCACACGTGAGCAGCCTGAACACTTCATCATCCTTTTAAAACACACTTTAGAGCTCTTTACCAGTTCCTTTGCCCCCGGTTTGTAAGGCCAGCGGCAACCTTTGCCATGCCTCCTGTCCCCAGTGCACAGGGGCTGCCGTGGGTGATGTAGGGCCCACACAGGAAGATAAGAATTAAGACTGAAAGGAACTTCCTAAGTCATCAAGTCCTGTCCCCTGCTGTTGAAGGCAACCACATCATATGATGCCTTTCAAACACTTATCTAGTTGCATCTTGAAACCATTTAGGTTTCTTGCCCTCACTACTCCTACTGAGAGGCTGTCTTTCTTCTGGTGGTTATAAACCTTCTTCTCATTTCCAGCCTGAATGTGTCCAGGGCAATTTATGCTGTGTTTAATAGATATTGAGAAAATAAATTAGTCACCAACTTGCTTTTATTTATGTATATCCAGCTTTTGAAACACATGTATAAGGCCCCTCTGCTGCCGTCTGTATTTTGTGCTTATGGGAATGATGCTGGGTGAGGGGGAAGGGGACGGGGACATCCCCACGGGGTGGCTGCTTTGGGGACAAGGGGGAGAGCCCTGGGCAGTTGGGGCAGAAGAGAGAGAGCTGAGGAGGAAGGTGAGGAATGGCAAAGGAGAAGATGCCTGTGCTGGGGCGAGGATCAGGAGCAAGGTGGAGGAAACGGGGCCTGATAGTGGGCAGGGCAGAGGTTTTGAAGCAGAATATGGGGGGAAAGTCACTCACGGAAATGAAAATACCGATGCAGATAAGATGTAACCAGTGAAATAATATTTAGGCAGGGAGAAAAGCAGATGGGAAAGGATGTGAGGTAGAAGAGGAAGATTCAGAAAGAGTATAGAGCAAGGAAAAAAGAAACCAGTAACAAAACTGTTTGACACTGCTGCTTGTTGGGGCAGGCGCCCAGGCAGGCTGAGCTCTTGTCCCAGCTGCAGGTCCCAAGAAGGAGAAGTGCAGGCTTGGTCTTAAAGGAAAAAAGTCTGTAGAGAGGCAAAGCTGTGTTTTCTGAGACTCTTAATGATATTCCTATAGACACTGGGAGCTTGAAGAAGGAATGAAGGGTACGGAGTTGTTAGTTCCTGTGGGCTGGTACCCAGAACAAAGCTCCGTGCTGCGCTGGGTTGTGAGAAGTTGTCATCGTTAATATGGCAAATGTGAATGCTAAAGGAGCAGCCATCCCTCTTTGTCAAAATGTGCTCTAAGTAGAAAAAGACAAGTCTTAACAAAGCGGATAATTTTAGAAAAGGATGGGGCTTTTCCCCACCGAGGGAAGGTTTCCGAGGCTGGTACCCTGTGCTACTGTTATGCGTAAAAAGATACGTAGATGAGGAAAGAGAAACGCGGGTAGACAGGCACACACACGGATGATGACACAGATCTTTGTACTGAGCTAGCTTTAAAAATTGTGCAAACAGCAGTATTTGCTCATAGTTCATGCCAAGCATTCATTATATTACAAGTTAGGAGAAAGCTGAAGCTGGCGGACGGGGGATGTAGCTGTAAGATAACACGCTTCAGCTTTGTTAAGCTGTGTTAATAGCCATTGAGGATCCTGTCATGTTCCAGTTGCTTTCTGCAGAGCGAACACTCGCACAGGTACCTGTAGCCTGTACAGGAGGACTGGAGGCAGCCCAAGAGGGTTGGCAGCAGCCACCTCTGAGCCTGGATGGGCTCTGCAGAGTCAAGACCTTTGTGCATGCTCGCTCTGTGCATGGCACTGCCATGACATTAAGTAGTGGGAATACAGCCAGGGATCAAAATGAGAATGGCTCTGGCCTCGCTGGTATTTATTATTAACAAGAAATGGAAATGGAATTTCAGTCGTCAGTTGGAGATGGGGCGGTGATAATGGTGGCTCTCCTGTGAGTTCTCCTTCTTGCCTTAAAAGCAAATTCAGAAGCTTCTTTTTCCTTACCTCATGCAGAAATTCAGAGAAACGGGACCTTTTCTGATACCAGTTCTTATATTTCCAAATCAGGTCTTGAAACACATTTCTTCTCAAATTCAGAGGAAGCAAAGCCTTTATGTCTTTTAGATGAGACTGGTGTTTGCAAGTCCAACCCCAATCTGCAAATTAGCCAGAATTTCAGGAACATTAATCTTGTATTACTGTGGGTTTTTTAGAGAACTGGAGGTTGTTGCTGTATTTTTTTTTCTCCCCAGATGCACACACATGAAATAGATGTTTTCTGTCCTTCTAGCAAGACAGCGAGTTTCTATCAAGCCAATTAATGAATGGGAGGCAGTGTTCACAATGTGTACCAGGGGCTGCCGTCTGAGCGGGGAGCTGGGGGCATTGCCTGGATCTTAGTACAAGCCATCAGGTGGCAAATTCACCAAGGAGTCTGCCAGCTGTTTGACTTCATTACAGTTTATCATTATGTCTGCCTCCTTTTTTATTTCTGCGTTTAATCACCTAATATCATTTTTATCGGCTTGTCAGGGCGTGGGAGAGAGCGGTGAGGAATTTGTTTCACTTCTTTATAGTACATGTCTATTTTGGTAAAATATTATGGCAACTTTATGTCTGTCCTACTTTGAAAAACAAGATTCAAGTGAACTAATTAAGCCTGTGACTTACCAAAACATCTAATTAGTATTAACTCTCGCCTGTAAAACCATAATAGGTGTCTTCCCTGCAAGATACATTTCTGTATTGTTTAAAATCCATAATGAACCGATAACTGGTAGCCAGGCAGCTGCTTAAAGACACTTTCACAGCTCAAAACATTCACTTGGTTTTGACTGAAGCGTGTTGCTGTCGGTATGACAAGACCTGTCACATGCTATCAGAGGGTCGATCACCAGATCGAAAGGTGTCTTCATCGGCAGCTTGATAGCAAATCAAGCCCAAGTGCTCCCGGTGCCTTACAGCTTGGTGACCAAAAAGGGGAACTTCTTCCCTGTGTACCATACGTGTATTCTGGATGAGGGAACGCACTGCAGTTTGGGTGGAGAGCTACCATCCTTGGTTAACTCTTACAAGATTTTAAGCAAGAAATTGATAGCAAAGGTTGGAAATTGAAATTCTAGCTGGGTAGAACTTGCCATATATCCCATACAGACCTTGTTTCACATGCTGTAGTCGCAGTGGAACTACATTCTTGCACGTACATCAATCTAGAAATAGCCATTGTTAAAAAAAAATGATCCTCTAGGCTTCCAAGGTATCCTTCTATCAAGATTCATCGTAACGCTACGGATTTATGCTGATGCCATGCATGCAGTGGTGTTTATCTTTTGATTCAGAAAACGGCCAGATGGGCACACATCAGCGTGAGACCAGTCATCACGCCTCCTTGTTCCAGAGGCTGTTTTGCAGCCGTGACCCAAGTTTCAGTGGAAACTAAAGTTTGCGACTAGATCATATAAATTACATTTTCACCATCTCCTCTGCCAGCTCTTCCATCCAGCGGCTGCATTTGGAAAATTACCTCTGTCCAAGAAGGTCAGCGTGAGTACTCCCAGAGGTGAGGTCCCCTTCTGCGGCATCTCCAAGCCATGTCCCCGAGGGCCTGGAGCTGTGCTGATGGTGCTGCAGACTGCCGCGGTTCCCTCGCAGGCGTTAGTGTCTCCAAACTGCTCTCTGCTCCTGACCTTCTCAGATCTCTCAGCTGGCAGTTGTCCACGATGCCATCAAGCTGGATGCTGTAACCTTTTAAAAAATGTTGTTAACGTAGGTTAAAATCGCAGATGCGTTTTAGGTTTGATTTTTCTGTTAGAAATTCCAAATTACGCCGCATATTGGAAAGGCCTGGTTTGGCTCGGAGCCATTCTGATAGATGTCATATTGCTAAACAAGATGGGCTTAGAAATATGCCTAGATGTTTCCTTTTTTATTTCAAACAAATACAAGCAGTAGATTAACATTTGGCTGACCCTGGCGGCAATCGCTAAATGTAATGTTTAGAGCAATCTAACACTCCGATACTCTGCGGCCCTCCACAATGGAACATTGTTTTCAAGCAGCTCTCCAAGTTGTACAGATCGGGGGCACTTCTACAACAGGAGCCTGACCTGCTGACCAGTCGGTAAAGGGTCCCAAAGGGTAGATAAAGCGCAGCCAGCTGGCATTCGGGGGGTTCCTCGACCCCGCTGGGTGGGGAGCGGTGAGGTGTTCCTGGAGCTGCCCATTTGCTTGCGAGTTGCCGCTTAGAAGTAGTACTTTTGTATCATTTGTAAAGTTTGGGTGATGTACAGCCCAGAAAAGCTTTCGATGAACGGGGAAGCCATTGCCAAAAAACGTGTAAGCAAGCAATAGAGGCAAATCATGTGAGAGAAAATTAAATTTTCATGTATCGTAAATGAAATATACATTAGGGACTCTCTCCAGCGACCTCCAGATTCTGTAATTTTTGGATTGGAGCTAAAGACCTAAATCATGTAGCCACGATGGCCTGTAACACATATACGGATGGTACTGCCTTGCTACAGGCCTGCAACAGTAAACAAATGGAACTAGTTTTGGAGAACTGCTATTGACAGTAAAATTCTAATTTTGCTCCAGCTCCCAGAACAGATGTACCTCGGAGTCCATAGACTGCAATACTTAACTGCAGCTACTCAGCTGTGACCTTCAGCCTCAGGCTCACTGCAATAAAATTTTCATGCAACCATATGGAAGAATATTTTAATAGAGATTTACTGTCAGTAACTGTCCCAAAGGAGCAAATAAGGAAGCTGTAACATATTGCGTACAGTAAATCAAGGGGACTTCAATGGAAAAACGAAACCTCCCTGAGGCAAGCATCTTTAAAATTACAGGCAACACTTTGTACAAATATGTGTACAAAGGACTAGATATGCACTCGGTTAAGCAACTCAAAATGGTTTTGATTTGAAGATATATTTATTAGAATTTATTTATTGTGTTTTGTAAGCGGTAATGGGGGAGGGGGTCATCTCGCCGGGCTCTCCAGCAACTGCTGTGCGAGTTTGGATTCATCATCCATGATGCAAAACAGGCAAAAGTGGAGCGAGGGGGGCGAGAGTGTAAGTGAGAGCACCGAGTCGATGAGTTCACGTGGCAAATTGCATCCCCCAACAAACGCAACTGCAGCAGTGCTCTCACCGACCACGCTGGAAGATTTTGGGGAGAGCAACTACCTTTGCAGGAAGCAGCCGGGCAATTGCAGCCTTGTGGAACTGGCAGGGAATGAAGGGTAAAATCCTGCTGGAGTGCGCAGTAGGGAGCAGGAAACAAAAATACCACATCGTTGGAGGCATGGCAGGGCTGTTGCCTGCCGGCAGTCCTCTGGGGATGTTCGTACAGGATCTGAGAAGCACAAATGGACAGAGATTCCTCCATTTGGAGGTGTTTAGAGACTTAAGAATTCCCCCGTTAGGGCTCCATTCTCGTACCTCTTCCTTTGATAATCCTCTTGCAGGAATCTGTGCAACTGGGTGAAGGCAAAGAGGAGTCTGAATTTCCCCTCTGTTCTCACACTGCACACGCACTTACTCATTTCATTCCTCTAATGAAGCTAATAACATGACAAGGCAATAAATCAGGAACAAATAGATTAAATGCTCACAGAGGTAAGACTGAGTTATCCTTTATAATACTCAGTACTGAGTGTCATGTAGAGAACAGCCTACCCGAAAACATACAGGTGTACATCGAACACACTGAATCACAAAGTATGTGATGGAAGAGAGGCAGAGCAAGACCCAGAAAAAACAACAAAAAAGGAGTAGCCAAGCAGCAGGATGCAAATATACCATTTGGAAAGAAAAGTGGAGTATTGCTTCTGAGTGCCACTGGGAAGCCACAACAAGACAAGTGTCAGATATGATGAATGCAGCACCGGGATTTCGCTCGGTAGGTGCAGCAGTGGGGGGTGCCGGGATGGCCAGGTAGCACCCATGCACATGTACGTACCTGTGGGGCTGTGCTGGGAGCCATCAAAATGCATCCTTTGTATGGTTCCTTGGCTCAAGCTCAGTGGTGAACTCTGGAGGCAATGGTAGCTGTCAAAGGCAGAAGTAGTGCAGGGTCCCCCTTGGCTCCTGGCTCCCCCGTGGCCATTTCTTGATGTCCAAAATCATGAAGAAAGGAGTCCTAGACAGGCAGCGGGTCTGTGCCTGTGCAGTTTTGGTGGCTAAGCGACCATGATTGAAGAGAATAAGGAAAAGCATGGAAGCGAAAATGGAGCTGTGTTTTCTTAAATGGAGTGCTCTGCAAGACCCCGCACTTTGACTAATTGCATGCACCAAGGTGGCCACTGAAGTGCAAAAAGCTCAGTAAAACAGTCAGTTAAGTCTGGACTCTGGAAACATTGCAGCTCTGTGCTTTGTGTGATGACTTCGGAGGCTGCTGTTCTATCAGCAACCTAGTTCCAAAAGAACTTTATGATTTGCGACACCTATTTCAAATGGAGAACAGGTTTAACCTTAAAACATTTCATGCCTACTCTGGATAGCAATTACAGATGTTAAAAAGGACATTTTTTCAAAAAAAATAATTTTCAATTGCATTTTTCAGCCATTTCTTTTGTTGTACTTTGAAAATATTTTTTCCTTGTTCTTAAATAGGGTAGGAAGTCTCCTAGGAAGCAGCGCTGTGACCTCTCCTGTTCTCCTTTCGCACGGGTCTCTGGATCTGTAAGAAGTTCTTGCTCACCCTGAGCGTGAGCGCTGGCAATTCACTTAACTCTTGCTCTGCTGTGAAACATCTGCTCCCACAGCTAAACACATGTTGGAAAAATGGGGCAGAAAGTAACTTTTAATGAAGTACAAAGATCTCCCAGTATGTATTGGTTTTGTTTTGATTCTTTTTCTCTTATTTTTTGGTCTAGCTGTAGTTTCATGTTTGGACTACCTGAAGAAGTCCTTTAAGTTTTTTTCGCTTTTGTTTCAATGTCCCTGTTTCCATCTTGAGATGCTCTGCTCAAACAGTGCCCAACCAAGAGGATTAGGAAAGTTTTGTCTTGCTGATCTGCTGTTGACAGAGCCTTCTGAGGAGAGACAAATCCCTGACAGTCTCTGAGCATCACAGAGATTGTCTCTTCTTAGCTCAGTACCATTTAATCACCTGCAGGCATCCCAATTACCATAAGCAGAATTACTATCCCAATTAAGCAGCAGTCCCTGCCACTTGGTGTCATTAGGCTTAATTTGGTTCCTTGGGAAGTGTCCTGATTAAGTTGATTACCTGATTAAGTGGGTGTACTCTATATGATGGGCCTGATGCATCAGTGCTTTATGCCAGTTCTGCTTGTTGATTAAAGTGCTATTATGGCAGCAAGGAAACAGAGCAATGCCAAGGTGAATCTGGCCCGTTGCTTTAAGCAGTCGCTGTCCAAGCTTGCAAAACAGTTTGCATTTTGAGCAGAAGTCACTGGACGGAAATCACCCTTGGGATTAATTCTCCATTTTTGGAGGAGATGAAACTGGGGTGGAATTGGGCAGTTTTTATTCTAATACTAAAAAGCTGGAATTGGTTGTCAGGCAAATATAAGGAAAATGTACTTGATAAATGCGAAATAGAAACGTGTAGAACTGAAAAAATGTTTCTTTTAAACTTCTCTTTTATGAATAAAAAATATGGGTTGCTTCTTGGGCATTTGATGTGACCGTGACACATGATGGGATTCAAAATTTGCAGTTTCATCCTTGAGCGTTAATATCGTACCTAAATAACACCCGTGATAGGATTAATCTCACCTAACTTTGGGCATGTTTGTTGAAGAAGTCTGCACGGGGATGTTGTGTCTAGCCTTCCTTCACAGGCAAGGAAGACAAACAGGAGCTCCTGGGGTTGATCCGACATGACACTGCCGTCTGCTTTAGGACTGTCCGCGTCGAGTGAGACTCTTGAAGTAGCTCAGAGGTTAATGCCTACGTTGTCAACACCCGCACCTAGCAAGGTGAACCAGCCCCTTCCTCTTTGCCGGGGTTGCGCTACCGAGCTGCAGACAGGCCCGTTGCTTTCAGCAGAACGTGTTGAGAAAAAAATCTGTCCATCTGGTGTGAGGTGGAGGGGTAATATCTCCGCTTACTTTTATCTCTTGTCCCTTTCATCCAGAACATATTGCTGCAACTGAAGTTAATACAGCTATTGGCAATGATATGAACGTATTCGATTTTTTTCCTCCCATTAGGTTTTCTTGGAGGACAGGAAGCAATTTTCCCTTCTGTCATGCCATTTATCTAAGGATAAAGGAGGAGGGATGCAAACCTGCATTAAACTATCTTTGCTAACAGAAATCAGTTGTCCGGCAATATCTGTTTGATCTGTCCAGCTGATGGAAGAGATACAGAGCTAACTAAGCTGATGCTATATTTTCCAGGCTGTTAGCCAGCTTTTATCCATCTTTTGGTGCAACAGGGGGTCTGTGCAGTCAAAGGGGGAGAGAGGGAGGCTTGTCCAAAGGGCTGATCAGAGTGGGAGCCTAGCGTAGGTGCTTTGAAAGCCTCAATGTGATGGATGTGGTAGCGGTGGATGCTCTCCATTTAAAGGATTCTTAAAATAGCACACAGCCATTGTAATACCTGTGTCTTCCCTTCTTACTCCCTCTAAAATAGTCCATTCCCTAAATAGTCCTGCACGAGGACTGTTTAGGGAATGGAGGGGTTCCTGTCTTCATTTAGCAGACGATTTCCAGGGAGCCTCCTCGTATCCAGCCTGGAGACTGACTTCTCAGGTTGATCCTGTTTGCGCTGGAAAGGGGCTGGATCCCACCAGAACCACATTTTCCTGGCCATTTTGTGTGGGTGCGCCTGTTTTATAGCTTCTTCTAAGCAAATAGTCTAGCCTAGACAACAAGAAGTGAAATTACTGGTTTGGACCACAGCATCCAAAAACACCTTTCAAGGTACCTGTGCGATAAAGGTGTGTATCGTCAGCAGCAACACACTTAAATCTTGTTTTGCTTCGGATAATTCAACCCCACATGGATAATTTAACCCCACACCCACTGTTCTTATCAGGATAGTAAATATTTTGGGCTGAGGAATTTATTCTGAACCTTATTTGTAAGCGTTAGTGGGTCAGATTGAAAACTTGGGATCCCCGTTATGGAGCTAGGCTGATCCACAACAGCTGGAGAATCTGGCCCTTTGTACTGAAATCCCGTAAGCATGTATGTTCAGCTGTTGTGACCTAAGCATGTGCAGCGCATTATTTCCTCTGTCTTCGCAATCTGGCAAGAAACTGCGGTGCCCTGAAAGGTTACAGATGTGGCTATAAAGTTTGCAGGGATATTTGCTCAGCTGCATGCGTCACAGCTACATGCGCCTGATGCCTCCTTGGAGTCGCGCGAAGGAGGGGCAGGACTTTGCATCAGTCAGTGCACCTTTAAACGAAAAACATGAGCGCCCACCTCAGTACAGGAATCCCCCGGGTTAGCCAGAATCCGTGCTGGAGTTTTTGGGGCAGAGATGTGTAAGGGATCATTACCTGCTCGCACACCCAGCTGTCAGTGCTTGCTCAGCCTGCAAGCGCTGGCTCTTGGTTTTCAGTGCCGTCAGCATTCAGTGCAATCCACGAGGAGGCTCAGGCTCCTGCGCTTGCACCACAAGTGCCTCAGGTTGGCTTTTGCTAAATATTAGGCGTAAACCTAAGTTATTCTGCTGCTTTGTTCCCTGCTCCTGAAGGTGTGATCCTTGTCCTGCTGATGGCAGTGATGCTGCTGCTTTTTGCAGCAGGGGCTGGCAGAGTTACCCTGTGGCTCTTCGAGTGTCTCTGCTCCCTGAGCAGGAGCTGATCTGTTCCTTGGTCCCAGCAGACCAAGTTCAAGGGCTGTTGTTCAGCTTTGACTGGCCACATAGGCTACAAAGCATCACCACACTGTGACTGGATAAACACCGCGTTTGGGAGCAGGCGTCTAGTTGGGATATTGGTATCAAAAGAACTGAAAACACTTCCTAACAGTTCTCCCATGCTTCCTTAGGGGTCGGTCACTCTGAAACTTGTTCACTAGAACACTGACAGGAAGAAAACACAGAAAAGGTGAAAACATAATGCAATCCAATTGCTTTAAAACTGGAATGAATGAGTGAATGAATGAATGAATATTGCTGTAAAGTATTTACAGTAACCTCCCAGATGTCTGTCTCATACTTTGGATGAACTTGGCTCAGAAGTACCTCTTCTTTTTTTTCAGATTTTGCTTTTTATTAAGTTTTTGAACAACATTTTATGACCAATAATAAAAAGGAATATTAAATCTGATACAATCTTTCATAGCTGATAAAGGAAAAAGTATGCTGTATCCTACTAATGCATCATTTTCTCCAGGAAAATGTTGGTGCCTTAGAACAGGAAATGGGCCGCAGCCCCGAAATCTAGCAATTCCCTGCATTTTGTGGGGTAGAAGGTTTGGAGATGTGTATTCCCACAGCTTTCAGTGAGATAATGAGAACCCTTGGTGCTCCGTCATGTATTTGTAACATGGCATAAAGTGTCAGGCTGTGTCTTAGGAGATTTCCACCATGACAGACCTCAGAAACCTCATGAGAGGAGCTCATCTCCCAGAGTTCTTGTCTCACTGAGGTCAAAATCATGTAAGAACACGGCTATTCTAAAGAATTAAATGTGAACCCGATGTTAGCACTGATTTAATCTTGCTCATAAACTTCCAACTCGAGCCAAAACCTCTCTACATGCGGATAGCAGAAATGACAGCTTGATGGATCTGAAACTCTAACAGTTGTGTACAGTTGGGATTGCTAAGCAGGATGAGAGACGTGTAGAACCTTGGATCGTCCTGTAAGGATATTTAAGCCCTTCACAGCCTTGTCAAATGAAGAGCAAATATGGATTTATGTGTTGGGATGAAAGAAACAGGAACCTTCCTACCAATGAAGGTTAGGGAGCCTCTTATAATTTTCTCCAGTGACGTGCACGCTTGCATAAGCCAAGGGGATTCAGAACTGATGTTCTGCAGGCCAGAAGAGAGAGCTGAAGTGGTTCTGGGAGACCTCTGGAAAGGAGTGAGACCCTCAGGTAATTATACATATTACTAGGGATTTTTTTGTTTGTTTGTTTTTACAATTAAAGAAAATTGAATCAAAGCCCTAGCTTGATTTCTCATCATAGATTAGTCTGTGCTAATTATTGCTATTAATAGAACTGTGAGCACTTGAGATCCTGAACATGCAAAGACTTGTACAGATATTTTACACGCCTATTGAATCCCAAACTGACAAATGACTGCCTGCAACGTTAAATGTACATGTCTTTGCAGGATTTGGGCATGAGAAGGGGTTTGGAATCACTGTTTTTCTAAGAGCCCAAGCAAAACAAGGGCCGGTGGCAAACAGAAAAGTAATTCTCTTCATTCAAACACAACTCCTGATCAATTGCTGTCATTGAGACTCTCTAGCTACGACTTGTACAGGAGAAAGCAGTAAGGAATCACAAGTGAATGGCAAAATCAATCAAAGGCAGGAAAGAAAAACAGCCTCCTTGCTTATGATAAGTATCAGTTCTGTCTCCCCTGCACTGGCTTCCTCCAAAGCCTGCTATGATCAATAATAGCTTTCTCTTGACTTCAAAGCACTTTGGGTGAAAGCCTGCTGCAGCTGCAAGCAGCCAAGTGTCTCTGAGCAGGGCTGTATGATACGACAAGCAACGGTGCAGCTGTCCTGCATCTCTTGCCGCGCTTGGTGTCCTGCAGGAATCCCAGCCCCAGCCTACACCCAGCGTGCTGCCAGAGCTGGCGAGCAATGCTTCTCACCCTCTGCATTTCAGAAACAGTTTTGGTGCTTCTGCCATGTGCAGAACCATCTAATGCTGTTCCCCTCCGTACCACTTCTTGATCGAAGGAAAAATGTACAGTGAAAGGTGTCTCAGGAGGTGTCAATGCCAGCTTCTTACTAAGCCACAACCTAAGCGGAGTTACTGCAAAGAAGCGAGCTCACCTGCCTTACCATGTGGCCTTGGCCCTACAGTCTGGCTAAGCTGGTTGGGAAATTATTGTTTTTTTCTCTCTTCTTGTAAAAAAGCTCCCCATCGCCTGCCCCCCGCGCACAAGCAGTCATGAAAGGGTTTTGACCTTGCTGTGGAAGAGGCTAGGAGAAATGTGGTTGGTTTTGGTAGATGCCTCATTTCAGTTTCATATGGAAACGCTGCAGTTTTAAATTACTGAAAAAAAAAAGTCTCTTTTTAAAAGGGAAGGAGAGGTTAGGACATGAATAAAAATAGAAACATCATACAAAAAGAAATGTAAACCTTTTTTTTGGGGAAAATTCAACTTCATTTCCTTATTGTATCTCTTTGGAAGAGTAGGCGGGCAACTCTGAACAGTGGTTCATCCAGCTGGTTACCTATTGTGTAATCAGAGAAATGTGACTTAGAGGGAGCAAAAGGTGCCTGTGGTGTGTTACAGTATTGCGCAAAAGGAAAAGTTGAGGACACAATACAAGCTTTGCCCAAAAGGGCTGCAGGGAACCCTCAAAGCATGAATGAAAGGCAGCATGCTTCATGCTATTTTGGGGTCCAGTATGCGAGAGATTGGCTTTAAATACCAGTGTTATGTTCAAGAGGCCCAGTTGTAGGCCCATCAAATTTGTCATCGGCTGGGACTGGGTGGAAAGCAAAGAAGGGGATTCTCAAAAGGGGCAGGGGACCTAACTCAGAGTTCTTAAATTCTTTCTCTAGAACCAAAAGAAACTCCAACAAAACTTTAAAAAATATTTTGTGATAAATTCAAATGCTGCTCAGGCATGGTTAATCTGCAAAGACAACTCTCATGCCACATTGTTATGTACGTGACACCGGGCCATCCCGATTAAGAGAGTTATAGGATTAAGAAAAGAACGGTGACTTGCAGAGAATAATGGGGCTGTGTCACGGAGCTCTTCTTCTGAAATATAACTTGTCATTAAAAATACAGCGCTTTCTTTGCAAGAAATCGTGGAGCGCTTTGGAAGGCTGATGGTGTTATTGATAGGTGATACTTTTTGCAAATGGGAAACGAGGAAGAGAAAACATAATTTCCTCTAAATTTGGCATAAATTCCATTACCTCTGTCATTGTCCTGCAGGCCAGTGGTACAGCTTTCCTAAAGCATCTGTTTCCTAGCTTACATGGTACAGTTTGTTCTTTTGAAGTCCCGTATTGTTTCTATGGAGATCGGTGAAAACACTTGGCTCTTCATGCCTATATAGGGAATGTGACTGAAAAAATTAAAAAAGGAATGTCAAGTTAGGCATCTGAACACATCCTGAGGTACCGGTAACTTGGACCCAGTGCCTGCAATTTATTTAGAGATAAGGCAAATTTGATCTTGATTCCTGCTTCCTATTTCCATCTAGTCAAGAGAAGTGTTGGAATGAATCACGGCCACATCTTCAGACATCAACTGAGGTGAGGATTTCGTAGTGCTGGGCCTTACTTACAGAGAAAAACCTCTCCTGTATTCCTGTACCAATGCTGTAAAAGGCTTGTTAGGGTTAGGAAGCGGTGGCATTCCCCCACAGCAGAGAGGAGATGGAGGTACAAATAGGTTGCGTGGCATTTCATCAGAAGCCTCTGTCAGAACCAGGAGGTGCACTCAGACCCTATTTTCTTCTCTTTGAACTCCAGAAGAGCTCCTTCTACCTTCGCCTCCCTCACTGACTTTATTAGTGTGCGGCTGGACCTTGGTGTCCAAGTCACTCCTGGTAATTATTCAGCAGCACCTTGCAGGACCTGGGTGCTGGAACTATGAGATCTATTGTACATAATTTATATAATTTACTCTTGAAAGTCAGAAGGGAAAAGGACCCCCTAAGTTTTGATTAGACACTAAATTCATTATTTCACATTAGAATTGCCTTCACTGGAGGACCAAGGATACTTATTTGATTCAGTAACGAGAGCTCCAAAGGGTACTAATTTAGTAAGACTATTGACTGTTCATTACTCTGATGTTGCTCAAATAGCTGAGAGCATGTGTGGTGTTTAATGTGATCTTAAACATTACTATCTACGGTAAATCAGAAACAGGGCACGAGTGCTATAGCTGCTGTTTAATGATGTATGAAAAAGCTGCCTGGTAAAGTGCACCATTAAGAAAAGCTAAAACCAGTGCTGAACAAAGACCTGGTGAAATATTGATACCTTTGCAGCCAATGCCAGTTCTTCTTACTCGGAAAGTGACTCAAGTCTGGCTTTCTGAAAAATCGCACTTAACTTGAGCAAAGCAATGCAATCAGTTTGATGGGAGCAAATGATGGGGGAAAAGAAAACAAGAAAAAGTAATACACTTAGTCTTTAATACAACAGTGTTTAGCTTATGGGCAGGAGACTTCGAGTTTTGCCGTCATCCCCTCTTCATTAAAATCATGAGCTTCCCCCCACCCTATCCCCAGCTCTTTCTTCCAGTTGGAGGAGGAATCCAGTTGCAAAAAATACTGACCTACTGACCAGGAAGACAACCTTTTTCAGACAAGCAAGTAAAGGATGCAAACTTCATCCCACTTCTCAGAAGTGTAAAACCACCCGGCCACCCGGTGCTCAGGGAAGCTCTTTCCAGCCAGATGCCACTGTAGGCTCTTGGGACGAGCATCGCTCCTTTGCAGCAGACTTTGCAGGAGGAGGCTCCCTTTCTCTGCACATGTGTGGACGAGAGCATGACTTCACTCAGTGCTGTCACTGACACTGTTAGCTAACTCCAGACCAGTCACTTGCATCCCCACTTCCAGCATTTCAACCCAGAGCTAGTTTGACTGCTTGCGGACCTGACTGCAATAAAAGTGGTTTCATTTCTTTTAAGCTAGGAAAGCACGTCTTCAACTGTTTGTGACCTGTGGCTCAAATCTCTGTGCAAATTAGGCTATTTTTATTTTAGTGATGGCTGTCTGCTCTCAACTTCTCTGTTTCGTTTTCCTCCTTCCACAAACCTTGCCCTTTTGTGTAACTGGGGCTGTGGCGGTTCTGCTCGGGCGCCCTCCTTAGCTGCCGAGAGGGTCTTGAACACAGAGATAGGATGGAGATTTTCACAAGTGATGGCTCTGTCGGAGCTGTGGGAGCTGGCAGGGATTGCAATACCAGTGCGTAATGGTTAGAGTGCCTCTCTCACATCAACACCTTCCGTCGTTTTTGTCAGGGAAGACGTGATGTTTTCTCTGTTTGACTGCTGAGTGTGGGCTTTCCTGGTCCCATCCAGCCCTGTGGCTCTTTCAGCCTAGAAATAAAAAAATACAAAAAGTGAGAGGGCATCCAGAAATGGTCAAAGGAGTGAGTTTTTTTTTTTTTTGTTTTGTTTTTTTTTAATACAAAAAAAGGAAGTGCTTTTTCACACAGGCATAATGAAATTGTGCTACTCATTGACACAGGATGTCGAGGAGACCAGAAGTATAAATCTGATTCGAAATAAACAAAATAATGGGATTAGGCAACTTTATTAGGAGAGCTCAATTGAATGGTCATTAATAAACTGAGTGGCATCGCCAGTTCAGAAAATCCTGGAGTCGTTGATTTTAGGAAGCAGGACAGCATACCAGGAAAGGATTGTGCTTCCCTGGCCCCATTTTTTCCTTAGGTTTCCATCACCGAGACCTGTTGGAGGCAGCTACCAGGGGTATGGACCTCGGTCTGAAACAGAGTAGCCCTCCTTGATGTGAATGGCCTGAACCGTGAGCCTGGTTGCGTCCAGCTGACTTCCCTTGGTCTGTGCTCTGACAGGGAGGTTCCCACCTGCACAAAGGACAAAAACCAGGTTGGATTTCAAGATTTGGCAGGGGGTTCCTATCATTCGGGGTGGGCTCCCTCCACTTTGTTGCACCGATTTATTTTGTCCTGGATGTGGTCCAAGGCACTAGAGAGTGGATCTAGGCCCTGTATAGATCTGCCCACTCCAGTACAGACGATAAATGTGCTTGCACACATGCCCATATATATGCTGACTCTGAGAAATGAGCAAAAAGGAAGAATCATGAGCTAAAGCTGTGCTCCAGCAGCGCATCAAGTTATCTGAGGGCTGTAGCCAAGCTTTCTTGCAAGTGGGTATTTTAAAACTAAGTAATAAAAGGGATTGCTGAGATAATTGATGTAGATCTGTGGCATTGTGCAAGAAAGTGCCCCGAAGAAAGACCCTGAGACAGGCAGCTCATTCAGCTTGTAATTAACTCACAAAGAGCAGGTGAGGGGAGGGACAAGCCTGCAGCCTTTTCACTCTTCTCCTTAAACAAAGAAGACCTTTACAAATATGTGTGTATTAGAGCCTTTGGTCTGCAAGTTTCTCTCTCACTCACACCATCATAAAAGATTCAGAGGGCTGTATCTTTTTGATTACTAATTTATGCTGTTTACAGACTGGGTTAGGGGAAAAGAAGAAAAGCACTGAAAACTCTTAAGAGCCATGCTTTGCTGGTAGGAGAAGCTGGCATTCAGCAAATGCTGTTGTTCAACGTGATAGGGGGTTTTGTGTAGCTGGAGAGGAAGGACCTGAAAGCAGGATGTTCTCCTTCACGGTAAGGGCCCAGTTCAGCAAAATGAGTTCTCAGGAAAGGAACTGGGAACAGGAATGGGAATGGGAATGATCCTAGCTGTGGGAATGTGCACTGAACAAAGTCTGGCTTGAGGAGGAGTCAAGCCCTGATTTTGATCAGTGAAAATCAGGGATGCGAGGGATGTAGGCCCAAGCCCTCCATGAGATCCATGTGGGACCTCTGCAGCTTCAGTGTTCCCCTTCTTGCTCTTTTTCCTTTCTATTAGCCAAGCAGAAGTCTGACTTTCCTCCTCCACAGCAATGCAGTCAGTACATCAAAGGTCTACACATTATAATTCCTTCCATTCACATCTTTTTCCTGGATTTTTTAAACTCATTTCTTCATCTAAATATGTGAGCAAAGCCTTTCCTCCCCTTAACTCAAACCCTGAATGGATCCAGACACCCTTAAATTAAAATAAAAATGGCATTGGGATGCTGTCACTGTTTGAGAAAAGCCAGAGGAATCAAATTAAGGCCATCACCATCCGTAATTCACACATTTGTGGGAAAGAAAATTGAGAATTCAGCACCATGACTGAGAGACAGAGTCCCGGTTTGTCATGTTCTCATCTTAAAAAATACATCTCGGTGATTTGAGAGATCACAGAGATCCTTTCCTGTAAAACAAAGACATAGGAGATACTCTTGGTCTGGTGTAAAACGGGAGCCACAGCAAGCCACCCAGGGATGTGTCCTCCGCTGAGCACACAGAAAGTGGCCCAGGCAAAGCCTAAAGGGGAAGATGTGTCCCTGAGAACACGAAAGGAGGAGCAATATCAGAGACATCTGTTGGCTCTTGGTGCCCATGTGCCAACCATCATTTAGGGTGCAGGGTATAGATGCTGGTAGCATGTAAGTGGGCTCAGCTACTCATTGGGGCTGGAGTTTGGTTCACTAGTATGCACACAGTCTGCAGATGCTTTTCAAAGTATCCTCAGATCTGTTCTCTTTAACCTGCGAGGAGTTTGGTGGGATGACTACCAGAATTAACCAGCTTCATAAGCAATTCACTTCTCTTTTTAAAAGTCAACAGAGCTCAGAGAAACGTTTTACTACACGCAAAGGCTGGCTTTGACATCTATAGAAGGAGGGGGGAAAGTAGCTGTCATAAGTAGATCTTTGCTTTTCTAAAAGTTGAACAGAGCTCAGCGGATAGGCCTGAAAATTTGCACCGCACTTCGCAAACGTGCTGATGCACGGACACACACGCACACATGCACACACAGAAATCCGCCCATAATGCCAACACATGCTTCCCTCATTCAGAATAACCTCCTTCCCTGAAGGGCCACGTGCATAAAGTGCCAGTACAGAACGGCTCATGTAACTGAATTTTAAACTCCTGAAAATAGCAGCTTAGATTGGAAGTGCTGACATAGGCTTAGTGACAGCAGTGCCAATTTAACAGTTGTATGCACTATGGAGTGTTCTTGCAACATTCCTCATCTGAAAGACAATCTGTGCGTGGTATAGACTAGTATGGTGGAAAAAAAAAAGAAATAGGAAAAAAAAAACCTGTGGTCTTGGCTGACAAACTCTGTCAACCAATGCAATCTGTGCTCCTGATGTTTACTGCTTGAAGCTAAAGAGGATATTTAGCCAAATTTCAATTCCTGCTACAAATAAAGCTCAATTTGTGTGTGTGTGTATGCGTGTATGAGGGAGATGATTGCTCATTTAAATGACAACTTTATATATGATAATTACAGTCATTAATGAAGACACACTTACTTTACCATAGATTATGAGGATAAAAGAAGATCGCCCAAGAATCACGTTCTGCTATAGACTAGAGTCAATAAGAAAATTAGTCCAAATACTATCCGGAAAATTGTTCTTAAATACTGCCCTAAAGGTTAAAGGAACAATGGGTGTAAAGGCAAGGGAAGAAATTTCAAAAACACACTAGAGGTCACTGTTGCTACTTGAGCAAAAGCTTTTTCTGCTTCCTTTAGTTTAAGACACTAAAGAGCAAACATCTCAGGAGGAAAAAAAAAGTACTTCAGTTTCTATATATTTCAAAACATGTACAGTTTGACATCCTAAAAAAATAAGCAATATATTGATACGGAATGGATGGTCGTGTTACGATTGTGGAAACAGCATGTGCTGTATGTATGAAGAACTTGGAGTAGTAGTACAATGCAGCTCTATTTTGTGCAGCATCTTTCATACAAATGGCATCCCCAAACACTTTATAGCTTGTAGTATTAAATAATACAGCTTTAAATTACACAGATAAATAATCAGTGGGAGAGAAATTAAATGTTATGGGCAAGGGACAAAAGAAATGTTCTATATCTGAAAGCTGTGCAAAGGCATAAATTACAAATCAGAGCCAAAGATAAATGAAGGAGCCAAACAATTAAGTCTTGTAATGCAGGAGAAAATACCTCAGTCTTCCCAAATTATTCATGAGCTGGGTATAAAAAAGGAAGCAATCGTTTTATATCATAAATATAGTCCTATGCCTAAATGTATTTATAAATATATGTCTGTGTGTGTAATGTGCATGCCTCTGTATATATATTTATATCTGCAGCAGAAATCCCTGTGAATGCCCAAGGGTGTAGACACTCACTATAAATGCAGGACTAGATGGTGGCATGTTGCATTTGTTACAGCCTTCAGCAATTAAAAGGGGCTGATTTTAGAGGAACGCTTTTACTCCTTGATGTGGTAAATAAAAATGTATGCTTCGTGTAATGGGAGCATTACCATGGACTTGGAAAGCAGGTGAAATGTTCTTGCAGAATGCAGGTCGTCTTCTCTGAGATGCTGGACACCTCTTAAATGCCATCGCATTTCAGCAGGCAACCAGTTTCTCTAACAGCTGGAGGAATTATGCTACCAGTGTAAATAACAACAGTAATGAGTGGTGAAAATGAGAAGGCAGATGGATTGTCTGGTGTTGAAGGACATCCCTTTTTGTTCCATCTTTGAGCTCTAACTATCCCCTCATCTTTCAGAAATGGCGCTGGTATTGGATATGGGTTAAGGAGGTTACCCAGTGGTAGTTGGTTTATCTGATGAGTCCCTTACCTGCTAATGTCATTGCGATCAGAACTTCCAGCTCCCTGAGAACAGTACAAGAGCTTGAGATATTTTTTCAGCTTTACCACAGGTAGTCTTTCTGAAACCCTGCAGATTTTACCTCCCTACCTCTGTTTTCCCTGCAATCAAAGAACTCAAGAATTACAATCTCAAATAATGCTGTCATTTTTAGTGATAAGGCATATCTTTTGCAGGCTGTCTGCTGTCTTCCTGCCCCTTTTGTCTGTATGTCTGGGATTTTCAGATACCTGGCAGCCCACTCGGCTGCTGTACTGACTAGCTGCAGGGTGCCTGGACAGTTGGCCCCAGACACGCAGATGGAAACCCTATCTCCTGTGCGTTGGTGTCCTGGCATCGCTCTGCTCCAGGGTCTTCAAACGTTGCCAGCTCAGGATTATCCCAAAAATACAACAGAGAATTAAAGAACTAACAAAGTAGCAGCAAGAATTTATATTCATGTATTTCTGTATATATACAATATCAATTTATAGATTTACTACAAGTCAGGGCCATGTTAAAGCCTCAGGCTGTTCTGTCTTTCTTTTTTTTTTTTTTTTTCTGAGCCAGTTTCTTCTTAAAGCATTAGGTATGGCCACATCTTTTCATGTGACTCCACCCAGACCTGCAGTGCGTTATATTTAGACATCTAAAGCACTCCCTGGTTCCAAAGCAGCTTTATTATTACAAAGTGGAGGTGTCTTTGGGTGAGGATACATTGGCTGAGTGACACTGGGCCAACACGGTCAGTTTTCCACGACGGTATTTGTGTGGCTGTGATTTTTCCCTTGGACATCTTCGGACTGAGAAATGTTCTTCATTCCGTACAAAGCCATGCTAATGTGTGAAGCTTGTGGGGGGCGTGAAACTGGGCAATTCATCCAGAAATGGTACATAGGAATTTGGACATTCAGAGGTAGTCTTGGATGCCCAGTCGGAGGCACATTATAGGGATCTCACTGCCCAAACAGTGAAAGCATCTTATGGAAAACCTGTGGCTGTGAACTTAAACTGTCTGTGGCCTGGGAGCTAGGAGGGAAGGAGGGAATGAATAACTTCCAAAGGCTGGCAGAAAAGTTCAGTTCTCTGCTCTTGATTTGTCTATTCACACTGTTCTTCACTGACATTTTTGCATTGCTCTTTGACTCTGTAACACCTGGCCTGGAGTCGTTTTATTTGGCCTTCACCTGGATGCACCTCTTCTCATCAAAGCCAGTAGGGAAGAGGGTATCAGTAAGGGAGAAAAAACACACTGCAAGAGGAGCCCTTCCTGGTTTAGGACAAGAATGAGAGATTTTGCAGAGTAAGAAAGGCTCAGTGGATGGTCCTGCCCTTTTCTTGCTAAGAGAAAACACAGGCCAAAGGCTAAGATGTTTTGCCATTAGCTTTCATGCCCAGTTTATCTTCTCCAAGGTTAGCAGCAAAGCTGTGTCCTTCCCTCCTTTCAAGCCTTCCCTTCAAATTCCACTCACCCTGCAGTGACTCTTACAGATGGAGAGAGAAAATCCTGTATCCTCTCTCCTATCTATCATTCATCTTCTTAGATGTCTGTATTTCAGCTGTGGGCGCCTTCTCCTCTTGTGTCTAAACCAAGACCAGGATACTGTGGTTGCCCATGAATTGCAGCTCGCTTTGGGAATCAGCTGGTGAACAACTGGTGAATTTCCAGCCCAGCCACCAAGCTGGGCAGGTAATTTCCTGATCCTGCGTTCTCTCCTATCCTCCTTTAGTGCTGTAAATTCCTTAGAACAGGGAATATCTGTTGCTCTGTGAACACACAGCACCTAGCGTAATGGCTGCTAGTCATTACTGCAGTGCATATTGTAAATAAGTGGAAGATGATTTGGCATTTTCAAGGACTAGAGCATTTATTTCCTTGCCAGCCTTTATTCCATGGCCTTTTCTCTTTGTCTATTCAGAGATCACTTTCTCTGAGAGAAAGCAGAGTTGTACTTTCTCTTTGATGCACACAATGAGAATGTGAAAACTGGAGCTACTGCCTCTGTATTATTGAGAAACAATAAAAACGTGTCCTGTTATCTAGCAATCGCTGTATGTGAGAGACAGGGGCAGGAAAGAAGAGAACCGTGTTGCGCGCCGTTCCTGAACAAATATTAGCTCTTCAGGGTACTGTATTATCACAAAGCACTTCAGAAATCCAAATTATTATAACAGTCTGTACCAAACTCACTCAGTTGCTTCCCTATCACACAGGCTCAGCTGCTAATGTTATTTTAATCAAAGATTTGATCAACGATATTAGGCAGATAGTTAGCAGAAGAAATTTAACACGTATGCATCTCGCTGGGGAGGAGATCATTATTTTTAAATCTGCATTTAGTTTACCCAGGGTGGTTTCTTTGGAGATGAGCACCTCAGCCAAAGCGCAACGTGCCTTATCGCCTGGTCAGCAGGAGCAGCAGTCCCTGCACCCAGAAGCTCGCCTCAGAGTCGAGGTTTGCCTGAGACCTCGGGCTTTTCAGGTTGAGGTTTTTGGAGGAAAACAGCTGCCGTCGGTTTTAACATTTGGAGGTGAAAGAGCTTGCAGCTTCGCAACTTCAGGTCTCGCTGCTGGACAAAGCCTATTTCTCTGGCAGTTGGATTCGTAGGGTACCTCTTCTTATTAGGCTTTTCAGTAAGCCCAGGTAATGGAAAATTACGCTTTGGTGGTAAGAAACACGTGCTCGAACCTCCTCCTCCCAAGCAGGACAGCCCAGCCAAATAATCCTGCCTCCCAGGGACGTTAGGGGGGGCGAGAAGCTTGGGCAGGCCCCGGGGCAGCTGCGGAGGGGCGAGCCCAGGTACGGCAGGCAGCAGTTCTCCTGCCCTGCCCCTCAGTCCCCCTTTCCCTCTGGGAAGAGCTCCCACAGGCTGGTGCCGCGGGCTAGGCCAAGCCAGCGGGCTGTGGGCAGCCGGGGGAGAAGCTTGGGGTCAGCACAGTGCCCTCACGTCCAAGAGGCTGGTCCCGAATCCTCTTAACAGAGCCAGAACGTGATGGCCCAAGGCGTTTCACTGATGTCGAATGTAAATCCCTATTAAAAAGAAGCGTTCTCTGGTCTGCACCAGGCCATCCATTCTGGTACTTTCATTCCGTATTTCTTTTTATTGCTGAAAGAAGAAGTAGATTGATGGCAGGAGGAGTCCCAGCAGAAGGAGCAGACAGGGCTTTTAAGGCAGGGCTGGGGAAGGGATGGCGGAAGGGGTAGCACAGGCCGACGTTGTTGCCAGAGAAAGTTGTGTTTATACCATTTCTGTGTGAAAATCCCTAACCCTAACCCAGGTCAGCATCGCTCAGCCAAATTAACTCCATTTGGACGAGTGGAGCCGAGGATTACCTGTCAGGCCTAGCATTTCGTAACCTCGTGCCACATTTTAAAAGCCTCTGGGCGACGGTGGTGAATCCGTGCAGATGAGGGGGTGGATGGGAGAGCTGCAGCCAGGGCTCCTCTTGCACTGAAGTGCCGGGATGGAAAGGTTTGAACAATGCCTGTTTGTTCAGAGCTCTCTCCCGGCTAGTCCGCCCCGGACTTGTTGTTGCCTTTTAGAGAAATACGGTCACGATTCTTTATGGTCTTGAATTAATATACAATCTTGCTAGACAAGTGAATGTTCGCTATTTGCACCGCTGTCAACACATGATGTTTAGTGAGATTCCTGTGATGATTTCTAAAGCCTCAGGCACTGGAGTCACATGAATATGGACTCATCCCTAGCTTCTTGTAAAGAAAAAAATCACACGAAAAAAATAGAAAAACTAAAAAAAACCAAAACAACAAACAACCATAAACAAAAGCTTTGATCTACATGAGTGCAGAAGACAAGGACAAAAGTGCGGTGCCAATTGGCCTGTTAAAAACAATACATGAGAAACGAAAATAAACAATTTATTTATAAAAACCTCAGTCTTTAAACTTGTCTCATGCCAGAGAGAGGAGGCTGACGTGGTCGCATGGAGAGGATCAAAGCACAGTGAAGGCACGGCTGTTGGGAAGGCTTGGGTTATCTAAGTTTCTTCTGGGCAGTCACTTGTGGGTATTTGAGCTCTGGTTAACGTGTAGGACTGAGGCTGTCCACACAACCTGTGCAGGCGGGTACACATCACAGAATTGGGTGCAACCTCAAAAGCTCCTATTTTAAGTAAAGAATTCCTTAGCTGCTGGACTCCTGGTGGCCGCAAGAAACCAATGAGAGAGACTGGGAATGGACCACATCCTCCGAAGGTATGCAGAAGCCTAGTGTTTAAGGCATTCCCAAGTCAGTACGTGTTTAAGGTTGATAAAGAAAGAGGGGCTTAAAATGTGGGGTATGCGTATGCAGAGTATCACATAGGGTGTGGACAGGAAGGAGAAGGTCATATCCTTGTCCTTTCTTGTACACAGCTTATTTTTTTCTGTTAACTTTTGAAAATGGAGATGTTACATTACATTTTGAGTCAGATGAAACTTTCTATTACCCTTCTAGGAAAGTGTTTTGGATTTGGAGGGAGGAGGAGGAGGAAGGAAGAATGTTTTGGATCAACTTAAGCAGATTTTATTTTTCCATTTCAGCCACTGAACCGAAAAAAAAAAAATAAAAATCAATGATTAGTACTGCCCTAATCTGGAGATGTATGTTTTAGGGATCACATTATGCTGAATATGTGCATTACATACGCAAAGTAAAAATCCATGCCATTATTGTGCCTGTTCAGTAGCCACTTTTCAAATTGAAATATCTCAGCCATTTTAAATGACGTTTTTATTTTTGCAAAGATGCTAAAAGCAATTAGAGGGCAATATTGACTGTTCACTTGCCAAATTCTACTGTTCCAATGAAAGCTGCTTTTGAGTTACTGTACACAAGTGCAAAAAGCATCCCAAATCATTTTACATACATTACAAGCAAAAACAAAAAGAAATCACCATTTAAAAGAGAAGAAAAAGCCATTTATAAAAGAAATGCTGGCTCCCAAGTTGAAACCATGTGTCAGCCTAGAGCAATCTGTTAAACTTGAGTTATGAACCCCTGGAAAAAAATAGTTGTTTGCAGTGCAGATGCCGAGACTCACAATTAAAGCAGAGGCATTGTGAGGAGAGGTTGCATGGTGATGTTCTGCATAGGGAAAGATCTCAAAATACCAAAATACCTTAGGTGGGAGAGGCGATACATTTGTATCTCCTCTGTCAGTAGCATTTGTTATTTTAGCTGTCTTTGTCTTAACAAAAGAGAGAAGATATGAAAGTCTTGCCTGTGACCGTGTGCAAATGACCAGGGTGGATTGTAATTTTTAAGAATCCTGATAAACCCATCTTTCCAGAATTGAAGACTACCTCCAGTTCACCTGGAGGGCTATTAACTTGTGCCCAGCATGAATTTATGCCACAGGATCCTTCTTAGAGAGTTGAGTAAAGGCATAGATAAATCATCTACAAACTTTTCTGAGGAGCTGAAGCACAAGGTGTTGTTCACATCCAGAGAAAAGTGTTGGCATCCCATTGCAAGGAGGCTTTCGACTTGAGTGGTAGGTAGTTATGCGGGCTGACCTGGCAGGAGATTGCAGCAGATGCCACCATCCCTTGGGTTTTGTTCCCTACTCCTGCCTTGTCCATGTGGTGTAAAGGGCTGCTGCCTTTGGAGTCCAGTTCTCTGGCTATAAGCTGTTCTACAATCAGTTGAGTTACGTGGTTGCGTTGAGTCGTAGGCTCTACTCAGCTATCTGCCATTAATTTATCTTTGGGCTGTGAGCCAACATCTGTCTTCCCTGCCTCAAGGCTTGATTCTCATTAATACTGAGGCCTCTTTACACCTTCTTGGCAGTGAAGAACGGCCTTGCAGCAGAATTTTATTTACACCCGTTTGGTGGCCCCTTTTCACTTCTGACACACTTTTCCTCCTTCCCAATGTATGCCCTGAAGAACTTGCGAGAGTTTTGCTCTTGGATCTGTGTTCTCAATACTGTGTTGTCTGCCTTCACGCATGGAAAACAGGGACCTTATCTGTCAGAAATGAATGAGTTTTTATCATAATGGTCCAAGCAAATGTCGTGATTCAGAGTGTAAGAGGATCAGCAGCATGGCTGAGTTGCACAATAAGTCTGTATAAACAGAAGTCAGGATGTGAGGAGGAGGAATGGCTTCCTTTCCTTTCAAGGAAAAGGTTACCCTAGAATCAAACCAGAGTTAAAATTTCCAAATCAGGGGGAATTCCCCATGTTTTACAGGGACAAGTCATGTAACTACAAATTTCTCCTCTCTTCTGTCTCTTTTCCTCCTCCACCTTAGGAGAGCTGTTTTTTTTCTTTTTTTTTCTCCCTCCGCCCCCCCCACCCCCCGCCCTTTTTTTTTTTTCTGGGACATCCCAAACAGAATTGATATATCTCTGATATTTTTCAGTGTCTGAGAAAACAATTTTCTCCTTTGTTTCAGAATAACGATTGAGTGCCACACTATGCACCTTTGAGGTATGAGACAGGGTAACCCCATTAAGAATTGAGCCACAGCCATGCAGAAAAGGAACGGTGGTTATTTTAGTGTAGTTAACCAAGGATGATGGTTAGTAGGCTGCACTGAGCCATTGTTCATGGGAACATAGTCTTTATTTATAAATTATAAGTAAAGATCTGCTAACTGCCCAACTGAGGACACTTACTTGTCTCTGCACTTCAGTCCAACTGCAATAAATACAGATCAAATGTTCACTATCCATATAATAACAAAGATCTGATCCAAAGCACATTTTTGTTTCTACAGGGCTACCTTAGATCACGTCGTCTTTTAGTATGTTATATATGGATGTGTTGTTATTTAAAGGAAAATAAGGGACAGAGCTGAAAACAACTGTCATTGCCAGTTGGAGCTCTTGATGCAACTGGAGACACTGTCTGAAAAGTAACACCTTAGCCAACACCTATTAATATACTTTTTGCAGAATTTACAGTGCCATTTATTTTACATGGCTTTATAGTGTCTTCAGTTAGCTATTAATGTTTTGAAATAATTAAAATGGAAAATTTAAGAAAGCCTACTGTCAGGGATTTAAAATAATGCGCAAAGCTTCTACTGACTTCAGTGGAAATTATAGGTGCTCTTTGGCTCTGGGAGCACAGCATTTGTATTTTGCTAGGTAATCATAAAAAAAACACATTGCATAGAGCTTCGTGCCAGATTTCCCATTATGCTACAGGAATGTCCCAATTGCAAAATGAAGAGCTCAGAAACCAGGGAGCAACGTGGTGTGTGTGGCGATGGGGCCGGCCTAACCTTTACACCTCTCCCTTCCAAAAATGCGTTTTGACTTGATCTTTTATTACCTAACCATTTACTGCTTTTACACAGAGTCCGTGCCTAATTGAGAGCACCAGATGGATGGTGTATAGCCAAAAAAGCAGTTTGTTCAACAGTCCTTTCGCACGCTTGCCACTGAGTACAGCTTTAATTTATTATATGTCATTCATATCTGTGTAAAATCAGTCGTGGCTTTTTTCTTTTCTTCAATAAACTTCCCCCCAGTGCCCATTTTTGCAGGATCTGAGCGTATCAAAATCATTGAAGATTTTCTCTTCTGACCCAGCCCTGGCAGTATGCTTGTTCCCAAATTCTCGTGCATGGACTTAGGCACTTAATTTTAAGCAAAAAAATCTCCTTCTGCATATATTCTGTGCAGGAATGTTGGTGCCTTTGGAGAGAAAGTGAGAGTAGGCAATAATTAAGGCTCGAAGTGGAGCCTGTAGCAATCTGCCTCTCCCCCATTAGCCTAGGGCTGTAAGGGACATTTGGGGACAAGAATTTACTGGAGTCACAAAGAACCCCAAATACCTAGGAGTGCATTAAGACATTATCTCAGGGAACTTAGCCACTCCAGGAGCAAATTCTACTATCCCAAGGTGTCCTTCATCACTCGTGTCCTGGAGCTTGTTGTGCTCGGAAACTCCGGTAGCAGCAGGGAGGCAGCGTGTGCTCCCTGGGCTGCCTCAGTGCCAAGGCAGCAGGTCCAGCTGCCTTCCTCGTTGGTTTGCCTCAAGGCTTTGAATCAAATCAAAAGCAACCTGTGTCCTGTCGAACGGCAAAACTCTGGGACAGGACTTCTCCACCGCACCCACAAAGTCAGCTTTTTCTCGCTGGACGTACCTTCCTCCATCTTTGCAAGTCACACTGCAGCATCCCTAGGCTTCAGTCACCGTGTAAATGCAAGGCAGAAGCAGAGATCCTCTCAGTGCTATTTAATATATCCGTACTCCTCTTCCATCTCTCTTACTTGATAACTTACGAAGCAAAATCGTGCAGGAATTGAAAAAAAAATAAATCTGTAGACTTGTTGTTCCACTACTCCTGGGTGCTGAAGCAAGTTTCTCTAGAGACTGTTTTGCTCTGGGTGGAACCTGTCTCGTGTCATTTTAGATGCTAGAGAAGTAGATGGCTGGCTCAGCCCATCATTTGAACACTGTATCTGGTCAGTGGTGAGAAATGCACTCAGCTCACAGCTGATTTGGCCTTTTTTAGACACCTACCATAGCGAGGGATGATATATATGCCCTTGGAGTACTTATTTCTCTCTACTTGCTATAGAGAGAGCCCAGATGACTGGCTCGGAGCTGGATGCCTGCAGCCGAGCATCTAAAATTGGGGTGGGCTCCTATTATTCCTGACTTCGGGGTGTGTCTGTCATATTTTTGGGCCCCTGCTCACCAGAGCACCAGGGCACATGCCTTGCTTCAAAGCGGCGCTTCCAGGCTTTGCTGCAGGGAGGTGGCGTTGAGCGCCCGCCTCTGTGCCAGCCTGAAGTAGCTCCTTAGTGCGCTTTTTATGGGGGATTTACAAAGAATAGCAGAAAATATTCCACTGTCTCCAGCTGTGTGTGAGACAGCAGAAAATTCAGTGCAGATCCATTCAGCTGGACCAGACTCGCAGTAGCGGTAATAAAAATGGGATACCTAAAGTTCGCTTTTTCAAAAGGTGCGTGCGGGTCCTCATCTCCATGGCAGGGAGGGTCTGTTTCTGTCACAGCTGCTGCAGCTTTCATTTGTCTTTGACCACTTTTAAAAATCCTTTTTGCACCATCAAATCTAACTCTATTACAGCAAGGCATTTTTTACAACTTCAGGGGAATTTCCTACAGAAGTTCCCTACTGTCAGCTATTGCCATCAGCAATGACACCCATAAATAAGAGAAGGTATGGAAAAAAGATGAGCGTTTTCTTTGCAAAGAGTATCATGGCTTTTTAAGTGCAAAAGAAATGGAGGCTTTTCGTGCTTTTGGGTTTCGA
The DNA here is from genome assembly GCF_040182565.1 of Anser cygnoides. Lineage (NCBI taxonomy): Eukaryota > Metazoa > Chordata > Aves > Anseriformes > Anatidae > Anser > Anser cygnoides. The sequence goes on along the minus strand of NC_089875.1, from coordinate 1,908,868 downwards.
AAATGCCTTTAGTTAAACTGGACAATGTATTTGTTTTTTCTGGAACAAATCTTCCACGTTTCACCTAGAAAGGGGAAAAAGCCTTAGCTTTAGCTTCTGTATAAATATTTGCACAAAGTTAATTCTAGAGTTTGTGTGTGATCATCTTTAATTGCTTTAAATAATCATAATGAAGAAAAGAACCACTGACTTTTTACAAGAAGAACTGCATGCAATTATGTATGAAGTTTGAAACAGTGGCTTAAATGTACGAAGTTAGTTGAAATACGGAAGGGATGGATTTGGCTCTACAAGTTTGAAATGAAACAGAGCTGTTTCTGGAAAGCCATTACGAGCGTCAGTTTGGAAACCGGCTATCTCTGCACCTGCTGAAGAACTGCATTAAGACCAGTTTCCACTGCACTCTCCTTTGGCTCTATGAATATGAACGGCAGTAACAAATTTGGGGCTTCAGAAGACCCTATGGACAGGAAAGCGGGGCAGGGCAAAGTTGTGCTGACGCGAAACAAAAGGAGGAAAGAGTAGAGCAGCTGAGAAGGGGCCCGCTGTGTGTTTGCAGGGTTTTGAAAACTTGCTGCAGGTTGTGGGCTGATGTGAAAATTTCACAAAGTGAGCTCAGAAAGCAAAGGCTGCCATTTATGCAAGCTGTAATAATGGTGGACAACCAGTTGCTGCACACCGTGCATTCCTCCAGGAGCTGAGCCGTACGGAGCAGTTGCACCAAGCACTACTCGGGTGCAGTGTTGCACCTGGTTTTAACCCTGCTTATTTCTTCTTCTCCACCTTTAGGGCTAGGCAATGGCTGTTCTCTGCATGGATTAAGTAGGTATAAGCATTTACTAGGCTGTGACTGTTTGCTTTTACAAAATTGTGTTTTAGTTTAGTACCTTTGTTTTCTTGGTACTCTTGAAAGAGTCAAGAGCTGCTTAGGGTGAATATCACCCCTTTCTGCTGCTCCCACACTGACGTCCACACAAATACCAAAGGAAAGGTGTCCAAGCCCTCGAGCTGAAGGTAGCTCTGAATTTAAGGAGCGTCCCCCACCCTAACTGCAAGCTGACCGAAAGTCTTGTGTCTGAGCGAAAGTCTTGTGTCTGAGCAACTCCAGGCCTTCTGGCGTTTGAAAACTCAACTCAGATCTGATATTTGGCCTGGCGTCGTAATGAAAATGGAAAATTGCATTTTGAGCCTCGGCCTTCCTGAGGAGCAGCCTGTGCCAAAGCCAAGGCGCTGGAGATAAAAACAAGGATTTGCAGGACACCGTGTCCCATGGCAGGCAGAGGTCAGCGGGAGTTTGAAGCCAAGCGGGACTGGCCCCTCTGGCTGGAAACTTTGCTTTTGCCTCTGAGCTGCGCGGCCACTGCAGTTTGAGACGCACACAGGTGTGTGGTGGGGAGCGAGCCATTCGTTTCACTCCAAAGAGGATATTTGTGACCAGGGAAATGGCGGATTTCTATGTGCTCGCATTCCTTGTTTCCTTCTCTAGCAAAAAAGGGACCTTCAGAATGCCAAAATCTTGTCTTAATATTTCACGGAAGCAAGTATTTTATAAACGCACGTTGCAAATGGCAGTATAAATTCTCCACTGTGGAAAATTGCTATCTGGTTTGAAACTAGGCAGGATAAATAGAACTATAAAAGGTTACCTGGAGTAAACAGATAGGGTTTCCAAAATGTACCACATGAGATAGATTGGAGCTCATAGTAATCTATTTTCCATGCTTAACATACGCTCAGCATCAGCTGAACTCTGTAACTGAGCTGCCATCTGTATCAATCCTGTTCCTAGATGTCACGGCCCTGTTAATGAAATCTGGAAGTGAAATTGTAAATGGATTCAGTGAATGGTAGATGTCAGCCATTGCGTGATGGGCAATCATCAATCATCCGCTGTCAGTTATTTCTGTCTCAGTGAGTAAGCCTTTATTTAAAGCATAAAGTAAGAATGTTGCCAGACCACAGGAACAAGCCCTGAGCTGTTTGCAGGTGCTGCTATTCACAACTGCCAATTAAACCCCTGACATTTCCATAATGGCCAAGAGGCAAAGCATATGCACTTGATATAAACATTTTTGTAAAAATTAATCTCAGTTTATCAATACTTCACTTTTTTTTTTTTCTTTTCCAGGGCTATGTACAACATCCTACTTGGCCTATTGTTTGTTTGCTGTAGAAAGAGAGAAATATGAGTTGGAAAGCGGCCAGGGCGTTCATTTCCCCAGGATATACAGTAGATTCCAGTGGCTCATTTCAACCCTTAACTGGGGAGGGAAAGCGCAGTCGGGAGGAATCCCACCTTTGGAAAATGTCGTGTGTGTGCCCGTTGCCTCCCCAGCTTCGCTCTGTACCCTGGCCCTTAGCTGGGTGGAAACGTAACGCTTCATCTGGCAAATGCTGCCCCTGAAGGTACCCAGCCCAGTGGGGTTCTTGGCCCCTCTAAATAATTGCCTCATCTGGATGTTCCTACAGATCTCTGGGTGCATTACTGCTGCCTGGTCCTTCTTGTTTCCCCTCTACCACCTGAAAAATAAATAAATAAATAAAAATGCAAGCGCCTTTTAATATATGCATTCTTTTCTTTGAGGCAGCAAAAAAAAAAAAAAAAATTGTCAACTCAACTTATTAAAGGCATTCATCAGTACCTGCTGCAAAATTATGTATATATTTCATAAAATTGCCAGTGACGAGCTAGCTTTTTGTGTGTGTGTGAGAGAAAATATTTTCATGGAAAAAAAATTATATATTTCTACAGAAAAATAAACTGCCTAGCATTGCCACCTGACATTTATAGTTTGGAGGACATAAAACTTTTCTGAGGTCCCTTTATTTTTTACTCTCAGCTGTTTATAGTTCTGCAGGGGTACACTGATCTATAAGTAAATACAGAAAAAGAAAGGGCTGCATTCACATTTTCAAGGAGCACATGCTGATTGCTCTACCCCATTTTGCTGCAAAGTCCAGACGGAGCCGAACACTAAGGGAGAAACTGGATAGCACTGGGGCATTTTGAAGTTGTCTTCTTCACTCTCCATGGGACTGATTAAGATCACCTAAGTCAAACAACGATTTGAAGTGTATTTTCACGTATTGTGCTACCTGGTTGTAAAATTATGCACTATTGGATGAAATTAATTTCTGAAACCTGTAGGCTTCTGTTAACATGATATATTGGGAATTGGTGTTAGAGGTCTTGCTGGCATGTGTGTATTAAATTGGATGTGATTTTTTGCCAGATAGCTGTGCTGGTAGAAGTGCTAATTGTCAGGTGCACATATACTGGTGCAGCTTTTATTAGCATCACTTATTTTATTTCACCTAACTGAAATAAGCCATCCTGCCTTAAGCACTTCCCTGGCAGTGGAAGTGTGTCTATATTGAGAAGTTTTCTACCCAGCAGTGTATTTGAAAGTGTTAAGTATAGATTGATCTTTGTTCAATTTGCCATTTCCTTTGTCCATGTAGGTTCCTTGTGAAATTCCACATTGCTCCAGATTTCAGGGACAGCTGTTGCTTCATGTACCCAGGACCTGTTTCAAATTCAGTTAATGGAGGTAATTTTCTGACTTGTTTCTTAATTTTTAAAGCATTTTTTCCATTCAAAACCATTCAGTATGTTTAAGATCCACAGAAAAAAAAAGTCTTTAGGCATTAGAAAAGAATGTTACAACCTAAGTCATGCTGCTCTGGATTAGGTCTTTTTAGAACTCGAAAGACCAAACTAGCTGAGTTACCCAGGATAGATCAACTAATCCCAGTTGTTTCTTTGTGGCTGTAAAGTAATCTTGGGGGCTTGGGATGCCTACGTGTTCATTATCAGCCAAGATGACAGTCTAATCTATGGACATTCATTTGAGCAGAAATAACTGCTGAATTGGGTGAGGTCATGCTGCAGTGCTACCACATCAGCCTCAGCCTCTCTACACTGAGCTAAAAGGCAAAGATAAGGGTAACTAACCCACGTCAGGCTCAGTTCCTGCACTCTTGTAGATGTTACAACAATAATAATAATAATATTGTTCCGAGTATGTCCACATGACAATGTAGAAATACCCAAGCTAGCTGTAAACGAACTATTGTGGATACTGGACGCAGTCTAGATGAGACAGCAGAGAACACTGAGAGGACTAATTTACCCTGCTTTTTGGCAGTGTTAGCTCCATATGGGCTAATTTATCCTGCCAGAAAGCAGGCTCATTTATGGCTAGCTCATTTATAGCCAGCCTGAGTACCTCTTCCCTATACTGGAATTTGCAATGTAGACGTACTTTCTATTAAGCTGACAAGTGTGTGATTGTAGTAAGTAAAAATATGGAGGTTGGGATTTTGAAGGCACCAAAGGGCTTCCTTCTAGGGCGGTTTAAGAGGTTACCACCTACAGCAATCTGCTTTGCAACTTCCGCTGAAGCTAACTTTCCCCATGCCCGCATGGGCATGTGGGATCTTGTGGCCACTTCTTGAGTTTACAGCACAGTATCTTAGCTTAAATCATTGAAGAGGATGTGCCTGCATTAAGAAGCTAAACGATGAACTGAATCAGAACAGATGTGTCTGTGGGTATTGCAGTAACAGGGCAGGCAGCTTGGGTGATAATGCTCAATGTTGTTCTTAGAGAGCCCAAACAGAACTGGGCACCAGGTCCTGTGAAAATTACTGCAATTTCTGCTTCAGAGTGCAATAGGAGTTGGGTGTCTCATTCTCCACAAATTCCTTGAAAAGAGCTGTCAGCAAGATCTGTCTTTTTAGGACTGCATAGATCCAAACATTGCTCTCTGGTCGCCTACTGTAAAGTCTGATTAGGTCCATGATCCAGTAAAGAAGCCGAAGCACAAACTTAACTTTCCAGCATGACCAAGTGAGATTTCTAAGGTGCTTAAAGCTAAACATATTTTTTAATGAAGGTTTGTTTGTTCAAGCTCTACCTCCATTTACTTCAGGGTAGTTAATACGTGTTAACACTTCTGGTGCAAAGGGAAACTAGCCTTTAGAGCAGGATTTGGCTTTCAGGGAAGAAAATGGATACCGGCAGCAGTTCTTACTTCTGCCGATGCAGTCACGTACGATGTGCTCCCGGCTTGTCTCTTGCTTCCCTGCCTCTTGGGCTGCCCAGCTATGATCTAGTATGCTGACCTTACAAGCCAAGTAATGACTTTCATGCTGCTGAATCCCATCAGGAACTTCATGTCTCTTGTGGTCGTCTTCATCCATGGCTAACTTGTATTATCATTGGCACGCTTAAAATTGTGATGTTATGTTTCAAATGTTTTTAAAGCTGAAACACACAAGCTCTTTTATTTCTCTTCTGCCTAGTAGGATTATTTCAGCTCCACACATGCAAAACCTCATATTATGCAAGAAATTAATCATATCAGGGTAAAGTAGCTACTGAAAAATTGCCAAACACCATAAACATTGGTCAAAATGCAGGCCAACCATTTGCACAGCAAGTAATTGAAGCTAGAGGTTCATTGGAGCGACGCGTAACTTTTCATTATGAATTAGAAAGCTTTTCAAACATAAAATGATATCTGAGAAGACTGCACTACCTAAAAGGTTTCAGTAAACACTGAAAAAAAGTGCTAAAATATGCTGGAGAGATCAATCATGCTTTATGGTTACTTGCTCCACGTAGTTTCGCACACATTCTCTGATAAACAATGTCCCACATGCTCTGCCCAGACCCATTATTTTCTTCAGCACCAAAGCATCAAGGGCCAGATCCTCATTTGGTTTAAGTCAGCAGAGCTCTGCTGAGGTTGACTGCTTGCCGTTGATTTATGCCAGCTGAAGATCTGGCCTGAAGAGTGACAAAAATGTAATTTTATGTTTTATTTATGGGTGTAAAACAATAGTCCTAAAGGGAGCAGATGTTCCATGTCGAGGGAGGAGGTTTATGAAATGCAATTCCAGACACAAAAGCTAATCTCTGTGGTCAGGGAAGGCATGAGGCCTGTTTTACATGATGAACTTTAATTGAAATCTTGCTCTTTTGTGTTCATTTATTTCTTCTATTTGGGAGCCGACAAGCATCGTTTAAATTACTTACCAGCTGCCAGACACCTTAAAGAGCAATAAACAGTTGACTTAAACACCTGGAGAAGGTTGGACAATCTTCGCTTGTCCTCCCAGTACCTGCTGAAGTGGTATTAATGTGGTATCACATATTTTTAATTAAGTGGTCACTTTGCTGAAGAAATTTCCATCTGTTTCAGATGGAGCTGTGGAGAAAAAGATCATTCAGTTTTATGGAGGGTTTTGCAATTGTATGTCTGTTTTTTCCAGTTTGGAATGAAAACCAAAGCATTTTGAAATTCTCTAAAAAAGAGAAGGGAGCGTCTGCTTCTAAGGCTCAGGCCCCAGACCTCTTATTGTCCCCAGTGCCGAAACTATTCTCTTTGTGGACTATCTTCCCTCTGTAGATCCCAGAGTAGGAGTTCCTTGGCTGCTCTGAACCACTTGCCAAAAATCGAAGTAAGGAATCTGAGAGAAAATCAGTGGTAGCAGCCTGTTTGCAGGGATGTCGCGGCTTTTGAAGTACCTCTTCATCATGTTTTCTTTCAATGAGCTGACATTTTTGTGTCCCGCACCACCACACCTCTCTAAAAAGGAGAGTGCATTCATTGATGTGCCTTCACCTTGTTTTTCTGTGGCAGAGGCACATAACATGGTGAGGTCTGAGCTCTTCAGAGACATAAAGCAGCAATCAGCAGAGCAACACTGATTCACATCAGATGAATTTTGGACCGAAAAGTATAAGGATGAGATTTTGTGCCTGACCTTCCGTGTCCCTCCCCACACCCATGAGGTCAAGTACAGTGCATGGAGAGCTGGAGAACAAGCTGACCTTATCAGAGGCTAGTAGTGACATCTGAATCGCAGCTTCAGATAAAGAGGACAAGTAGAGCCAAACTGGAAGTGGATATTCTCATTTTCTATTAAGAGTAAAAGAGTGAAACAAAAATACAGGCTGAGGAAGGCTGGGTATGAAGAACAGCATGGATTAGGAGCTAACTTTATCTCAGTTTCGTTGGAAATCCCAAATGTAATGTGTGATTTTGTTCTGAGGCAGGATAAGTATAAGAAGTTAGAAATTCTCTATGAACCAAAATTAGAAAAAGAAACCAAAGGCTGAAAATTGGATTGCAGGCAACACTGAAATATCTCATTCATGTTTCAGCATAATTTTTTGTTAATTCATTTTAGAGATCGGGTGCATCTTCATTGTAATACTTTTCAGCACAACAGCAGCAACGACCACAACTTTCCATTCTCAAAATTTCAAAACGGGAGCTTCCAAAGTTATAAAAATGCTTGATTTTTGTCCACCTCCCTGAATAAGAAGTTAGCCCAGTAAGTTTTGCAGAACAGTTTAATTTTGTTAGGTATGTCATTTGTTCCCTCTGAAAGCCTCTCAGACGGACGTTTCCAGGCGCACATTTCCAAGGGCCTGATTCACGTCACGTAGCGGGAGTTGTCTTTGGGTGCAGTCTTCGCAGCCACCCCAGTCACTCTAGACTTCCTTTAAGCCTCCCCAAACTATTTTTTTTTTAAACTGAAAGTTAGTCTAAGGTGACTAACGCCAAGGATCAAGTGAATCCTACCCAAATATTCTTGTTCCTGGGGATAGCTACTGTGTTACACTGTGGTGAAGCAGTTCACATCTCCATACACCATATGCAGGCAAACGAGAGAAATGTTTACGTATTGAAGTAACAGAAGAGTAATAAAATGCTCAAAAATTTGGAAGGACTTAGTTGGCAGGAAATATGAACGCACCTAACCAAGTACAAACGCGGAGTGCAGGAGGAATACGTTAGATCCTTGCTTATCACTCAAAATGTGAAAACAACTTAAGGGGAATAAAAATTAAGGCTTTCCAGGGGAGCCTAGGAAAGAGGTTGGGTTGTGATAAAGGGGGAAATAATTTTCTTATCAGATGATCTGTTTAGTCTGGGGAGTAGTTTTCAGGAGAAGCAGTAGCCTCAGAGTTTGAGTCATTTCATACCAGAGCTTGGAAATGCACAATAGAGATCCCTCCTGTCTAGGCAGAGAATGAAAAAATAGGGTCTACTGATCTTATCCAGCCCTCACTTCATTCAGCAGGAATCTTTTCCACTGACTCAAGCAGGATTTGGATCAGACCCTTTTTTACCTCCTATGTTGATGACTGTCTGAAAAGACTTAGCAAAAGACACAAACTAGAGCCCAAGTATGGCACTAAAAATGGCTTTTTTGGGCTGCTGTAAGGAAAAATGCAACTCTCAGAAAATTGTGAAGAAGGCGGCTGGCAAATCAGAGGGACTGTTTTATAGCTGGGAGCTGAGTCAAGCTCCAAAATGTATTTACAGAATTAAATGACATTAAGCTAGGGTGTTGCTAATTCCCTTAAAACCATAAGGAAACACTTCTCAAACAGCAGCTAGAAGGGCAGCGTCATTGCTTGGCAGGTCTTGCTTTTGCCACAGCAGGGGGATAGCTCTGTATATCCAGCTTATTTTATTTATGTGCCCAGCATTTGAGAGTGGTTTTGTTGTGGGTAAGAAAACATAGCTCCATTTTACATCTAACTCGGAAGAAAACAATAATAAGAGAAGTGGGGTAACATTTTTATATATGCCTGAGTGATTCCCTTTGCCTGTTTTCAACCTACCTAACGGCAAACCTCACTTCAGCCTACGCTGGTCTAATTAATTTGACAGGACTGGAAACTTGCTCTTCCTGTTCACACTTATTATTCATCTCTTCAGAATGCCCTGTAGGGAGCACGAAGCACAATAAAGCAGTATTTACCAAATCCCTCAATGCTAAATACACCTTTTAAGCTGACTCTGCACAATGCCAGCAGTGAGAAGATCTGACTAAAGGGCAGCCAAAGAAAAACAACATTTTCCAGAGCATCGTCTCCTTACACATGGCTAGCAAGTCTTAGGCAAGGAAACTATGTCTTTTTGCCCCCCTTCAAATTCTGCAGTAGGCTCTGGGGATCCCAGCTTACTCCTACTGTATCCGAAACCTTGGCTGTAGCCAAAGCAAATGACAGAGTGATCATACTCAATAAGATATGATGTTAGTTCACAGGAGCCACTGAGTAATTTCATACAGGCGTATCTTTTAACCTTTCATCACCCAAATTAGAAACATCATAACACAACATAAAACACATCTGAAAAATCCATTGGAGACAGGAACTCAGAAACATGTACAGTAGAAATAAGCGTTTTGAGAATTAGAAAGTGTTTTGAGAAAACACTGAAATTGAATGTTAGGTTTCCTTCTTTAAAATTCTCACTGCAGAAAGGGACCTTTTGCAAACACATGAGGTGATTAAGGAATTTAAAAAGTGAAACACGCTTATTTGCACACACTAGGGGAGAAACTCAGACATTTCATATTTTAAAAGTGAAGGATCTATGAAAGAGATTTTCAGCAGCAAGTTACCAGTTGGGTCCTCAACTGTAATCACCAGCTCCCTTTGCACCTTTATGCCTCTGTAAATCTCACCTTACATGAAGTTAAAGGTTAAGTTTTCAAAGTACCCGAGAAAATTTCTACACAGCATAGGGCAGCACTGCACAAATATACCCACATCAGCCCTAAATGAACTGACTAAATACCAAAAAGGATGGAATCACAGCAGTAGTGCAGTTTTTCCAGCTTTTTGCTCTTAACCTCCAAGCGTTGCTTTGGGTGGCGTTCAGCCAGAGTTAGATGCCACAGTATGCAAGTCACTTTTGCAAATGGGCCCTAGAGCCAGTTTTCAAAGATGTGTAAAGAAAAGGATAGGCATTCAGCGGGATTTTTCACGGCACCTGTGAAAATGGAAAATGAGTAACTGCATAGGTGTTTTGGAAATGAAGTACTAAAACTTTCGAAAAATCTGAGAATTAGATTCCCGACCTGCTTCTGAAAAATTTATGTTGAGTCATTTTTCCTAGATCCTGAACCTCTTTATTATTCATGTTGGAGAGCAGCAAATCCCAACATGTTTTACGAAGGAGCACGTACACGTACATGCACAGGCTTCCTTACTCTCTTGAGTCTTTATTCTCCATTTATGCACTTGTTGACCTGTGGAAAACATAATCCTTCCTCCTTTCTCAGTCACCGAGATCTTACACTGATAGGACGTTGTTCATCTCCATAGAGGTATTTGGGATTTAGAGAAGCATGCTTTCCTGGCCATGATGCAAAACATAATGAAGACAAACAGGAGACTCCCGCCAGTTCAGCTCGGTTATATATCAGACTGTAATAAAGAGAGGAATTGGGCTCATTGAATTTTAGATAGAATAACAGCTCAACTCCTTCAGGCATAACTCCTCTCTGTGTTGCCGTAGAGGAAAACCCACTCTCGTCAAACTGAATCTGGAATAAAACCTTGGATAATTGGGAGTAGAAAGGGTCCATTGGCTTCAAGGGGAACTACTGCATGAAAAAAAGGTGTTCTGGCGTTGGCCTTTGCTGTGTTACATGAGAAAGATGGTTCTTGAAACTAATTAATCCTTGAAAAGATCAGCTGACCCATCTCATTGTTAGCAATACATTTTTAATTATTCATTTTAGTCAAGCATCATTTGAACACAAGTCAATTTGCAATTTCATTAGAGTACAGAAAAGGCCTGGGGTCTATTCCTGGTAAAAAGGAAAAAATCTCTGGCAAAATTTCATAAAGGATGTTAATCCTCTAATTAATTTTATGTATCAAGCAAGAATTAATGTGTCCTGCTATTTAAGCAGAAGTCATCTTGCCAAGAAGTGCATTTTGTCATACCTTCCCCTCCAGGAAAACCTCTTTACAAGCTTTGTGGCAAAATACCCTGGCAGCTAATGACTAGCTTTGAAGCAACATTCACAGACCATTTGCTTTGATGACATTTGGAGCTTTCGTCTCCCCCCCTCCTCATTCCAAAGTCTATTGTAAGTGTAGTGCTCTCACTGCACTGCCTTTGAAAACTAATCAATAAAGTAAGATTTGTCAGGTTGCATCTGAGGAGTATCACATCTTTTAACTCCTTTCTTGGTTGAGTTGCTGTACACATTTTTAAACTAAACCTTATGAACAGATTGGAGTGTGTTATACTTACCATATTCACAGGCACGCAAGTGTGACGCGTTTCTTTTTCTCCCTTGTATTAACTTCAAAAGCTCCAAACCTATGTCAGTTAACCTTCCATAAAACTGACATTATATGGTCATCGTACATAATCAGATGATGGATTACATGTCAAAAAGTCACAAACAGGGAATGTTTACCCCTGTTACAACTATGAGAATTACCGTATTGCAAAAATGGAAAAAAGTGACTTCACCCCATGCCGAAGAACTCCAAAGAAAACACACCCATGTTAGCAAATACTGAAACGAATCACCCGATTCTGATTAGTTCACCAGCATTGGTATAAATCCGAGAGCAAGGCAATCTGTACGTACGGCGATGGATGGGAGATCAGAATATGGGCCACAGTTTCATCTTTATTGTACTTTGGACTTTGCTTAATCAATCAATGCTAAAATCTTTAGGTCTGATTTCTCATTTCAATGGCTTTGTGTAATGTGTTTCAACCGTACCTCATCTAATTTAATAAGATGCAAGCTAAGGAAGTACTTAAGTTACTTATCAAGGGTTTCAGATGACACATTATTATTGTACTCAAAAGTCAATATTTGCTAATCATGTTAGTACAGGAACTGATCCAGGGCTACAATTCTTGAATTGCAGAGGCATTTAAGATTAATTAAACCTATCTCCTTCTCACTCGACACATACACACATCACAGCCCCCCTTCTGGAATGGACGAATCAGTGTCTCCACAAGGAAGACCCGTCTAGGCCATGGCTTTAGGATGAAAAGCTATTAAGTTTCTCAGCCTTCTCCCTCCACCTTTGGTCCAGTCGGTCAGTCAATGCCTGATTTCAGGCATTGCGGTGGCTCGTGCTCAGCATCTCAGGGTTGTGCCCTTTGTCTTTGACACCGGAGTGATAGCAAACCGGTCAACTGCAGCTGAAATCGGGGGAGAGCTGCATGCTGAGCCGAAGTCGGGCCGATGTGTGTCTAGTGTGGGGCAGGCTGAGAAAGCCTGAGAAAGCCCGATAGCTCATTTCATTTTGGTTGGGGTTGCTCATGTAACAGGCTTGTGTGTTAAGGTACAGAGGTGTTGAGCAAGCCTTACTCCACACAGTGGCAGAAGAGCAGTGAGTTGATACTGTATTATGCTTCCTTACTTTTCTTTTACATAATGGGAACAGTTAAAAATAGGATCTGTGTTTTTCTTTCTCCGTTTTAAAGCTGTTGATGAACTTGGCATGTATAGGCTGAAAGATTTAGTGCATTTCCTAGGGCTAGGTACAGCGTGAGCAGGTGATGTGCAAGCTTCCACATGCAGGGCTGCCAATGCACTTTCAGGCTGGATTTGCAGCCCTTCTGCTCTGCCAGGCTCGGTCTCCTCCGAGCATACTGTCAGCTGCTCAGGGACGATGTCTGCCTGTGTACATGCGCACAGAATAAGCGGCGTGGTGACTTCCTGATAGGATCATATATTTATTCAGAACCTGACTTAGAATGAGATACAGATTTGCCTTGAAGCAGGAGTCTCCTGAGGGGCTGAAATGTGGCTTACCTGCTACCCGTCATATATTACTGTCATTTGTATACTATTGTGGTTTTCCTTTACTCCTTTAAGCCATTATTACACCGGTCTAAACAGTGTAGATGAAATATTTAGATGAAAATAATGGAGCAGAGTGGGGAATCAAGCTCAGTCACGTTAGGCGAGATTCTGGTCTACATAGCACTGGGGTGAAACACAACAGCGAGGCTATCTCCACTGGATTAGTCCAGATTTACACTCGTAAATGGGATGGTAGAACTGGAAATCACAGGTCTGATTTACTGTAGAGTTACTGCTTAAGTTGGGGTAATGTAGAGGCTTATAAAATGGGAAGAGTTCTCTGTTGTCAGGATGTTGAATTGAGTTGTGTATTGAACCATACAGGGGTTTGCATGGGTTTTGATCTAGACATGTCAAATATCAGTGTGCAAATTAAAAAAAAAAAAAAAGGTAACTATTCTAGGTACTGCAGTATCCAGTCTGCTTACATCTCCGACCAACCCAGAGATTAAGTAAAATCCTCACATGCCTATTTGACAAAATCAAAATGACACATTCTGGTTAATATTCCAGTTACTGTTGAACTATTAATTTGAAGGTGCTAATAGTGGCTGTCACCTAAGTCCAGCTTCGGAAAGCCTCAAAGCAGTAATCTAGTATCCTCAAGTCATTTTTTGGTATTCAGTCAATTTAAAGTAAAGGACAATTTACCCTTTAAATGTGTTTTTTTTTTTTTTTGTCATTTTTTTTAAACATACTAATTGATTCATTTGGACCTGTCACACACAGATTGAGTTACTAATTCCTTTTATTTATTTATTTTCCCTTAAATCAATAACGATGCTGTTTTTAGCGTCCTTTCAGAATGGTAAAAATCTCAGCTATTTCTGTGTGCATCTCTCTCTTTGCCTCGGCTGATTGTTAGGACAGGGAATGTCACACTTACCTTTACTGGTTTATGCAAACTCACTGTGATAAACTTAGCTCATCTCCCAGCGGAGCGAGTATCCGTGTCACGAATGTCACCTTTGAAACTGGCACTAATTGGCATTCATGTTGGAAGTCTCAGCGGAATGGCCATAGACACAAGGTGAAATTTTGGCTCTGTTGAAGGCAAGAGGAGTTTTGTCATTGACTTTAATAGGGTCAGGGCTTCTTCCAGAGACTGAGCTGCCTCTCATGCAGATGTTCATACTGGGCTGGGAGCTTCAAACCCTCTGTGTTTGCTCATGACTAATAAAATGTGTTTTGTTGCTAACTTTCGTCCTTCCTGTGCCAGGATCAAGTCCTCTATTCTTAAAAGAATGAGTGAATAAGCCCAGACACGACCTCCAGCTTCTCCCTGTACATTCTTCCCCAAACCCCTTCTCTCTTCTTTCTATTTTCCAGACCCACTGCAAGTTCTCTGTCTTTGGTTGTCTGTCAGTTCTTCTTCTGTTCTTGTCTATTTTTATCCACTCTTGTTTTCTAGACCCTCCGCCTTCAAGCATGCTGTTGCTCCTTTGTCTTGAAGAACAAAATTCCTTTAATTCAGTCTGCCTTTTTCACAGCCCACTGATTTCCTCATGCCCTTCATCCCCAGATTCTCAGACGTTCCTGTTTATTCCCACTACCTTAAATACCTTATCTTTTCTTTGCTGCCTCTCATTTATAATAAAGTGGCTTCTCAAGCTGCTGTACTATATGAGGGCAATCTTTGCCCTTCTTTTTCGTCTTCTCTCCCTCGCAACATTTGGCTTCTGTACTTCTCTTTTTCTCCTTCCTGATTTTGCTGTGAAGATGCACTCTCACTGACAGCTCCTTGATTTTTTTTGTGCCTCCCTTTGCCACTTGCTCACCCCTCTGCCCTCGCAGAGGTATCCATGTGAGAATCCCCAATGCACTTGGCCTTCTGTCTCTCTCTGTGTCTGCCAGTAATGCTCTTGTCCAGGCTTTCATAACCATCTGCTGCTGCACATCCCGCTGCCACTTCAGTAATGACTTGAATTCCTAAGGTTAGTTATTTACCACTTCTTCCTGATTTTCAGCTCTCCATCTCCTTTAGCAGTTCTGTTGCACTTGCCATCTCCTGGGTTGTCTCCTAGATGATACTTTCTTCCATCTTGCTGTCCCTTCTCCTGCCATTGGTTTTCTTCTCCGTCACAATGGCCATCATGATTTTTTCATCATTAACAAGCTGAAAGTTATGATCATCTCAGTTCTTGATGGACGATGTCTGCAAGTTGTCCCCACTTCCTCCCTCCCATGGGAGCTACTGCTTGCCAGTGCCACCTTGTCTCCACCAGCCAGCAATATCCTTGATGTTCTACTGCCTGCTAGATCTAATTCAAGCTATTAAAAAACCCTGTGAAATCTATTGCTTGAAGTTCTGTTCTTGGTTATCTTCCACTCCATTTAGCTGACTGCTTCTCCCGTTCTTCTCTTTCACAGGTTTCCTCCGTCCCCTTTTTCCTCTCTTCGCACTTTCTTCTGGGCCACTCCATAGAAACAGAAGGATTTTTTGGTGTCATCCAAGAGCAATCTTTTCTTTTGCTTCTGCAATCTTTCATTAAAACTCACCTCTCGACTCTGGTATCATGAGCTTCAGGTCAGACCAGTGTATTCTGTGTTCTGCAAAGGACTTTTTTTTGTGTCACGGTCATGAAGTAGCTTGGACAAGGTCTAGAGCTGAAGGATGTAAGTGCCAAGAGCTAAAGAAAAAGGAATGGAAGGGTCCTGATCCAGTTCTGCAGCATGCTTTCATGTATACACACGCCAAAATCTTGATGGTGACCAGAACTCCCCCAATACAGGAATCCAGATTAAATGATTCTGTTTCAGAGTGGGTTAATTACCACAAATTCCAGACTTCCAAGCCCATCAGGACTACTCAAAGCTCATGACCCCTCAGTGCAGCAGTGGATGGCCCTGCAGTGCTGTATTTATCTGTGAGCCATGGAAATATGTGTGGCTCGCCCAGTGCAATTTCAGCAGCAAGTAAATATTTCCAGACACATTTAGAATATGCCTTAGAAAGGACCTTAAAAAGGCATCTCTCTTACCCAGTGGACCGTTGCAAATACCCATCTTGAGCAGTAAAAGGTGAAGCACGCCTATGGGGCTGGAGTGAGAAATCACAAGTTTCCCACTGAGCTCAAAAGAAAGTTTTGCACGTTCCTGCTGTGCAAGGACATTTCATGTATTGGAGGCTGATGTTCTGTGCATTCAGAGGAACAAATCCTCTGGTTGTGTAAAGTGTCCCCAGCTCCACAGAGGAGCTATGACAATTTACACCAGCTGAGGTGCTGCTCAGTGTTTTTGGTTATGGGCCTTATTTACTCCTGGCTAGTTAGAGTTCCTCTGAAGCTGTTGCAGCACAGTGTGGGTGTAAATCTTTCTTTAGATGCCTTTGGAGCTCTTAGGAGATAGCATGCCTGTCTATAAAGTGGAAGCATCTTTAAGCATATGCCTGGCGTAACCTTACGATAGAATGGTGTCATAACAATCTGTAATACAGCTATTTTTACCTAAAGGAAGATCTGCAAATACAAATGATGTCTACTAAAAAGTTGCCACGCAGGATAATTAGGTAGTGAAAAATCACTTTGTGTTTTTCATCGTTAATTTAGTTTGTGTCTACCTCTTTAAGCACTAACATCCCAGAATAGCCCTAGCTCCTCATCTGCCCAAGAGTGTTGTACCAACTTACCTATTTTTTCTTCTAGAAATTGTTTAGTCAGGGAATGGTGTCAGCCAGGCTTTTATTGAAATAAGTTTGTTAAACAGCTGAACAGCAGCTTCAAGGAGACAAGGTCTGAGGTACTGTCACAGAACAGCAGTTCTTACTCATTGCAGTAAATTAGGATTGGTGTAAATAAGAATTTACTTGTATGGCTGGAGTGTGAAAGAGCTAATTTTTGTGTATTCACAGAGTTAATTCACATCCACAGCTGCATCACACAGGTTGGGTGGCATTTTCATGGCCAGGCCCTGGAATACGGACAACCCTCCTCTCTCTCCCCACACCACCATGATGCTGGCCTAAAACTGGGTAAGGGCAACTCACGAAACCATGACCATCCTTTCTAAACATCCTTGAGATCAGCATATACAAAGCCAGCAGTGTGGATGAGGAAGGAAAAGCTTCATCTCCTGAGTCCTCCTCTGTTGTGCACTCCTCAGGGCAGGTTGATCTGGCAAAGCACAGCATTATATTTCATCGTATTTTTGGGACTTAGTATGTAAGGGTTGGGGATACGAAACTATCCTTTTGAAAGATGTATTTCTATGTAACATAGAGGGGAAAAAGTAGGTCCCAGTGAAAGAAAAAATATTTCCCTAGCAGTTTCTAGCTTTAAAGGTATTAAATTACAATGCAGCTTCCCAAGAGTATCCTTGCAAGTCATTTATACCATAACACATAAAATTAGTGTAAGCCTCCATCAGTGCTGTGGCTACTTTTGTAATCAGTTTTGAAGAATGTGCTCCATCAGTGGAAATATTTTGATTTAAGTTCATATTGAGGCGCAGTCTAAAAGTTACACTCTAAATTACACTTTAAAATAAGTCCCCTGGTACATTCATACAATATATATCGTGTGCTGACTCTGTGTAATTAAATTCTTGTCTAAAGTTGTCATTAAGTTGCAGTAAATATCAAAGCTAGCTTCATTTTAGAATTAGATTTACTTCTTGATTTTAGCTGATAAATATTCTTGTATAGAAAATTAATTAAAATAGGCATGCATATATATAAGAGGGCAGGGCTGGTGGTTGCAGTGCTAGGAGCAAGCAGGCTGACAGTGGCCTCTACCAGCAGCAAGAGAGCTGGCTGGTAACAGGGAAAAGCACAAGGTCCCACACAAGGCTTGGCAAGGAATGAAAGCTCCTTCTCTCATTCCTAGGTGAGAAGTAACATCAAATTGCTTACTAATTAGTGAACCCCAAGAATCCCTATGAATAAGAAAAATTGGATAGCTTTGGAGGGCGGAGGTAACCTTTTTTTGTACACACTCAAGCCATCATGGGTTCAGCTCTACCATTAAATGAAGGGAATGAGGAAATTTCACTGAGTAGATTAGGGGGAAAAAGGGTCAGCTCTACAGAGAATCTAGAAAATGGTGATTTTCAGAAGTTTGATGACGATGAATGGTTTGATGGAGGAGAAAGTCTCAAAAAAAACCCTGTGTCTCCAGAAGAGTTCAGGTGCGCATTCATTCTTACTAGTCACTGGAGAACCCGTCCTGGATTCTCCTGCTATAAATGACTCAACCAAAGACGCCTCAGTTGGAACTTGCATCTTTCAGAAACTGCATTAATTAGTCTGTAGGAAATCAGGCTTGATTACTTTCAGTGCTCACAAAGCTAGTTGTGTTTTTTCTGGAACATGGACAGGCAAATTGCTGCGATGACATATATATCCGACATGTCTTCCAAGAATCTCTCTCTCCCTTTCGTGAATGTTTGAATCTCTCCATTTCCCAAATGTATGCTTGTTTGACATTTTTATAACTAACAGGTGTTTTAAGTAGTTTTGTTGGTGCCTCAGACTTGCTCAAGAAAGTGAAAGAGGGGTTGTCGTTATCTGCTCTAGGCTGATTGACATTATCTTATATCATCTTCACATTTCTTTCCATTCACCTCCATAACTCCTTCTACAGGCTCTCCTCCAACTTTTCCTCATATCTGTATGGTTATCTATTAGGAAACTGTCACTTAGGCAGAGTCTTTTTAGTACATTATATTGTCAAGATTTGACACTCTAATGCAGCGCATTCAAACTTTTTTGATCTCTATAAATTTTTCATCGGGGATGTGGAGCCTTTCATAAATTTCACCTACATAGATTGCTACAGAGCATATATGAGCTTGCTGTTGTCACTCACCCCACACACCTCCTTCAGAAGCCATCCAGATATTCCCCCTACACGTCCACAGATTACAGACTGTACAGCTTTAACACATGAAATGCAACATCCTTAAATGTCAGGAGTGGATGACTTACGCCTTAGAAAATATCTGTATTTAAGATCTAACTAAAAGTGAGTGTAAATTTGAAATGTAGGAGATAGCTCCAATCCCCTGTAAAGGAGCAGTAGTCTCATGTTGTGGAAGTCTTAATAGCACACAATTCCTAGTTGGATCTACTGAACACGCTTAACAACCCCTTCAGACATTGAGGGGTGATAGTAACTGATGGATGGAGAGGAAAAACCAAGAGTTTTGAAAAGTCCATGGGACATGTGCTTGGCAGTGTCTTCTGTGAGGGTCCCATGTCAGCCTTTGTTACTACAACCAATGAACCTATGAGACTTACACCCCCAACCCATAAACAACACATCTTTCTTCTTTCTTACTACTGGTTGGAAATCTGGTGTTAAAAAGAAATCTTCTGGGGTCTTCAGAGGTTTTATATTGGACATTGAGGTCCTGGCTGGTTTGACTGTCCTTCTCAGGAGTGGTTTACACTGAAGTTGCACAAGGCAGCATGCTGAAAATTGAGCAAATGGCATAGAAAACATTTTTAGTCATTCTGTAAAATTCAGTTTCCTTTATTCTTTGCTAATATCTATTCAAGTTCAATAACAGAATAGTTATTAGGATTGTTGTCAACTGCTTACACAGCATTAAAGCTTACAAAACATCTGGCCCTATCCGGGTATGTTGTAGCCTATAAAAAGTAACCTGGAAGACAGGAATTCAAATTTGTGATATTTCTAAGCATATATTTCAGGTTTTTGCTGAAGAACATGAGAGCTAAATACGAGTCTTTTGCAAGTCTTTACTGGTGGAGAAAGTGTTAACAGTTCATCTGCTAAAATGTTGCCCAACTGTTATGCAAGCCTTTGCGAACACATTTTTCTTTCTCTCATTATGTCCTTTTTTTTTTTTTTTTTTTTTTGTCAGTGAGGTTCAGAATTGTACAGGTCTCTAACACCCAAAGGTGCAGCTAGGTATCTAATGGGATATTCAAAAAGAACTGTTCATCAAGGTCTTTTTAATACCACTTGAATCACCAATGTGACTAGCCATGAGTAACTTTCCTGGGTGCTTAAATATCCATAGATACTTGGCCCTACAGCCATGGCTTGGCAAAACATGCCAGTGTATACTCAGCTTTAGGTTTCCCCTGCACCCCCCCCCCCCCCCCCCCAAAAAAAAATTCCCTAAAACCTAAATTGCTGTGCTGAGTCACAATATCACACTTCATTTTGACCAATCTGTCTTCTGTTCAGAGAGTGCGGCAGTGCACGCCAAGCTTCATTCCCGTGTCTACACGTAGTTTTCTGGGGTTAAAACCTGAATCAAGTTTTTCCTTTAGTGAGGACAAGCTGCAAAGAGCAGACAACCTCATTAAAAAGGAAATCTATAAATCCAGTAATCCTCTCCTCACCTCTGCTAACTACATTGTTGGAGGTGAAAGCTGTTAGCTGCAGCTTTTACAAGCTATGCATAAATGCAACCTTTTCCCACCAAAAACTTTGCAAGTGCGCATAAACAATAACAATTTCTGATAAATGCAATCCTGTTTCACTAGATTTATGTGCTAAAGATGAGAACTACTTAGGGTAATGAAATGCATGGGCTTGATTCTCCGCTTGCCTGAGTCATTCCATTACCTCCAGCGCTTGAAGGAAATTGCAGCAAGAGTAGAATCAGGCCCTTAATGGTTGCAAGCTGCCATACTGACATTACACGCAGACAATAGTCAAAGAAATTTATATTTAGTTCCACAAGAGCAGCACATTAGATATTCTTAAGTGTTTTATGAGGCAGGACTTTTCTGACTATTCTGACAAAACCACCAGTATGCGTTGTAACCGGAGCTTTGAACAAATATTGCAGTTATGATTTACAGCACAATTGCCGGAGTCTTCCTGGCTTCGTCTTTGATGGCTACTTACTCAGGCTGTCATTTTTTGCTCCACAGATTATATCTGCCTCGGCCTCTTCCGCAAACACTGGATTCACTGGAGTGTGTTACAGACAATACGGCTCTCAAACAATGAAGCATTTGTGTTCATTTTCTTCTATTTTATCTTTGGAATTCTACTATTTAGGTCACTATCTGTTGCTTCCAGCTACTCTTCCCTGACAAATTGTAGCTCTTTTTAGGCTTAAAAAGATATAATCAATGAATTCATCTCTGTTATTCCTCTGGGTATAAAGGTCTAGGTGTAATAAGTGGTACACATATTCCAAGATTACGTTGCTGTTCCTGAACTGCAGCCCCAAGATTAATTGTGCATTATAGGCCAAAATTTGAAGAGCTGCTGGATGCTGACCTCTTCAAAAATCTGAGATAAATAACACAATAAAGAACACTGTTACCAAATTTCTCAAATGCTTTAAACATGGTCCCTCACCAGTATGAGCTCGAAGGATGTGAATATGTGTATGTATACTCTACAACACATAATTTTATATACAGCTAACGATGAATGGATCCTTTACTTGATTGATTCTGTCTTTGTAAAAGAAAAAACACTACGGGTTTTAATTTAGACAGGTAATCCTCAGGTTTTAGCAAGTAACATCACTCATAGTGAGATTGCCCATGAAATAAAAATGATCCTCAGGTATGGGGACATACAGGAATTCCATTTTCATTTAAACTCAAGCTCACTGATTGCACTGCTCATGTAAAAAATTGCTGTGCTCTGAATGAAACGAAGATGAGTGCTTAAGCAAACAGTTACAAATTAATTTATAATGAAACATGACAGTCATAATTTAATTTGGAATGTATTTAAGATTGTTGTTACTATTTGTATAGGCCTTTTTTGCCTGGAGGAAGATGGGACTTCATAGTGAAATGTCAGCTATTGAAATACCAAACTTTTCACGCGTACATGTGTATTAATTAATTAAAATTGTGTAGATACTTTCCTAATGAAGAACTGTTGTCTGCTGCAAGAAGTCAGACAAAAGCTTGCAGATCGAGGCTGGCACATGCAGGATCAGCAGGGCACCAAGAATTACCAGTGAGCGCCAGGGGTGCTGAGCAGAACCTGTGGGATCGTGTGGCTGCCGCACAGCTTCTCCCTCGGCGGCAACGAGAGGGGACCTAAGACAAGAGCAAGCAGGAGGGATGCAGTTTTTGCACCTCTGCTCTGCTCTGCAGAGCAGCTGCCGAGGCCCAGCACCACATACATCCCTGCAATGTATGTTAGGCAGATGGCTCTTTCTGTTGATGGGGCTGCATCACATTTCGGGCACTGGTGTCGGAGTTGCCCTCTCTGCGTCGCTGACTGTGGTCAGAGGGCCTGAAGGGGCTGCACGCCGAACTGCTGCCCCTCGGCGTAGGAGGCACGAAACCGCCTCTAGCTACCCCTGTGCTGTGCTGCTGGTGTTACAGCCAGATGTTCAGGAACACGCGGGGGCTCAGTTCATGTCTGCACCCCCTCAACGTCAGTACACTGCCCTGCCTGCTGCCTGGGGCTGCCTCCAGCATCCTAGAAGAGGCGGAGGGCAAAGCTGGCACTCGCAAGAAACCAGCTCTGTGGTGGGTACTCTTATTTTGCATGCATAGCTAAAGAGTTTATTTTTTATTACGTTTCCTCTTTGTTTCTTCCCAAGCAGTATAAATGTATTTCTTTTTCAGAGATAAAAATACCTAGGCTGTGGAATTTTACCTTTGATGCTGTAGAGGTTGCTGTTCTTTATAGTTATTTCTGAGCCCTAATGAACCTTACTTCTGCCTGCGCTCACTCCACCAGTGAAACCGTACAGGGTTAAAATATTTCTCTGTTTTCTACTTTTACCAGATTTGCCTAATCAAAATGGTATAGAGGGGTTTTAATTCTAAGGCAAGACATGATTTATCTGTTTCTAATAGCACCAAGTAACAAAAAGAAGCTCTATTCAGTTTGTTAATTGGAAGATGATACGGTAGGGCATTTGGGGACAGTCAGCGAGGGTGTGACCAAAAAAAAAATAAATCTTACTTTGTCTTGACTTCAGTTAAGAAACCATGATCCCAAGAACTTGTGATTTCTATCTGGAAAGCAGCGTTTAAGACCACATTACAGGCCTTGAAGCGTAATATCAATGCTGAAAATAGCTATTTATGAAAGTAAAATAAAAGTCAAAGCCCCTCTGTTACAATTAGTTTAATGGGAGAGGGCAGTAGGTGTGTTAGCTGTCAGCTGTCAAAAATGAGATGTTTCACACTCGCCAGCAGATAGATTCTTTAAATGCGGTGAAGTACTTAGGTAAGGAAGTGACAGTAATTTGTCAAAAGGTAGTTTGCATCTTCCTCCAGTTGGAAAGTTTGTGAGGGGGTCCTTCCCAGACCCCTTGCGAGAATGGAGTTCCCCTTGTACATGGAGCTCTGTTTTGCAGCTCGGAAGGCAAGCAGGTTGGCTAGATGCTCCTGTAAAAGATGAGCGAGTGTGCTCTTACCCTGCTCTGCAGGGAGACTAGCGGTGGCATTTCAGGAGGGCAGCTCCAGGGCCTTTCTCTCGTGGGCACCTGAGAAAATAAGCGTCACCTGAAAAGGCGGTAATCTGGCTCTAAACTTTGGGGTGCACTCAAGGACACGCAGTGGCACGTGTTCAGAATGTTGTTTTGTGTGCTGAGCTCGGCTAGCCATGATGTGCTCAGCCTGTATTTCATGTTATGTATCTTCTGTTTATCCCCATTTCAAATCTGATTTGATCCTTTCACATCAGGGAATGAAACCTTCCTAAAAAATACTCTTCAGCTCCCACAATCAGTTCTTTCTCTTCTAGTTAGTTTATAGTCTCAAACCAGAAGTATGATTAACCACATCATCCTTGAAAACAAACATTATCCCGGCTCCTTTTGTACAGAATCATTTCTAGAGAAATATCCTGGGGAGGCAAAGGTTGATAAGCTGAACACTGTCCTAGCAAAAGCCTAACTTCATGTTTCGCAATAACATTTGACATTCTTGTGTATCAGTACCTTAAAAGCCAGTCTTATAATTTTCATATTTAATACTGATGGTAGAAGCCTTTTCTCATAGCCACTTTCTTGGCCAGTAGTGCATCTGGCAAGTTACCTGATAGTTTAGATTTTCCTAGAATGCCATGAAGACAAACTTCCCTCAGATACACAGATCAAACCACATTCTCGGGATAAACGCAATTTTTGCAACCACTGCTACTCGGGTTGCATTTATTTGTAATATGGACATGCAAATCTTGTCTTCTGAACCGTCAGAACACTGCCAGCAGAGGTTTGACAACGCAACAGTGAACCTTGCTATTTCATGTTACTTTATCTGTGTTATTATGGTGACTTTTTCTGAAAAGCTGTAAACATTTTTTCTGGGTTAACTTTGTCAGATCAGGAAGCTGATCCAACTCATCATATGTTGCACAACGGCTGGAGCTGGCAGGACAGGGAACTGCAGCCAGAAACTGTAAGTAATGCTCATTTGGCACAGTAGCGCCTTCGGTAGGCTTAAGGATTTGATTTTATAATCCACTAACTAGCACAAAGAATGGTGGCTAATACAAAAGCACCTTCAGTAGCTTGAAAACCAATAGAGCTTAGTGTTTCAGGACTCCACTGCAGATGGTTATGGTTACAACCAGTGCCCCCACAAAGGATTTTTAGTCTAAATTGAACAAGAGAAGAACTTTGCCACCACTACAGGTAGAAAATGGAGGTGTGGAATATCTGGATAAGTTTGTAGGCAAGAGAGAACTGTCAGGTAAAGTCAGTATGGAATCCCCATTCCACTCCCTTTTACCAGTTTCTGTATCGTAGTATTTCCCAGAACAGAGAAATGTTAAAAAAAAAAAAAAAAAAAGAATTTAATAATGATTTACAAATATACAATACTTACATTTTTAAGAGTTACAAAAACAGTACATATTACAGGAACCAAAAGCTTCATCTAACCTTTGGTACATTTCAAAGTTATTTATTTACAAAGAAAAATCACAGTCACTTTTCATAGTGTCACATGTTTACATATAAGCATTTCTCAGTTGAAAAATATCTTGCAGCTTACCCACAGGCACTTTTTGCAGTTTGAGCTCTGCACCCATCTATCACATTGAGAATTCTATCAGCCCCCGTTAAGCTGACATGACCTTGCATTATTATGTTTTAACAGCCTTTAGTTTGAAAAATATGTATAACCCATAACACTAAACTGATTCACAGTTGCTGACATTTCACCTGGTGTATTTTGTATTGCTTACGGTTTGGTAAAATGACATAGGATACCTTTTTAAAAAAAAATCGCTTGGTAATACATGTTTAGAAAAAGGTGGTCTAATTTTGGTAGCTATGACATTTCCAACTCTTTGTGGAGGAAATGAAAAACAAGCGTGTCTTTTCCAGGATGTTATTTCACCTTATGAAACTTGTATATTAAATTGTTCCTTCATCATGTACAATTTTTACACCTTAAGAATTAAGGTAACAGACACAAACTGAGCAAGGTTTCCAAAACCTGTTCATTTCCAATAGTTTCCCCAATGTTGGATGTTTTCTAGATTGTACTTTCTTTAAACCAAAACTTTGGAACTTTCACCTACCTGAAAGCAAACATTAATATTGTTTAGTCTGTGTGTGCTCGAGTGTCTTCCTTTAGATTAAAATACTCCTAATAAGAGAAATACAGCTCAAATACACACAGTCCGTTTTTGAAGCCTTCTACTTATTTAGGTCTACAAATGCTTGCACACGCTCATGATTTTTAGAGTATACAACTTCAACACGTAACAGAACATGAACTCAGTACAATCTTGAACTTCATTATGTTGAAGATATTTGGGACTAGAAATTTACCACTGGTATTTTTTAGTTAAGACTAAATACCACCAGAATATTAATTATGGTTCAGAGCAAGATTTTTTTTTAAAATCGAGAAATAAGAAAAGCTTGGTATCAGCAGCCGTGAACACAGTTTTAAAAGTCTTCCAGCATTACAGTATTTCCCTCCCCAAAACTTGGTAACTCCTCTCAAATTCAAGCATCTTTTAAGAATGCCTGCATTCTGGATTTTCTTCGTGCAAGAGCTTCTTGTTTCTTTCTTTCAATTTCTTCTTGAGAACATTTCCTGTTTTTTTGTTCCACCACAGACACTGTAAATAAAAAACATGCATTAGGAGCCTTCAAGTTTGTTCAATATGTATTTTAACTCATCTATTTTCAGTGTCTGAAGATATATGGCAAGAGCACACTATTCTGACATATGAGGCACCCAAGTTAAAAATGGCTCATCTATCCTGTCCCCAAGGCAGGAAGGGGTATAAGATGCATGACCTTTGTAGTGCTACTGATGACTGCCTCCCAATGAAAGTACTGGGACGCAGACATTTGCTTCAAGGAAATTTTACTTAGCTGCCCTTCAAGTGAACCTTGTGACATCAGGAGTCAACACAGGAGATGGCAATGGGTTAAGAAAATTAAGGCTATCAGAGTGAAAAGGGCTCTACAATTTAGTGAGTTAGGTAGAGATATGGGCACGGAGATGGTATAGACACAGGGGTCAGATATAGTACAGGTGTCACACAAATAAAACCAGAAAGGTTGAAAAAAGGTCAAAAGTAGCAATAAAAATCGGCAAAGGAGACAAGAACATGATAGCTAAACGTAATATTTTATATGTTGTGTTACAGAACTATAAATTCCCATACAATAAAATCCTGACCTCACTGGATCCAACAGGAAGACTCCCATCATTCTGCACGTCAACTATTTTACTGTTTTTATGCACCAATTTCCAATGAAACTATTTTTAATAAGTAGCCTTTCAGACTGGGTAAATAATGAAAAAAAATGGGCCTGTTTGCTTCTTAAAAAAAAGGTTAATTACAGATATCCATGACAAATTTTGTATTAGTTTTTGAAAAGATTGCTTAATGTCCATCCTTTTGTTACAGCAAGGTCCTTTCCCAAAAAAAAAATTAAGATGAGGGAGGAATTTTGTTGTTTCTCTTAAAGTAAAATCTATGCTACCAAGGTACTTCCTATTTCATTCATTTATTCTCTGAAACATTCCACAGAATGACTAGTTATCTCTCCTCTCCTCCCCACCTGACATCCAAAATAGCTATTTTCCATTTATTTGTTTCTACGCTGGGTACAAAACAGATAAAATACCGATTCGTTACGTAATGCTGGCTGGTATGCAGGAATTATTTCTTGTTTTTGTAACAGTGCTTCCTGAGAATGGAGGTTGGTATAGTACACTAAATTTAAAGGCCTATTTTATCAAAATTAATATTGATTAGTAATTCACCAAGCAATTAGGTCAAGTAAAAACAAGAACTGACTGAAATTTGACTGTCTCTGCATTTCCCTAGCAAGTAATATCAGTGCTTAGAATATTACAGATGATGGACTAGTGACCAACTGGGAGGCTAAATAAAGCGTTAGCGTTTAGACTGATTACACAGAGTATTTCACTGGCAATTCTGTTCACAGAGCAAACAACAATACACACCTACGTTTCAGAATGATTTGAGGTTCCAATTTCCAGGTATACACTAATAAAAAGAAATTGGCATTCCGTATCATCTGCTGCCATGTTTCCCTGTCCCATCATTATCTGGGGTTTTATGAATCGTGGCCAAAATAAGTAATTGTTTGTTTTTTGTTTTTTTTTTTTTCCCCCCCGAAATGTAAATTAAAGCACTGACTTGCACTATAGCATTTACCGTGTATCAACAGTTTTAAGCAAGTCAGAATGTGGTACACTGACTGCCGCATCAGGGTGTACTTGATCCTAATGATTCTGAGCATTTATGGAGAGCGTAAAGTATTCTGAGAAGTGGAATGAAGATGGGGAAGTGAAGTCCTTAACTACAAGAATTCAAGAGATGTGTCAGGATGATTTTAGTTTGGAGAAAACGTCCTCCAAATTCTCATTAGAACATTTACTGACACCTAAACTGAACAGATGAACATTGAAGCCTACTTTGAAATATGGTAAAAATTTCTCCTTTGACTTTCTGATTACAGTAAGAAAACAAAAACAGTTTAACAGTGATAGAACAAAGACACATACCTGATGTAGACAGTGCAAAAGACTCCGAAAGGTGTCTCTTGAAAGGTGGTTTTGTATTTTCAGGCTTGCTGTGCAAAGCCACATTCACCTGATTCTTACTTCCTTCCAAACCCTGCGGAGCAATTCCAATGCCAGAATGACTCCCTGGATTTTCAGACCCTACATGAAGAGCATTCTGAGAACTGTTAGTCTTTCGGAACTTAAACTTTGAAGGCACAGCTGATGTTTTGTTACCAGAACTGTTATTTGTTGTCCTTCCTGCATTATTCAAGACATCTTGGCTGTCTAATCTTTTGCTACTAAAAACGTTTATTGTATTAGCTGGACTTGCTTCAGAATGAGTCTCTCTTGCTGGCACAGAATTTGACCTGTACCACTTTCCTGAAATACTCTTTGTAGTATCTTCAGAAGCAGCTTGATGATAGTTTTTAGACAGTGTATATTTACAGTCCATAGAAGTACCCGAGATCATTGATAGAGGACTTGAAACATTTTTACAGTTCACTACCTGCCCTGTTGTGGTCAGTCCATGTGTAACCCTTGAGAAGTTCCTACCAGAATTGTTTAGTGAAAAACCATCCTGTTTTGCATTTGTTTTTTGTGCCACGAGGCGATCAGGTAGTCCTTGTTTAGATGCTGTGAAGCCACTGTCAGAATTTGATCTGGAGAGATTACTGGCTCCTTGTACAGTTTTAGTTCTTTCATTTCCTTGTTTAACATCCTGGCTCTGAGTCTGCTTTTCTATATCATCACATACTTGATACAACAATTCATCATCCTCACAGTTTGCATCCCACAGACTATCGGATTCACAAAACATGTCCAAAACCTCATCAGAGAATTTTGGTTCATTCCAGTCATCAAATGACAGAGTACTTTTCTTTGGTATTTCAACTGGATTTAAGTGACCTGTATTAGCTTGGTTAACCACTTTAATTAGATCATTAGGTTTTGTATCGGTAGAAATATTGGCTGATTCACAGAAAATATTGTGCAAGTTACTCCCAGGTTTTTCAGTCCGTGGTCTGTGAGGATTAGATCTCGATGGGAAAAGAACAGGGTTACCTTTAGGCTCAACAGTTTCATTTCTATTCTTCACTTGAGACTGCATTGAAACGGGTATATAGTTAAAATCATTGTTTTGGGCACTCCTCCAAGTAGAGCAAGTGGTTGCCGTCTTTGAGTTTTCCATCTTATTAAATGGCTTTTGTAAAGAAAGAGACTTTGCAACATTTTGTGTATTTTTACTAGGATGCTTCAAAGGTGAAAACGGAGAACTTTTAGATTTGTGTACACTCTCCAAGGAAATTACTGAATTGCAGCTACTTCTTTCCTTTGTTCTGCTAGCATCACTGAAACCACGCACAGAAGTATTTATAGGAATTGTTGGAGCTTCTTCAGTATTTATCAACTCAGGATTTTGGGTTATTTGCATCACAAAAGAGTCATCTGCCAAAAAATCTGTATCCCAATCATCAAAATCATCATTAACTACTCCAGCAAGCTTACTGGAGACCACCACTTGTCTCTTCAAAGGAGTATTTTTTTTTGTCAGTGTGTTAGTATCCGTTCTTGGAAGAGTCTGGTTCACACTTCCTAGTGCATAGAGATTATGTTTTTGACATGCATCTGAATTACCATGTTGTGTATTTTTAATTTGTTCAGGAAGGTGTTCCTCCTCCAGTGTCCTTTTGTTTTCATGGAAACTATTATTTAAAGAAATACCTGATAGTCCTTGGCTCAACTGTCCAGTACACTTCTGGGTAGAGCAATCAAAAAGAGCATGAAGGGCTATTTCGGCCTCAAGGTCTATAGAGTTTTGACTGCTAGACAGACAGGGCTCTGCAGTGGTGATGCCAGTGCTTTCTGCAACTGGTTTCAGGGACAGAGCAGGATCTGTTTCAGAAACTTCACTAAGGAGTGATTTCAGGTTCTTCCTATTTACTTCATCTTTGTAATTTTTTAAAGACTCTGAGGCAGTCTGGATAAAGCCACGGCCAAGCTTCTCTTGTTCCTGAACAGCATCTAGCTCTACCAGATTTTTATCAAATTCCTTGGCCAATTTCATGAGCTCCTCTTCAGGATTTTTTATTTTAAGATCTCTAGATTAAAAAAACAGAGAAAGAAAAAATCAGATCTACTGAGAAAGTTTTTCCAGGTTTAACTACACTATCCTGCATGCTGTTTATTCTCTAGTTTACCAAGCTACAGAGTACGAGCGAATCCTACTGCTTTCAGCACAATCAGCATGCAATCCTTTTGATAATTCCCAACGATAACTACCCCATTAACAAAAGATAGCAAATGCAAAGTTAAAAGCATTCTGTATGCTAATGTACAATTACATGGCTCACTATACATAATGAAACACCACATACCCTTTTTCACAAAAACCCAGCAGTGATGGGCGAGACAAAACAGTAACTTACCTTGTACAGCTTAACTTTGTCCTAGCTCGCACTTTTACTGCTCCAGGTGTACAGGGAATAGCATCCTCCCCAATCCATGTCCCTAAAAGGGAGCCTTCATTACAGGCTGCTTTTTCATCCTGAATGATTAGATTTGTAATGCTTAGCAATTTGACTTCAGATAAAGATTGGACTAGACACACACTCTGCGTTAAAGTTGCTAAACCAATTAAATTGGATCAAATCTGTTGAAAGCCAAAGATAGGAGCTAAACCAATACAAGCTAAGCAAGATTACTGCAACACTGTCTACTGATAGTTGTATCAGTTTAATTATATCAATTTAAAGCAGGAACTTCAATTAAAATAATTGAATTTTACTTTGGTGCTCAAAGCTAATACTATATTTGCTTCCCCAATCAAGTTTACACATAATTTGCAATATTCACATTACAAGCTGTGATTAGTTTACCTCCGTATACTAGTAAGGAGCTACTTGAGAAACCCTGTCTTTATCCACTTACGGCAGCATTAACAGATCAGAGAATTTGAAACAAATCATATTCTATATGCTTCCTGGAAAAAATTCTGACTTATTCCATTACAACTATTTTATCCAAGGAGCATTTAAACAGAAACAAATGAAGTTCAGACACTGAATGAGGTTTTTTCAGAGCTTCAAAGTTCAGGCTGCCTTCTAAGTTCCCAATTCTAAAAGATACTGTATTGCTGTGGTAAAATGCATAGAGGGACAGAGCAAAATGTTGGATGTGAGAAATTTCTGCACTTAAGCCAGCAAAAGTAAGTAGAACTTTAACTACCAGGTAGTTTTAGATAGGTTTTATTTTTAAAAATTGGTATTAAAAAAAAGAAGACAAGCAAGCAAACCCAGTATGATAATATTTAGTTATGATAGGGCTGTAATACTTTAAAAGGAAGTAGCATCCCCTTATCAATGATTTTCCAATTCCAATTTCTCCGAACTACTCAAAATAGTGAATACATTTAACAGGCTCTGTCAAATAAGCTGGCATATTTTGCAAACCAAATACTACAGAACTGTTTTAGGAATGACAAGTTCTGCTCTTGCACTTAATAAAAAGCAAACAATAAGACTGCTATTGCAACACTAGCTTATTTTCACTTTTAAGGCTGTGGACATCAGATTCACAGCAAAAGAGAGACATCAAGAGCATGGACCTTAGGGTAAAGTCAAATTATTTAGAATAACGATGCGACTTCACTATGTTTATATTATCATGGAGTCTCTCTCATCTGAGTCTGTCAGATTTCCTTGCCAAGTAAATCCAGTACATGAAGAAACTATACTTTTTAATAAGGATAAATAAATCATAATAGATTTCCAGAGATCAGGGGTAATAAACTATATTCTGAAATCAGAACTTTCTAAACGCAGCTGCCACAAGTCCATTTTCTTCATACTTTATTTTTACAGCATCTGTGACTTGAAAAAGCAGTGAGTCAAATGCCATGCTTATGATTTTAATTCAGTCCAGTTTTATAAACATGTTACTAGTTTTCTGCACACTTTTGATAATTCTTCTTACCATGTTAAGAGAGACTACTGTAACTGAAGTTAAGTCTTTACTAAAAGTGAATAGCGTGGCACTACCCTGTTTGATTATTGCATATAAAGAGCAGTGTTTTAGAAAGTCACAGTTACCTGAGGAGCAATACGATTAACAATTTCTGAAATTTCGACTGCACATCTCCTGATAGAACGTTTGGTTTTTTCATTGCCTATGAAAAAAAAAATACAACTTTGAAAAACACTACAATTTATAAAGTGCACTGCATCTTAAACCGTACAATTACACTTACTGAAGTCAGAACTTGATGCATCATTATATTTAAGAATTTATGGGATTTTAATAAAAGTAAAACCAAACCAAGAAACCTAATTACTTCTGGATTCCCCAACTGCTATCATGATAACAGGAGGAGGCCTTTTTTCAATAAATGTGATAATGCCAATTGCATTCCTCAGAAAGGCACCCTGAAGTCTGAGTGTTCTTAATATTACCTAGTCCGCGTGCAATTGGTGAATGAGGATCCCAAAAGATTTCTTGCTGTATGTCAGTGTCATTAACAGGAGAGCTGAAAGTAGGTATTCTGGATTTCCTACTCAGTGATCTCTTTGGAGTTTTATGTAAACATGGCTCTGTGTAAAGAGAAAAACGATCCTTGTTAAACAACAAATGAAAAGCCGAAATAACTTTGAACACTGAAGAGGGCAAGGCATAAAGATGCTTTAGGAACTTTTAAGAAACGAAATCAAGCTCACACTCGTCAAGGTTCCTCTGCTTACAAGGGTATTTTTCATAACTGCACTTGATGCAAAGTCTGACGTTATCTTTGTCAGTTACACCACCTGAGATAACGGAATTACAGGATACTGACAGCTGTACGCTTCGCATCTTGGTGGTAAGGATGAAGATCGTCT
Source organism: Anser cygnoides (assembly GCF_040182565.1). NCBI lineage: Eukaryota > Metazoa > Chordata > Aves > Anseriformes > Anatidae > Anser > Anser cygnoides. The sequence goes on along the minus strand of NC_089875.1, from coordinate 1,876,417 downwards.
ATCCTATCTGGGGGATTGTTGACTTTAATGTACATTAACAACAACAACAACAAAGAGTATATATACCTATAGGGGAGCATATTTTGTATTCTGATTTGCTCTGTGTCTTTCACCCAGACTCTGGTTTGGGTGACAACCTACCTACCTTCCTACCTGCCTATGCTTCCCTCCAGGGGGCCTTCTCAGGTCGGACTGACAAAAACAAGCACACAGCTGTCGAACAGCAGCTCACAGGGGTCTCAGCGAGTAACCTTAAGACTTTTTACAGAGCTCGACCTGTCACCCTGCCCCTCACAGGTGAAGTCGCTGACGTGCTGGCCTACAGAAACCATTTTAAAGACGCGAGCCCTGCCTGAGGGACCCCTCAGGAGGCCCACAGCAGGGCTGCCGCTGCCCTCTGTGCCCGCAGGCCCCCGATGCTCCTTGTCGCTCCTCGGGCAGCAGCACGGCCAGGGCTGGGGGCAGCCCCTCCTCCTCCTCCTCCTGCTGCTGCTGCTCAGCGCCCGGTACCTGCAGCGCCGCGCACCGCCGCCTCCCCCGCGGGCAGGCCCGGACCCGGGCCCGGGCCCGCACCGCCCTCCTCCGCCGGCGCCGCCGCTCCGTCCTCCGCCGGCCGCCGGCCGAGCCCCTCCTGGCCGCCGCCGCTCCGCCTCCTCAGGGCGCGGGGCCTGAGGCAGGGCTCCCGCCGCCGGCTACCGGGCATACCGCCGCGTCCGCCCCGCCGCCGCCGCCGCCGCCGCCATTTTGCCGGGGAACGCAGCGAGCCGCCGCCGATTGGCCGCCGCCGCCCGCGCCGGGCGGCCATTGGCTGCGGAACGCCGAGGGGGCGGGACTGGGGGGGAGCGGCGGGTTGGCCCCGCCCCGCCGCCGCCGCGAGGTGCCTGCGGCACGCGCTGGGGCGGCCGTTAAAGGGTAACGGGCGGGCCGCTGAGGTGGCTGCAGGAGCATGAGGAGTTTTGAAGTCACGAGACGTGGATTCCCTGAGTTGGGAAAGCTCATTCCACCGGAGGCCTCAGGCAAGCAATATGGTTTTTCACTTCTCTGTTCTCAAGAGCGTAATTAAGCCAATGGAAGACTTTTTAACAACGAAAAAAATAAGTGCTATGTATTAAACAGAGAAATTGTTACATACACGGCTAAAGTATCACAGTTAATCACAGTAAGTTGTGACGTTTGAATAATCAATTCGTTTATGTCATACCCATCAAATGTAAATCAGAGATCAGCCTGAACAAATGGGTCTAGAATTAGGCTCCAAAATCCATCATTGAGCATCGAAGCGTGGCTGCTGGCTTGTACTCACACCAGCACGGGTAGATCTTTGCATTGGTAGAAAGCACGGTGAAGGTACGCGTGGCGTATGATCACTGGTTGGCAAGATAGTAATTAAAAGCTGCGATGCATCGCACACGTCCAAAAATGGCCTTACCTGGACTCTCTGCCCTAGGTGCAACATAGATTACTTGCCCTGTTGTTTCCAGGTAAAATGGATGCTGAGGAGAGATTCTGTTTACAGTGGTGGTTGCAGGATAACAAGGCATTAGAATTAAAACACTTACTAAAAAGTGCTACTAAAATGTTGCTGTCTCCTACCACTTCCTGGCGCCCACTTAGCAGCTGGGAACTGTGAAGCAGTCTGCTTTCATGCTCCTGTACGTTGACAAGTGTAGTCTGAAATACTGTGAGAAATAATGAAAATTAAGTGACATCTGTCAAATTCATCAAGTGCTGTGAATTTTGCAGTCCTCGCTTTGATTTCTTCGTTTCTCCCCGCTTATTGTTCACGAACCTCCTTCATAAAATGTGAATATTTGCCACGGGTCTTTCACTCAGTAGTGAGATTTTACTCGTACAGTAAATGCATTTTGAAAAAGAACATTTTAAATGTATGTCTACTTCTGAATGAGGCATGTTGGTACATCAGTTTAAGCATATGCAAAGCTGTGGTTCCAAAAGTTGGGAGAAAAACAACAAACCAAACCAAACAAAAATATGTACTCTACAGAAAAGTTGAACAGCAGGTATGTGATGGAAGAAAACCCCTTTCCTAATGAATAAAAGTGTGGGTATTTCACTGCAGCTCAAGAACTTCGATCTGAACTGATGCTGTTTATTAAGTTAAGAAATGTGGTGGAAGTCTGTGATGTTGAAGGGTTTCTCTGTGGAGCTGTAGCCTCAAGGAGGAGGGAGTTTGCATTCCCTTGTCATGGTACGAGCAGCTGGATCAATGGCTAATTGTGGTGAGGCTGCGTTCCAGGGACTCGCAGCAAACTCCTAGTGCTGCACTTGTGAGTCCTACTTTCAAATCAAGAGGGATAAATAATGGAGGAGATTGAATGAATAATAAAGTTAGTTCAGTTTTTAATAGTTCTATAAACTGCCTGAGAACTTTTTGCTGTATTTTATGAGACAAAGATCTTAAATGAAATAAATGTGGAAGATCTGAGAAGTTTCCTAAGAAATACCCATCAGTGTAATGAGAATATTGCAAATATGAGTGAAAAAATGCTCCTCTCTAAAATCCTTTGAGCATAGAGCTTTAAAGTGAGTGTTTTTATGTTGGGAAGACTACGTATCATTAGTGAGATTTTTCAAAGTATCTCATACATCACATTAATGTAACTAACAAAGAGAAGTTACTTTCTGTAACTCTCATTCCATAACGTTTCATTCTGTAACTTTCATATTTCATTTTTGTCAGGGCTGGTAAAAAGGAAAATTGATGATGGTGATTTCAATGGAAATACCAGGATTTGTTGGAGAACAGAAGTTATTATAAATAATTAATTTAATTTGACAAATAATATCTTTTTCCCAGGATGTTTTTAAACGGCCCGTGACATTTTCAGTGAGCTATCTTGGGCTTTTGTGTGTTTCCAAACTATATTTTCATGTCATATTTTTCTTGTCTTTATTTATCTTTTTTTTTTCTACTTTATTTTCAGTGGTTACAAGCACTGGAAAAGAGATAAACAAAACAGACATGCACTCATAGTTTGTCTCAAATGAAAATGTGTGTATGCATGTTGACTACCTGAGACCAGGTGAAAGAAAAATTTCCTGAGCCATATCTTACTCGGATAATTTGTTCTAAAAAATGGTCTGGGTACAAACTGTGCTACTCAATATGTATTTTAAGCATAAATGAGTTTTCTCCTAGGGAAGGAACAGTTAAAGAGTGTATGTAGCTGGGTAGCCACCTGCTCTGTGTACCTAAGGAAATCTGATGAATAGGTCGCGGTCTCTCCTCTTCCTCTGCAGTGTGACTACTGGCAAGGCAGGCATTAAGGCAAGCCATGGGCTATTACACCTGTCAGAACCTGTCTGTTGCTTTGATTGTGTACAAAAGCAAAATACAAAACCAAATGCCTACAAAAGCAAAATGTATCTGTGTTTATAGCACAACTTCATTCAGCCTGTTGTTCTGCAGACATCCTGAAGAAATTTCAGTGGCCCCAAGAGCCTCTGGCCATGCTTCCTTGCGTGGACTACCCTCAGCATTGTCATGTATTTCTGCAGAGTATGGCTCAGCAAGGCTCAGAGGTATGCAGGGGGCCACCGAACGAGGTAGTTTTTGTGCCTGAAATCTCCTAGCCAGCTTTGTCCACTCAGAGCCGGCCTGGATATTTCTGTGCAGCACGGCCTCACGCCACACAGCCATGTCCTGGTGTGTCTGGCTTCATGCCTGTCAAAAGGAGATGACAGTACTTGTGCTGAAGTATGGGTTGTTCTGGGGAGAACCACGGAGTCGTGGGATGCTGCAGCGAGGGGAGCTATCCAAACAGGGAAGTGAATTTAGATGCGTAAAGTAAGACACATGTATAAATGCAACCCTCAGGACCCAAAGAAAAATAAACAAAGACACCTGTATAAAACTTACTGAGAAAGTAGAAAATTCTAGCCACAATTTTCCGCTTTTTTTCCCCCCAGAAATCCTACTCATCCATATATTCTCTTAAGAAGCCTTGGAGTGTTTACTAAAATAGAGCACTACATGACAGCAGATACTTCATGCAAGTTCACTGAAAGAGATATGTGTTCTGTTGCCTTCTTTGGGACCTTAGGAAAAACTGAGAGGGTATCTGAAATGTTAACTTAATGGACAATAATTTTTTCCATCCATAGGGGAATGAGGGCATCGTGCGTGTATTTTTGCTTTTATTAATAGCATTTTGATAGCACAGTTGTAAAGCTTGTCCTTGGCTTGCCTTGAAATATCATACTGACTTCACTTATTACTTTAATTTTCCAAGGTGAAATGTTCACGGAGCAGAAACCGGTGAGGAAAATATGGCCCAAACAGTTACATATACCTTTATTTTCAAAGTGCTGTCCAGAAGGGTTTGCAGCGCTTTTGGCTGATGCATAAATTGACCTAGACAGTAAATGATACATGACCTTAAAATATCTGAAGTAGCCTTGCTTGAGAATTTTTAGTAGAGAGTTATTAAATGTCAGGATAATTTACACAAGCATAGCCTAGTTTATGCTTTTGCATTCTCTTTCCCTCTTTCTTTCCACCATGCCATCCAAGAACCATAGAAGCTTTAAAAATTTTACATATATCTCCTTTTTTCTTCTTTTATTGTAGAGGTTTATCTTTTTTTTATTTATCGCACTCAGAAAATCTAGTCAAATGTGAGAGTATAATATAGCTCGCAAAGACCTGATCCAGTAGAGCACTTAAGTACCTGCATAACTTCATCGTGATGACATTTTCCATTGCTCATTAACTGGCATTTAAAGGAAATTTTCCGTTGCTTGGTGTCTGGGCATTTAAAGGAAATTGTCAGACAAAATGGGCCAGCCCATTTTGAAGAAGAATTAGGTCAGGCAGCCGTAGGGAGCCCTGGAGGTTCAGGCCCCGTGCTGAAAGCTGGTGATAGACGCCAGGAGGGCATCCCATTAGGAGTTCATTGTAGTGAGCCTTAACTCCACAGCTCTTCAAGGGTGAACTACACTGAGGAGATGTGTCATGGTTGTGCAAGACTGGGGAGACCACTGTTTGTAGAACTTCTGCCTTAGCTCTTAGCTGGGTCAGGTAGTTTCAGCACAGTGCTGCCGGCAGGCAGCTCGCTGCCTTCTTCCTCTGCAGCGGGTGCAGTAATCTGGGTATCTCAGTGCTGTGCTGGCTCGCGCTGCGTGGACTTGCAGCAAAGAACAACCAGGAGGAGTCGAGGCAGCCGTGCCTCTCACCTGTTTGCTACTTCTGGCTCTGCTGCCCATGAGCTTTCAGAGCTTTTCAGTATTTTTCACTCGTGTTTGTGCTCTCATTGTTCACTGTACCAAGGAGGACATGCATCTAGGGTGATCTCCCAGCTCAGATGCACCCTCTGCTACCTCATTGCTTATATGTGAAGGGAAGATATAAATGAGGGTAGGATCAAAAAATGTTCATAAAAATTACAGCAGCAAGATTCTCTTTTACTTTTTTTTTTTAAATCTGTTGATCCTGTTGTTTCACAGCTCCAGGCTATCAAGGAGTGAGAAATAGGTTTTCTGTTCTGCTCTCTTAGTTGCTGGAATTTTTTTATCCCTTATAAGAAAACAAGTTCTGAGGTTCTTTAAAGAATAGGAAAGAATAGGTTTCTGGCTTGTTTGGGAAACCTGACAAATATTAATCTACTTTGTATCCTGTAGATGATTTCTTTCATCAGTGACAAAAACTGACCTGTATTTGGAGATCTAGGCTTGCTAAAAGTCATATGCTGCAGTGTAAATCGGTAAAGTATTTAGTCAGCTACCCAACACAAAGTAGTCGATGGCCAGAGAAGACAGCTTTTTGATCAAGCATTTTGGAGAAGAAAATAGACACTACTTATTTATTTAAAGTAGGCTTAGCTTTTGATTGATACATTTGTTCCAGGAGAATGTTTACCCTGCGGTCCTAAATAGCTTACTGAAGAATCAGTGATCAAACTAGTATGAAATTCTCCAAGTGCAGTCATTCTCCGTTTTTCTGCGACGTACTCAGCGATTTCTAGATAGACTATTTTTATGTCAAGTGTTCGTAGCTTGCAGTTGAAAAAACAGTTTCTGTTACCTGTTACCAAAGTGCTTTTGGGGGGGTTTTCCTTTTATAAGTTCTATGCATTATCAATTGAGGCTATATTCTGTTAAGTGTAAGCCGCAGTTTACATGGAAATGCATAACAACGAAGGTCCATGTGCACCTGTGACTCTTATTGTGCAGCATATACTGCTGCTTGTTTTGATGTTGGCGTGATTGGACGTTTTTCTCTCTTAGCGGTACCTTTGTCATCTGTGTGTAATGGGCTAGAGTCTCTGGCCAGTTCTGATGCCCACGTTACAGGACCATTGCCCTGTGTGAGCTAGCTGCCGTTACGGGTTGTTTCAGGGACAGGACCAAGCTTGGGGCAAATGTGTAGGTTTGACCCTAAGTCATGGAGCTGTAGTTTTATGACTGAAGTGAGAGGGAAGTTAAGTTTCTGATGCCTCACTTGTTTGGTGGTGGCCCCATTTCCTTCCCCAGAACCATCATTTCTGGCAGTTCCCTCAAGCAGGACTGAATTCTGGGCCCAGGGTCCCTTCCAGCTTTACACACCATGGCCTGATGGTCCTAATTCATAGAGTGAGCAAACAAGTGCCCAGATAAGAATTAGACACCCTTTTGATTATTAATTTTTTCATTTATTTTCAGATGGCTTTTCCTTTTGTCATATTGTTCACACATAACGCGTCTGACTCTTCCTATGTCACACTACATCTTCGCAGTAATTTTCTGCGCTGTTCTGTCCCTCTGGATTTTACAGCAGTGGATCAGAAAGGAAGTGCAAGCTCTAGCAGAAATAATAAATCCACTGCAGGTCTTGAAGGTACTAATTTCTGCAAAACAAAATACTGCCTCAATTCTGTTATGGGCTAGAAGGGGTGATCAAAGTGAAATACATTCATTGTGGAATTGGTTTGCACAGCCTGCTTCTAAACCATTACATCCTCCTAGATTTTTTTCTTTTTTCTGCACAAGTAAATAATACCGTTGTGTCCAGCCTGACCTGTAACACTGAATCCCATGCAGGTGTCAGGAAGTTCAAGGAACCCTTCAAAACCAGATCTGCGTCCCAAGACAGGAATGGGAGCTGTGTCGGCCTGGGGAAGGGGTCACTGGATAATATGAATGTGGATAATTTATAGGGGATCTTTGGGGGGCTGCAAAACATGGGGCTAGTGGGCTGTGCTGGGAACCATCCACGCAGCTGCCACGCTGGGGTGCTGGGGGCTGTGGTCGTGTCCCAGCGGCCAGCTCCCCCCCAGCACCCTGAGTCTGTGGCACACGTCCTGTGAGTCCCAGCCAGAAGGTCGGGGTGGTTGGGCATTGCTGAAGTAATCTGACATTTGAAAAAATATTTTAGGAACTGTCCTGTAATTGTAGATATTTCTAATCTGTGCAATCTTATCTAATTAGGTTCAACCATGCCCACCCAATTCCTTGTCTGATTGCCTGAGCCTTTCCGCTTAACCAGTCAGGTTTATTCAATAAGGTGTCCTATAATGTTATTTCCTTCTTTGAGAGTATATGTTATCATCCCTGACACAGACTTAAGAATCCCTCCACTTCTTCTCGTTTTAACATCCTCCATCTCCACAGTAAAGCCCTGTGCTTTAGTTAGGAATCACCTAGCTGAGGAGGAACCTTGGTGGGAGTTTGGGTCTCATTAGTTTTAATTTTAAGTACCTACAAGATTCTTAGGAGACACAGCAAGTATAGAGAACACACAATATAGGTAGAATCCCTGTAAATTGAATACAAGTTAGTTTAAATTGTGGATTCAAATAGTTAACAAGATTAGAAATAAGAAATGAATACAGTTGCACAGGCGGTTGACTCACTATTACTGTCATTTCCTTTTGGCTTTGGTCATGGGGATAACAAGGTAAGAAATAACTGTTTGTTTCCTTTTATTGATTGGTTTGGTATTTGAAATAAAGATGATCTTTTTTTGTCTGAACAAGTCTTTTGTAAGTTAATATTATGTTAATTAGAATGGATGTCTTCCTGAGCCTTATTTTCTCGTTCATTTGATCTGATTAGCTGATTAATTTTTAATTGCCTACTGAGAGATCTTTACCATATTGTGATTTGTGTTTTACCTTTACATTTGGAAAACAATAGTATGCCTAAAATGACTCTAAAGTATTGTATTGAGGTATTTCTGTGAGGGATAATTGCAAATTATGATTTCTTCCTGCTTCCTAATTTTAGTGCAATCTACTTTGAGTTAGGGCTCATTAATCAAAAAGCTTTGCATAGTATGGAGTAGTAAGAAGGGGCTTTAGTTGGGCAGGCTTCATGGGAGAGAGTCAGACTTGATCAAATGGAAATGAAATCTCTTGGCTGTGTATGAATACCGCAGCGAACGCTTCCCTGCTTATAACGTTTATTCTTTTTCTCCGCAAAAATATTCTGAGGTTCTCAGAATGAATGTATTAATAAGCTTAGAAATAGAGGTATAAACTTCTAACAAGGCCAAGTGTTTATTAAAATATATTTTCCAGCAATGGAAAATAAATCACAGTTCTTGGCAAGTTATTTTGAGTTATTCCCTGAGTGTTTAAAATTTGCACCTCATTCTTAGACTGAATTTGTCTTGCTGTAACTTCCATCCCTTGGATTCTGCTTTTGCCTGCTAGATTGAAGAGCCCTCTATTATCAAATTTTTGTTCCCTATGGTAAGTACTTGTAGGCTGTGATCAAATCATTCTTTAAGTTTCGCTTTCATAAGTTAATTGATTTTGCGCCTTGAGTCTCTTGCAATAAGACGTGTTTCCTAATACCATAATAGTTCCCCTGACTCCCTCGGAATCCGTGATTTTTTTTCACAGTCTTTCTTAAAACGGCATTGTGAACCCAGTCAAACTACTCGTTCTTTCACTGATGCCAAATAAGACAACATAACCTCTCTAATTTTCTTTGTTATTGTTTGTACGTCTGGTGAGTATAGTAGCTTCTTGTTAGTGCGCTACACTAGAAATTCATAATAACCTGGTTACTCACCATGGCCTTTGTTCCCCGGTCCTTGTCTCCTCTTTAGGATCTCTTTTTCCCAATGTTGAGTCCTCCATCATTAAGTCAGTTTCACTGTTCCTCTTCTGAGATCCATGGCCTTCTGCTGACTATACTGAAGTACGCAGTATTTGGTAATAGCCACCTAAACCAAATGTCTTTTTCATTATTTACCATTTTCTAGTAATTTCAAATATTGTGAAAATGATTTTTTTTTTTTTAAACAAAAATAAAAGAGAGTCTAGGAGCCAATAACCGATACTGATACAAGTGACTTGTTCCCCAGTCATGTAATGATGGCTTAAACATATCTGCTGTGTGGTTTTTAAGTAGTTTAAGGTGCTGTTCTGATTCATCACATCTAATTCTAGTCTTCCAAAAATTAGCTTCTCGTGGTTGGTAGTTTTCTAAGCTCTTAATAGACAATGGAGACAGATGGAAGCCTTTATGGAAAGATGTAGTGGACCTGCATGAAGAATCATAAATCATTTTCAGAAGATATCTTTCACTCTCCACTGCCTATGATGGGAGAGCATAGAGAAGCTATCCCATCTTTTATGCTTTTTAGCTTTTTGGCAAAACTATGGTGTGTTACACAGCCAGTTCTCTTACAGACGTCTATCAAGATGGTTGCCTTTAGCAGTTCCATTTGTAATCACATCAAAATATGATATCAAGTTAGCTTGACAAGATCTATTTTCCAGAAACCCATGTGGATCAGCTTTAATTAGATTATCCCTTTTAGTTCTTTATCAAGTTACTTATCACTTATATGCCTCTTTTGCTTTTTTATCAGGTCTTTCTATCAAATTCCTACTTTTTCCATTTTAATATTGACACACATCCAAATTGTGAAAATTCTGCGGCACTGATGTCTTAGATGTTTTTGTTCGTTTGTTTCCGTCCCATCTAAATCAGGTAGGCTTTTCTGGGAGGCGCTCCAGCTCTCCTACACTGGTTAGGGATACAACTGAGGATGACTTAGAGCCATCTCTTATAAGAAGATTTTCAGAAGTCTCTACCATGCAGCCTGCCCAGATAGTCGATTCCTGCAATCTGCACAGTGGAGGGTGGTTTTTATTGCCTTTTCTTTTTGGCAGGACTTCAAATGAAGATTCTTGTAAATGTATTAGATTGGATGCTTCTCTTTAAACTCACATGTTTCAAAAGGTTTTTAACTGTCTGAGTGAAAGTTGCAACATTTTTGGTTCTTCTTCCTCATTCCTCTTTTTCCTCTGTAAAAGAGATGTGCAGATGTAAACTGAGAGACCATATTCTCCCATTGCCTTCTGCCTGCAGAGTTGCTACCAGGTGTGATGGGAAAGCAATAACTTTGCACTGACTAAGTGGTAAGAAATTATGGCCAAGGTGTTTTTTTGTTTGTTTGTTTTTTTTGCTGTGATATTTTTGCATGAGGAAGGTGCTCTGAAATAAGAATTTTTGCTGTCAGTTTACAAAGCTGATAGCAGAACAAAATTGATAGGGGAAAATGTACACAATGTTTTTATTGTTTTGTTTTGTTTTGTTTGTTAGTTTCTGAGCAAGGAGACTGCCCCACCCAAAACTTGAAACTCTGACAGATAAGAGATGCTCTTGCAATAGAGTTTGTTTAGGTCGACAGGTAATTCAAAAACTACTGGTGGCATTTTAAGTATCAACATACTAAGCTAACTGGTACCAAAGTGGTGAATGGTAAAGGCAAGTCAATGCTGTCCTGTCCAGCCTGATCCTTCTGCTACATGTTGAGTAGCACCCTGAAGGACAGTAGGTCTCATCTTTTATGCCAGCCACCTCTGCTCTTCTGCTGGAGGGATCTGTTGCCATTGTAGCGGTGGCTCATTTCAGAAGATGTGCAAGGATTGCTTGTACCTAAACAATGGTGGCTGCAATGTCACCAATTATAGGAATTACTTATTTTCATTAAAGATGGATTATTGATGTAATTCAGTGACGTCCTTTTTCCTGGGTAATCAGAAAAAAAACAGATTTTTCCAGGAAGGGAAGATGGTGCTATTTTATACAGACTGCCTCTTGATATTCCAGTAAATATAAGGGGAAGCAGTTAACAGCTAGTGTGACCACCCACTGTTGGAGGTAGCTCACCTCAACTGGAGATGTGTGGAATTTTCTTTCTTCTCTTTTCTTAGTCTTTTCACTTCCTTTTTTCTTTTCTTTTTTCTTTTTCTTTTTTTTTTTCTTTTTTTTCTTCTCTTCTCTGCTATATCTCCTCTCCATTTATAAGAAGTAAATGTAGTAGTTGTGCAGTAGCCAGACCACCAGATGGGCAACTGGGAGAGCTTCAGTTCATTAACAGACTGGGAATGTTGGTCTTTTTAGGTTCGTACTTTCCCAGACGAGTATCATATGGGACATTTAGAGAGAATATTTTCCAGAATGAGCTTTTATAGTCCAGAACTCATATCTTGTAGCACAAGAAGTGCTTCACAGGCACGCTACATAGTTAGCACTACAGCGGCTTCTACATCAGCTTAGCAGAGCGCTTGTACTGAAGCCATTTCAGATCGTCGGGACAGATCACACTTACGCTCATTATAGGAGCTACCTAACCAGCAATGAGTTGCATCTCAACGTGGAGGTATTTATGTGATTACTTCTTGGGAGGTGTTCATCCAAGTGTAAATTGCTCTGCCTCAGAACAGATTTTAGCTGATACGGACAGCTTGGTTGACTGGCACATTGTCATTTTCATAACACACCTGAAAAGAAAGTGCCAAAAAAATGTAAGTGGTTTTGGTGCAGTGAGAAATTTAAAGTAAAAATTTGTCTCAAGCTACATCAGTAGAAATAGGTTGGCTTCAGGTAATATTTGAGATAGAACAGGATTAAAACCTCCTATTTTTCTTTCATCCTGTTTCTTGGGGGGGGGAATCTCAGTTCATGTGGAAACAGCGCATGATGCTCCTGCCACGGTAACACAGAAGTGTGGTTGATGCTCCTTCTTACACATGCTTGTCGTCTTTTCAGTTACTTTCAGGTACTTTTCCCTGAAGTTCTCATCCCCAGCTGTGCTGGTGTCATGAAGACAGGTGACCTTCTGCCCCCACCATCCCGTCAGAGTTTGCGTGGGGTGAAACTTCTGTGCTGTTGAGGATATTTTGCCCTGGTTTTCCACGGCAAACAATGGTTATGCAGTCACTCTGTGTGCCAGCTAGGCAGTTGTTTTTCTCCCTTTCTGTTGTCCACTTGCAACAATATTTGACAGAAAGACCAATGTCTTTTTGAAATGAAATTCCTACTAGTATTATAAAAATTGGTGGTTAGGAAGAGCAGAGAGACCCAGTTTATCACCCCCTTTCCTTTCTCCTGAGGAGAGAATCACCACACTAGAGTGATGCTACATATGCTCCAGAGTTCACACATTACTAAACACATCTCACATGCGCTTTATTAGACGGAGTATAATCTGACCATGGGATGCAAAATCAAAGCGAACCACACTTTGTAAGTTTACAGCTCAGGAAATGGAGAGAAGCTGCTTTCCTTCTGCTCACTGGAACAGAAATCCTTTTGAAAAGAAGGTTCCAAGCTCTGTTTTGGTAGTGTGCTGCATGTGATTTCATCCCATTAGCTGTGATGGTCACCATTCAGTCCTCCAAGTGATGACGTGATGTACTGGGGGAAAAGGTTGTTTCCAGTGTTATCAGGATAAATCTTCCTATGAACACTTGACCAAGAACACACATGTTTTGCAATTATGTCTGTTTAAAGAAACCAGTCATTTCCCCACAGTACTGTAGAATCTTTTTTTCTGGCAGGAGATGTGAAGAATTTGCAATTTCTATACATTGTAATAGATTTTAATGCAGAAATGGTTCGTGTCCAGGTTTGTAAAACGGAAGGCATGTAGCCCACACTTTTGTTTGTTTCATTTATTTAGCATGGCATGGCTAGGTCCTGGAACTAGCTTATATGAGGTCATTACCCTATTGATTAAATAGTGTGATGAAAAGGGCATGATAATACACTGCTGGGAGATTATTGCCAGACACTTTGCAAACAAAGCTGCTGAAAGGAGAGCAGTTGTGAGACCTTCAGCGTGGTGGGTAATTAGCAAGCAAGTAGGAATTAAAATAAAGGATACATGGCGTGATATAGTGATTATGTGCAGATAACTAATGTTTTGAATACTCCCTTTTGGTAACTCTAATGAGAATACATCTTAGTACAGGAAATGTCTGCTAGGACTACGCTATCCAGAATCCTTAAACAAGCTGTGCAGTATGTTGTCCCTGACAGTGAAAAGAAAGCGTGGAAGCAGTGCTGCAGATCTCTGTTTCTGCTCAGACCCTTCTCTCTGGGTCTTTCTTTTCTTCTAAATATCTTAATGTAATGAGTTGTAGAAAAAAAAAAAAGTAAACCTGTGCCACATCCCTGGGATGGAGCACTGTTTCTTGAAAACAAACAAAAACAACAACAAACTATTTGGTCTAACAACTGGATCCAAACTAGCCGCCTTTTGAGTGGAAAGCATCAGCCCCTACCCGGTGGAGACGTCTTAAACTGGGATGTCCAGGCATTAGCAAATACATGCCTGTTGCGTTTAGACTAGCCTCCCCTCCGCCTCCCTGAGGGACACAGATACGCCCGAGTTCTTGAAATACATCTGGGCATCTGATGGATTCTGTGGCATATGTTTCACCTCTGCAGCCTTCTCAGACCTGAAAAAAACAAGAGATTAAAGGCCTTTCAGACAACAGCTCAGTTGCCTAAAGGGGAATAAAATGAAAATGTTCAGAATATGGCATTTCCTTCTGTAGAGGGAAAGATGGCTAGACACTGGAAGACATCTCACCAGCCATGTGTTACTTCTTTGCCCAATTTCAAGTTCCTTTCTGTCATGACATCCATGACAAGACACTGACAATTTCATAAACGTTACTGTCAGTATAATTCTTCAGAGCCCTTGCCCACAGCGTTACAGACCAGGGTGTGAGAGCTCCTGTGTTAGACTGCCTTCTTTCACAAGTCTCGAGCATCCTGAGTACATGGAAGGAGAGTTAAACAGCCACAACAGCAACAACGGGAGGGAAGAGGGCACAAGGCAAAGAAAAACAGAAGGGAAGGGAGCAGAGAGAAAAGAGAAAATAAGTACTGTTGTGGAAGAAAGCATCTACAGAAGGCAAAAGGGGGAAGCATCTACGGTGAGGGCAAAGTAAATGCGAAATTCTCTGTCCAGCTCTATTAACCTTAATTTTAGTTCCTCTTTTCCATTTCTCAGCTTAAGCAAGCAAGCATATAGCCATGTTTATGTAATAGCTGGAGTAATGAAGATGGAATATACCAATTTGGGGCTAATTCTCACCCTCGGGAGAGCAGAGGGACTGCAGCTGTGGCCAGCCCCTACCGAAAAGAAGTGGTGAGGAGAACAGCTCCTTGTGTCCGACTTCCCATTACATCCTCACTGGGGACCGCCATAGTCTAGCCCTTAAAATAAATAGATGAGGTTAATTTTTCCAGTGGTAGAGTTGGTTTAGCAGCTCCCAGCACTGGTTCAGTTATATTCCTGCTCAAGCTAATGAAGTGGTTCCCCTGAGAGCAGGTGGACCCACTGCAAACTTTCTGAAAAGGCCATTTATAGCCATCTCCAGTCAGCGGGTTTTGAGTCTTGGGACCATCTTTGTTCTTTTCCTATTTGGTATCTTCACCTTCCAGACCATAACAGGCAAGGTTTTCCTCAACCTTTATCATAATGCCGTTCTGTACCCCTTGCCATAGTGTCCTTTGATTAGAGAGTGTGGGAGAAGCGTGTACCACTGCACATTTGACCACATCCTCTGAAACTGAGGTTGTGGCTGAGCTAATTATTTTTACGACTGGAAGAGAACAGGCAATGCTGCCGAAAGAGTGGGCAGATATGTGTATGTGCGAGCGTGTGTTTGTGTGCTTACACCGTCTGGCAGGAGCAGATCCAGATATACTTCCCCTTGGCATTATTTCTGTGCAAATCGTCGGTAAAGATGTAAGCAGGGAAGCCTCGGTTCTCCGCCTGGAGTCCTGCATTTGCCTGAGGTTTGGCGTGCTGGGGGCTGCATCTCGGTGCAGAAACCCTGCCCTCTTGAATTCCTGTTCTGCCATTCCCCAACTGACGCCCCGTGCTTCTGTGGGCAGGGGGGAAGTTGCCCTTCCTCCGCACTGCTTGTTTTTGTAGCAGTAGCAGTATGAGGTACCCTTTATTTATAATCTGAACGTTAGGGATGTTGGGCCAATCTGGTGCTTCCAGCTGGCTGAACACTTCCTAGCGCTTTGGATGCCAGATATAACATAATTTATTGTGGAACACAGTAGGGGTAATACACTTCTCGCTATCAAAGGTTAATGTAGAATATCAGCAGCTCTTCGGCAAGGATGCATGTATTGTTGGATGCTCTGTGATTATGTATCTCTTATTAAAATAGATAAACAAACTGCTTTCCTTTTCAATGCTGCCGTCAGCTGGTCCCCCCTCTCTTTTCCCTCCTTCCACTCAGTTATTTTAACTCCTTCATTGCATTATGCAGTTTTCACACATTTCCTCAGGGAGAAAAGAGCAATTGTACTTTGTTTCTTTGGCATGAAACTGAGCGAACTAAGGGTGATTTTTTTGCTTTGTTTTAACTAAAACATTAATTTCTGTGCCAAGACAGAGTGAAGCTGCTGAGTTAGCCAAGGCTGTAAATTGAACTGGTCCTTTTACCTCTAGAAAATATTAAAGCATCCTTCTGCCACTGAGCTGGCACCCGTTGCTGGATCAAGTGCTACTATTAACGGGAAATCGGCAAAGTACATTATCACTCCAGTGCTGTCATTACCAGAGGGTTTCACTGAACTATAGCATTCAGGAAAGTGAGACTGCAAAGACCAGAGAAAAATGGAGCAGGGGAGAAGAAAGCTTCAGACGAAAAAACTTGGAGATACATTAAGGGTTTGTGAAGGTACCCAGCATGGGAGGCAAGTGGCTGCTTCTCTGAAAAGGGATATGATAGGTAAAGCCCCCCATTATTCTTCAAGTACAAGTTTAGAAAGAAACTGGTGTAGACTTTTCTAAGGGGCTTGTCTAATCAATTCTAGAAGATCTGAAACCTGTCAAGGCAAGATTGTGTCTGCCTGAAATCTAATGAGGTACATTCTGCACCAAGAAAAACCCCAAAGAGAGTTTTTTATTGTGAACTTTTTTTTTTCCTTCCCAGTAGAGTAAGCTCCCTCTCAGGAATTCTTCTGTTAAAGAGAGATTTTTTTAATCATCAGAAATACACAGTAAACTGCATTGACAGTTCAGTTAAAGAATATAATGGAAATTTATAGAATAATCAGTAAAGGTTGTGGTTATTTAAGATGTTAACTTACCACTTACCATGGGTGTTGCCAGGTCAGCAGGTGAGGAAGCTGCCTTCTTTCTGTGAAGTCATGCTGAATTCACTGGCTCTTCTGGCATCAGAGCCATCGGGAAGACTTAGGTAAACATTTTGTTATAGTTCACAGTCTGGGCTGCATCTGACTTCCATTTTATGGGATAAAAAATGACAAATAATACGTAAATTCAGTTCGTTTTGCTTCTCCTTTTCAAAGTTCTTTAGAGACTTGAAATAATCTTCTTGACACCCATGCAAGGTAAGCATAGCTATCAAGTTTTACAGATGTGGAAACTGAGGCACGGAGGGGTTAAATAGTGACATATCAAAATATGGGTGCCTCAAATAAGGCAACTTGAGCCTGTGGCCCAAATAGCAGAAGTCCTGAGCTGATTTCACCAGAAGACAAGAACACTCAGCATATCCATGGGGTGGGCCATGTGTTGATGTGCTGAGCTCCGAGGGTGCAGAGCAAGTATGCCTCAGGTATGGTTCCCCAGCTTGGGCTCACATCACTAGACCAGAGCGGTCCTGAATAATTTCCAGGACCTATGTTTTTTTTCTAGCCCCACTGAGGATCTGTGAATCTGACAGCTTTACTGATTTTTGCTTCCAACTTACCTGCTCTTGGTCAGGTCTCAACTCTACGCCTGCTTTTTCTTTTGTAAAAGGTCTCCCTTACAGGCATGATCAGCTTCATACGAAAAGCTCTATATGAACATAAAATATATTTTTGGTTTTGTTTCCTGGGATAGGCTTCCCTCTGAGAATTACTCATCAAGCCATGTATTTGCTTTGCTCAGCACTATTCTAGTAGAAATATTTCTTGTTTATTTAGTCTTGCACGCCAGTCTGACGTTCTCTTGTTACCAGAACACAGTTGATTGAGAGCTTGCAGTGCCCAGGGAATCCAAGATTATGGCCCAAAGGTTCAAAAATGAGCACGGATCTTCATTGTGTATCTTCTGGGGCTCTGGTCAGGGTATCGGTGTGTTTGATTTTTCAGCATGTCCTGAGCTCTGATGCTGTGCTGTGGTTGCTCTGGGTGTCTGAGAGGCAGCAGCCTCTGCAGTACACAACAAACATCCCCAACCTGACGCTCCCAAGGAGCAGATACACCTTTGAAACTGTGGTTATTTTGACCGAGCACTTATTAGTTTGACTAACACAATTTCTGTCAACTCATAGTATCAGTAAGTTAAACAATATTGAGCTATTATTTCACAGTTCTTAGCAAAAGCGTGTATTTCCCAAGTCACAACAACAAGGAATATTCCACCCTCCCACCCTCCAAGTTGTTTTCAAAGAGGGTTCAAAAATCATTCAGATAATCAGACTTCAGTGCTGTGAAATTTTATCAAAGGGCATTCTTTCCCTGGACTCATATATGAGCCTATTTTGCCAATCAGATAAAACTTCCCAAGCTTTTTCCTAGCAGCATCAGTGGTTAACTTGATCTTATTGCACTGTAAAAGATTTTGTGCTACAAATCATTTCTTCATAGAATCTCTTTGTTATGTTGGGTGAACTCTGGACAGATTGTTTGTGAGAACATTTCCAGGAACATTAACAGCACAGTGTAGTCTCCAGTGAAATAAAAATGACTTTTAAAAGGGGGTTCTTTTAGATTAATAAAAGTGAGAATATATAATGAGAAAGGCTGATAGGGAAATGTTTAAGTGTATTAATAGGAAGAAGAAATACCTATTAAGCAGAATAATATCTGTATACCAGCCCCCCTTCCATTTAAAATTGTATATATTATTTTAGCTGGTGGGACTCCTTCCTTCCACCTTGTGAAAGCCAACAATTTTTGCTTACAGCCTGGAGCTAAATACTGCAATGCCTCAAAATGGAAGATGAAACAGGCCAACAGGTTTTCTTTGTCTTTTGAAAAAAATGGAGTGTCATTTCTTCTCCCTCCCCCTTGCGTGTTCCTCCCCCCGCTATACCCCTACTAGTATTAGCAGCTTTTCCTCCAAAAAAGCACTAGATGGTGCCCCTTTTCTTTGAGTGCGACAGAGCTGGATTTCCCAAGAGAGGTGCTACTGCCCTGCAGTGAAGATCATCAGGCACAAAAACTTGTAGGGTCTCCTTGTCCTTTAATATTATTAAGAGCCCAAGATAAGTCTCTTTTACTTCTTTTAAGCCCTCAGATCTGAAGTAGATCCATCTTTAGGAGACTGTCTTGTTAAGGATGAAGAGTGAGTCATGACTTCTAAGATTCATGAGCAGTAAAATGAAAGAAAGAAAAAATGGTTTCAGACCAAAGGGGAGAAAAAGCAGGCTCTCTTTCTCCCCGTATTTGTAATTTCTGGCACCCCAACACTGCAGCATCAGAGAACATTTGCAGTGTTCTTGGCTGCAAAGAAAACTTTTCAAGTCAGAGATCTTTAATTAGATGTTACCTGGGCAATCTGATCGATATAGATGTTAATTTTATTATGACCCTTTGCCCTTAACTGAGCAAGCAGCATTTTGTAAACAGAATTGATACTACTGTTCAATATTTGTCCTTTAAAATAAAGTGCCAAACAGGAGCATGGCCTAGCCTTGTATTCTGTGTGTTCTGTCAACTAACACTGTATCTTTATTAAAAAAAAATCTTATTACTCTTGGTTAGCAGATTGTTACCTAGCCTTTGAAACTGGAACAAATGATTGGTTAAAAGGATATTATCTATATTATCTGCATCTACATTTCCTTCTGCTCTGGAATAACCATTTACCAGGTCCGCGTCGTCTTTGCGTTTAGATGGTTGATATATTCTAGACCCTCAAAAGCAAAAACAGATAACGTGACATTGAAACAAATTAAAAATCAACAACAAATAAAATGCCTGCTTGCTGGGAATGAAATCTGAGGCAGATATCAGCCCCCTCATTATGAAACTCCTAAAATGTAACCAAAAGGAACCGCTTCTAGTAATCTGTTTATTTGTGCATTTGAAATGGCATAAAAATAAACATTCTTTGAAGTCACCCAAGATAAATTAGTCCAGGTTTGTCATTTCTTACTATTTTTGTAAATGGTCCTTAGAAAATTAGGTCTGTTGGCATCTGGGAACAAAAATTCAACTGGGAAAAGAAGCTTTAATATGAAACAGAAAGAATTATTCCCATGCTCTGGCTGCCCTGTCATATGTCATGACATGTGGCAGGTTGACTGCTCATTAATTCTATTTATATCAGTATGATAATACACCCCACTGAGTACACATGTGTTAAAATATTCATAAATTATGTTTAGTGCAAGCAGATATACATTACATGCCAAAAGAAGACTATTATTTAAAGACAAAACTAGTAAACAGTCAAACACGAAAAAGTCTTTTTAATGTTGGTCCGGTACATTGTGTATCACATTTAATTGCCTTCACTTGCAAACTGTCTCCAGCAATGCAGTGTCCAATGCACCTTTTTAACAACTTGCAAAAGAAACAGCTTTTACTGAAAGCGATTGGAATTTCAGCAATTACTGTAAATGTCATATTAGCTCAAAGCAATAAGTGTAACAATTTGAAATATTTAAAATGAAGGTTTACTTTGACCTTCACATATTTTAAGGTACTCTTTACACAGCTGAAAGCTGTACTCTAAATATTAAACAATTCAAATGCAAACTATTTTCTAAGGGAAATGCAATCTAGCTCCCAAAATAGTTAATCTTAGTTAATAGTTAATTTTAGGCTGAAAGTAGCCCCAAAATAGTTAATCTTACAATGCTGAGGATATTTTATGTTACATGTATATATTTCTTAAACTTTTAAATGCCTTTTAAAGGAGCAAAATTAAAAATAGTTTTTAAAAGTAATTACTTTTTTTTATAGCATAAGAAAGTAATTTCAAGAAAAAAGTAGCTATATCTGTGTCCTAAAATCTGTTTATTCAGAATCAAAATGGCTATGTGCAAGTGACTGTGAATGTGCTTATAGCACTGTGTTAGGATTAAGAAGAATATTTAGACCCGTGCTTTTTATCTAACAGGAAGCCATTATGAATTGTGCTGAATCCCTTCAGTAAAAATTCTTAATAAATGATCTTTTAAATGTAAAAATGCATCTCAGAGCTTCAGAAATTATCACAAATTATCGTGCACGAATGTCACAGGTGTTAAAATCACTGCAAGTTTCAAAATTATTAACAGAAGGTATGACACGGCACACATTTATTTGCAGTTTTTGTGATAGCAGTTATCCTCCTAAAAAAGTACAAACCAAGCTGGTTTTGATATCCTGTTAGTGCTTCACATTTGGAAAACAATTTCAAAACTTTTAAAACATCAAATGTTGTAATGGGGGCAGGGAGAAGGGAGGAGGGGGTTGCTTCATGATGAAATTTTAAAAAGATATATGATGAGAGTCAGAGTTTATGTACTTCATAAAGGGCAAATAGTTACCCTGTTTCTACTCAGTTTTAAGGGATCTGAACAGGGGAAGGATAAAGTGACTGACCGTAAAGCATATATAACCTTTCTAATCACAAAACCATGCTAATGTTTCTAGCAGCAGTGAAGCATGGTGACTTCTGATAAGGGACGAAGAGGGGGCACAGGAACACGGTGTTACAAAGCCACCTCTTCAGCACATTTTGTGGGAATGGTGGCTTGCCAGCGTGTTCGTGGGCAAAAATGTTGTCCCTTCATTTTGGCTGTGCTGTCTAAAGTGCCAGCCGAGTTGACAGATGCCCAGCCATACAGGTGGCTCGGTTTTACCCATCAGTGAAAGGGTTAGAAGGGGTTGGGAATTTTCTGTTTCTTTGATTGAAAAGGCTGGTTTGAGGAAACTGAAACTTATTTTGCAGGCAGGTATCAGTTTCAAAGAAACTTTCATCAGAAGAGATTTGTCAGCCGTCGGATGGAATTTCTGGTCGAGACCAGAAGGAGATGGCAAGGTTGGAGTATCAGGTAGCGCCATGGTCGGGGAACTTACCTGGAATGTGGAAAATCAAGGTTCAGGCCTAAGGACTTGAACGTGAGATTTACAAAGTAAGTGCCCTGAACGTTAGGCTGCTGAGTTGTTTGCTTGCTGTGCAAGCTTAACTTTATGCAAAGTGGAGCAGTGCTAGCAGGAGATGGTGAGACACAACATGTCAGGCTAGCCTGAGACCTGATGTAAAATGTCAAATGGGACAGTGGCAAAGCGGGCAGCACTAAGGGGGGGCTTTACCTACCAAGCTTTTACAGAATGCCTGTCCATCTCATTCTAGTGCATAACGTTCACAAAGTCTTGGTCCAAGAGGGGAATGGGAATATTTCTGAAATCTCATAAAAGCTTTGCAAAATGTGAAACCTGCTTCTTCCATCCTGCTGCTGATCCTCTTTGCCACAGAAACAAATTGCAAAAATCCACTGAATTCCTGGGAGCAAACTGTGCCTCATGTAATATAATTTGTCAATAGCTAGGGAATTTACTGGATGTAAGGTTCATTGTAACTATAAAAAATGTGGTCTCTTAATAAATGCCTTCTGAATTTTAAGAAACTCTGTAATAATATAAAAAAGGCTTTTAATCTTGGTAATGGTAACGGGAAATTATATACACCATCTAATTTTATCAGACGATAACAGTTGTAGTTTTTATCTTCAAAAACAGGTTGTGAGTGCTAGAGGGGAATAACTCTTCATAGCAAAAGCTAAGTTAATTTTGTGTTGTCTTATGTTGCTGGCAAAGCCGCCTCTTTTTTTTAGTTCATCCTTTTTTTCTGATTTTTCTCTGAGAAAAGGAATCATTTCACACAGTTTACTTAAACGCAAAAAAAAAACACGTTAAAAAAAATCTCTCTTTATAAGCTTTCTGAAAGTTTGCTATGCACTTTCATGTAAAACTTGGCCTCAGTACAGAACTGCTGTACAATCATTTTCATCTGAGATTTGAACATATTGGAAGAACTAGAGCAGTTCTTTCTTCTATCCTGTCATTTTTTTCCCTTGGAAATGATGAGCATATGGCAACCACCCTCACTGGATTCTCAAACAACAGGAGGGACCTTATTTCGATTCCTACATCCTGTCATCAGTGAATCCCATGATATTTTGTTCTTGCAAGGCTAAAGATGTGATTCGCATTTGCCATAAGGACAGAGCTTAATGTGATGCCATTTTACCACAGGAGCCCTCAATCAGTTAATTAAACATGATATAAATCACTGCATGTATTTGTAAAGTAAGATTAATATGGCACAGTCAGAGTAATGAGGAATCCTCACCATTGTCTGTGTGTGAATCACTGATACGAAGATTACCCTTTTTGAAACTGGATATCTTTGAGTGGGTTTTGTTGGCTTAATCCCTCAGACTGCTTTGTGCAACTTGAAACCCAGAGCTGTCATCTTTAGCCAAAATTTCAGCCATAACTTCCTCAGCTTTCACCCAATCATTTAAATCAGCATTCATAATACTTAGAAAGATCAAGCCTTTCAGCATACCACAAGGCTTCTTCATACCACCTGGGACACTGGCAACATGTTTAATAAATATTTCATTTCATTTCATCGTGAAGATTCTTCTTTTTTTTTTTCCTCTTTTTTTTTTTTCCTTTTTTTTTTTTTTTTTCTGGGGGATTTACAGGGTACCCACAGCAGCACATTCCATCACTGCGGTCACTTAGGTTTACAGCCTTAATAAAAGGATTTTTTTTTTCTTTCTTGAAGTGCTATGGAGCCTTGTTAAACTAGAGCAATTACAGACGCACAAGATAGGTGCTCTGGAGAGATCAAAGCCCCCCTAAAGACAGCTCTGTAGGATTCTGGAGCTCTCTTTGAAAAGCGCTCAGTTTACAAAGTAGAGATGTATTAAACCACGCATTAAAAATCCCATGTTCAAATAACGCTAAAGGCCTGACTTGAGTTAGTGCGGAATCCACTTTAGCCACTCTCTTTTCACATCAAACTTTGAAGCACTGCGAAGGAAGTCTCTTGGTATATCAGCATGCTGTGGCACTGTGAGCATCCTGTGACATGCTGTCTTGCATGGAAAACTATCCTTTTGTTATAGAGCACCAGTCCTGTACTTTGCTATTCTAAAATACCAGATGTATGCTACATGTGGTAGGCAGTCTTGACCCTTGGTATTTCACTTAGGAGTGGGGTGTGTGTGAAAGGAAAGGAAAAGGGAAGAAATGATGCTGTCCTTGTTCCTGAACTGAATCCTGTGCACTTCAGGGCAGCGGAGATGGGGATCGGGACAGAGGCGGGTACAAAGAATGGGAAAGGTGCTGCAGTACCGGCCTCCTCAAACGGGACCCTATGCTGGTGACCTGTACAGTGGCTGGAGAGTGTTTCAGAAGCACTTTGATCCCGTCAAAGGAGCTGGCAAGAGAATAAGACCGTCAGAAGTCCTTAGTGCTTTCCAGAATTCATAGTCTTTACTCAGAAGATGCCTCCATCAGCTGGAGGTGGATGCCAACAGCTGTGCTATGAAAGAACTGCACAAGGGGTACTGTTTTAGGATGCTGGATGCTGGGATGTCTGGAAATAATTGAGTGTTGAAGAAATAAACTTACGTCTCCCAGTTCACAGAAGACCTTGCTACTGCTCCTTCATCAGAAAAAAGCAGGAAAGTAAGAAAAGATATGGGTGCTTTCTGCATGTCCTAAGCCAGCAGCCTGTGATTTCAGAGCATGCAGAGCTGAGCCCTAAGGTCAGGGACTTCTGTGGCTGCGAAGGTCATCTCCTGGCTGACGTTTTTGTCTGTCCTGGTGGCCTTCAGAAAACCAGTGGATCCTGTGCAGCTGGAAGTACTGTCATTGCCATCGGAGTTTTGAAAGGTCTGTGTTTGTGAATGCATGGATGATGAAAGTAAAAAAGGTATTCCCTGTTGTATTCATAACTTTACTAAGCTGCAGGTGCATAAACATAAACATTCAGGATGTGCTGATCTCCTTTTTGTGCTCTGCAGTAAGTTAAAATAGTCAAAATTGAAACTGAAGTGAGAAGCTCTATTAGAGTTGAGACTATGTTTCATCTGCGGTAATATTCTTCTCTCATTCATGTCCTTTTTCAAGTTCACAAATTCGGAAGATTTGCTTTTGTTGCAGCAGTTAATAAATATCATTGTGATACTGATTTGTGGCTAGCTGTTTGAGTTTTAGCTTAAAACTATGCATAAATTACCTTACAGTACCTTGAAAAATGGCCTGTTAGAAGAACTTCACTTTTCTATGATCACTGTCAATACAATTTTCCTGAAAAAGATTGTCATTATATGAAAATAGTATAGTTCTGAAGGGCTATCAGATAAAAGCTGTGTTTTTCTTTGAAGTCTTACAAGTATTCCTAAATCTGTTATGATGTAGGATTTTTATCATAAATAGGTTAGTTAGAAAAAATGGCTAAAAAAAAAGAAAATAACAGAAATAAATATGTCAAGCTAAACTTAGAAAGGAAGCTGTACAATGCATAAGACAAATCTCTGGATGTGGGTTACACCTGTAGGTAGATGTGCTGAGCATTTGCTCTGATCATTTGTGAGTGTTGCCACTGTTCTCAGAAGCTGCAGGATTTTGCCCATTTATATATATTGCTGAACTCCCTTATCAGCAGGTTAGCCATTTCTGCCCACTCCAATGTCCTGCAGCAGGACAGAACTGCCCCACATTTTTTTACAGTTTTCTTTTTAGAGTTGCTTCTTTTCCTACTCAGGGAATCCATCACTGACATAAAACTCCAGTTACAGCTGCATTTACTTACTGTGTGGCTTGCTTTTACAGGTCTTCCAAACCTATATTACCTTTTATAAAACCTGCAACACACATCCCCATGTTCATGCTTGTTCTTATTTTTGCCCTATGGGTCATATTGCTTACTTATCCAGTGTTGTCAGACCCTGAATAGCTTTCTTTATTTATTCCTTTCTTACATTGTTGTGTTTTGTGTTATCTCTAACCTAAAATTCCTTGTCATTTACTATGAAAACTTGCAAAATGCGAACAGTTTACTTAGAGGATTAGGGTTGATGTGAAGGATTAATGCAGAGCTAAGGAATCTCCCTGCAAGATATTTGGATCAGATCCAGCCTGTACAAGTTTCCACACGTTGTAGTGAGCAGGGAGAATGTACATTTTCATTGGTTTGTGGCATTATTTGTGTATAATCACTCAAATCTCGAATTGGTTTTGTTTCAGTCAGGTTTGTAAGTTTTCAGGGCAGAAGCACTATGGTCATGTTTTTTCAGCACGAGCATCCAAGTGAATTGTGGAGTCGGTGCCTGAGCATTCAAGGAAAATGGAGCCTCTAAGAAGTTAATGTATGAAGTAGGAATATTTGTGTGCACGTCCAGCCAGGAAAAAGAAACAATGCCAGCATGCAAGTAGAGAATTTTTTCTGGAATCAAACTGCTTGGTTCCCAACCTTTTTCAACATTGTAGGAAAGGTGGTAGTAGAGGCGTCACGTCCTGCTCATGGGTTCTCCCCAGAAAATTTACCCAGAGTCAAGGTTCCTTCAAGGCACGTGTAAGATCATTGCCTGTGCACTGCCCTCTTGTATCCAGCAGTGCCGGCTGGTGAGGTGAAAACTCCTGCATGTAGCTGGGAAGGGGCTAGCGCAGGGTGCCTGAGCAACGTCCTCTCAGGGTATGAGAAGGCTGGAGGATGTGGGAAGAGTGGTGCAGGTTCCTCAAAGCCAATTTGCAGGTGAAAAGGTGGTCTCAAGTTTCTTGTGTTAAGCAGTCTTATCCCCGTCACTATTATTAAATAGTACATTTAATTCTGAGCAGCAAATGTTGGGGTAGCTTCCGATGGAATATTGCAGGAATTAGAGCTCAAGGATTAAACCCTTTTGCTGGGCAGCCTGTGGTGCCAGGAGCTTTGTCTGTTGATCCAAATCTTTGATAGAGAAGTGGAAGAAAAAGAAGATGAACTTGAAAAGCAATCAGGATCTCTCTGTTCATATGCTTTACATTAAATGTGTTCTAATTTCCTGTCATGTTTTTTTGTAGCTTTGTAATCCTTCTTATTGTGAGATTAAGGTAGGCTTATGGGGCTGCGTTACGGGGACGTGTACCTGAATTTGCCTTGAGAAGAGCTGGTGAATGCAGTCAGGGCTGCTGCGTTACGCAGGCTGGAGTGTGTTGAGGATCTGACCCAACTTTGGTATTTGGTGGTAATGCTCAAGTAGGCTTTAGTGGCTTTTGCTCTGCCTTGTAATTTCTTTGCAGCATAATAAAAAGCTCTTTAGAACATTGCTACATAGATTAATATAGAAAGTGCTTGTGATACTTTTATACACAGGGAGTTTAATACTTAGATGCAAGAGCAAATTGATTGCAGGCAATTCTGCGCTCGAGTACCCAGGAGTGAAAGGAATGATTACAATAACCTCTGGGATTTCTTCTCAGAAGTGGTTCCTGAAAACACCCACACCCACAAAGTATTGGGCACAACAGCGTATTGTTCCCTTCTGATGTGGAATCACAGAAACATATTTTACTTTGGGAGGTGGGAGGGGTTGAGGGGGAAAGGAAACTCAAGAGACATTAATGTTTAATGTTTTTAATTTTGTAAAATGAACAACAAAAAAGGATATGGTTTGTGAGTGCCTCTGAGATTGTTTAAACTCTGGCAGCTTGCTGTCAGATGAGATGCTAAAAGCCAGAAAGGAAGAAACTGGGGGGCACAGTGGGTAAACTGCAGCTCTCTCACCTTTGGCACCCTGGTCTGATGGAAGAGTGAAATAACGGTGAAACAAATTTGGCATGCATTGCTGTGGTCTCCACTAAATGACTTGTGCCACCTTGAATTGTATCAGATGGGACCTTAAGTTGCAGCCAGGCAGGTAAATTTCTCTTATTTGTGGAGGGTTCTAGCTGTTATACAGCTCATTTTCCTGGCCAGCCCCTGGGGTAAGGACTACATGAATTGTGCCTTTGCTTCACTTACCCTTTCCAGATTGCCCTTTTCTGCCCTGATGGAGAACATGGCCGTGGCTGAGGGCTTCCAGGCAGACAATTCAGCATCTCTCAGGGATGGCGAGTAATTCCTGGAGGACCTTAACACCTGCTCAGCTTACCAGGGGTGAATTAGCCTCTGGTAAATTCTGTAGAGTAATACAAGTTACACAGGTTGCAACGCTGTCGATACAGACTGCTCAAAGGTGCTCAGGAAATGCAACTGCTTTTCTGTGGCAGAGGCTGAAACTTTGGGGTGGGGGAGAGTGACAGGGAAGTGAAAAATGAATTAAGGAAAAAAAATCAGTTTGGAATCTTGCATGTACTTGGTTTTGATAAAATACTTAAAGCTAGACCTCTGGTATTTTAAAATAGTAAATAGATAATATCACTGTTGGTAGTTTAACATACTGTAAAATAAAAGTGAAGCAAGAAAATTGAAACAAGAATTATTGATCTTAAAATTAAACAATTTTGTATTTTCAAAGTGTGGCATTGAAGCTTTTATTGTGAAGCTGAATTTTTGGCAGAAAAAAAACCTGCCAATATTTCTTGTCCCCTCTTTGAGACTGAATGATTGCTTTAATTTGTAGGGTGTATGTGTTTAAAGTGCTCAGGTTGGAGATATCCATCTGGTGTATACAACTCTCAGTGGTCAGGGCATTATAATACTGTGCCCCCCCGGAGATTTTCCTGGAAGGGGATGTAGGAGTTTCTCCAGCACAGCTCTGACACTGGTGAGACTGTGGCAAAGGAACAGATGTTACTGTAGGTGAATAATAATCTGCTGTTACAGGGGGTGGGAGGGTGAGCGCACTACAAATGAGCAACACAGAGCTCACTTAGGTGTGTGCTGGTTTATATTGCACCTTCATTTGTGCCATCTCTTCTAGGAACTTTCTTTGTTGTTTCTGTTGTGGTAGAGCCCCAAGATCAGGGGCTGCTGCAGGTCAATAAAACCTGCAAGAAACCTGGGAGTAAAGGAGCGTGTCTATTGGTGAATATCTGCTGTGTGGAGGGGCCAGGTTACCCAGAGAAACTGCAGGAGTGTAAGCGGTTTAAGCTAGCATGGTTCAGGTCACACTCACTTTTCTGTATTTCCACCCCCCCACCTTCTGCTCTGGGCCCCACATACGGGCCCAAGAGTTGCTTGGACAGCCATTCCTCAGAGACAGTGGGACGCAGCAAGTGTGTGACAGCCAGGACAGATTTCTACAGGAATTCATGTTATTCCTCTGGCAAGTGCCGGGGAACATGCAGAGGATAAAGCAACACTGGTATTTGTTTTACAGTGAACTAAGGGTAGGAAACTCCACAAACCGTTGCCTAGAATAATATGGGCAACATCCATTGTCAAGAACTTACATTACCTTTCTTTTCAGGGTGACTGACTACTATTTTTTTCCCTCTAAGTAAGTGGAAAAGCACCAGGCTCAGCACCTGCATCAGTCTGCTGCCTAACCGAGGCACTGTCCCTGGCTGGGTTAAAACCAGCTTGCAGGAGTAAAGACATTTAATTGGTTTTCTCATGCAAGTTCTGCTACACCGATACCTCCAGTCTCTTTGTGTTTGATGGCTGTTGCAGATGCTCCCATTTTATTCGGATGACGTAGGTACACTATATTGACAGCTGCTCACTGCAGTGTTACTGAAGAGCTGCTGAATGTTCTGACAGGCCTGATGGGTAGGTCTGTGTTTTTCAAGCAACAGGAGAGTAGCTTAGGTCCATAGAAGTGGAGTTTTAAAAAATGCAGTGTGCTCCTGTGAATCAGCTTACTTCTAACTAGTTTGATTTAGAAAAAAGCCTCTTCAGCAAATGAAATTTTATGGCACATTCCCAGTTGGTCTCACTTGCCATACAGATTCTGAATAGCAGCACAGGTCAGAATTCAACCTGAACTTCTCAGGATGAGGGTGGCTGGTATTCAGCTGCTGTGAATTCAGCGACAGGCAACTGAGGAGGAAATGATAGAACAGATTAGAAATCTAGAGATGGGTTTTGGTTCACTGCTGTTCCTGGGTGAAAATCCACCAATGAAATGCTTTTGGACCTACAGATCTTCCCCAAAGGACCCTGCAAGTGATCCTAACCCATCTGTCTGGGTTCCCCTTCTGCAATAACCCATTCAGATCTCCAGAATGAATCTCATAAACACAGAGATGGGTTAAGGCTCAGATACTCTCTGTTGATTTAACAAGCTTCTTGTTGTTAGTCGTAGCCTAATCATGCTGCTTTGATAGGTTTACCTTGCAAGAGGCCTTATGTCGTGTTTCCATTGTGGCCAGCTAAGCTTGCCTT
The DNA here is from genome assembly GCF_040182565.1 of Anser cygnoides. Lineage (NCBI taxonomy): Eukaryota > Metazoa > Chordata > Aves > Anseriformes > Anatidae > Anser > Anser cygnoides. The sequence continues at coordinate 1,846,863 of NC_089875.1, read as the reverse complement.
GCTTGCCGCTAATGTTGTCCTATATTTAGTGTTTTGACTTTACGTGACCCTGACACTGTGTAGGGGGAGGAGGAGGAAAAAGTGTATTGCTTATGGCTAATCCTATGCATTGCTCAGAGACTGCGTCCACTCCAGCAACCTTTTCTCATGGTAATATTTTTTGTTAGCAATAAAAGGATTAATTCTAGAAATCAAGCTCTTTGATTATGATAAGCATAATAAATATCTTAGACAAATTGCTATCCTTTTAAGAATATTAGTAAACGAAGACCTTTGCTCTCCTTGGCTAGGCTTGAGTCTGCTGGTACATGCATTCATACCATCTGCACTGTGTGCTAATACAGCTCCTTGTTGTCTGGTCTTCCTGGGAATGCATTATATAGATTGCAGCTGGTTCTGAATGCAGCTGCCAGGGTCACGACTCACACTAAGATTAATCATTACGCCTGGGTTAGCTTCATTACTTTGACTACCCATTACATTTAGCAGAGATTATGAGATGTTGCTTTTAACTTACAAGGCTTGGGTCTAACACCTACTCACCTCAGCAACATGCTTTTATGGTATGTTTCTCTTGGTAAGGCTCCTAGAGCAGCAGAGAGCCTGTCTAGATGCTGTGCTTTCAGCTTGAGGAGGAAACCTTCCAGCGTTACGTGTATGAAGCAGCATAGTGTGGGATTCTCACGGCTCTGAGCTTGGTCCTCTGATGTGGAGTGTTTTCTTCCCAGTGCATACTGTCAATACAGGACTCCTTGCCAGAGAAAACAATACGATGAAGAGGAGGATGAAAACATCATCACCACCCCATATATAATTAATCTTGCAATCTACCTACTTCTCTGGATTTACTGCCACGTATTTTGGGTGATAGCCATCCGAAGGAATGTGGTTTCCTAAGAAGGAAAGAGAGCTAGTGTGAGTACTTCCACTGCAAATGAAACTAAGATCATGAAACAATATGACATTTCCCAACAGAAGCCTACAACATAAATTTAGCTAACGGAAATGAACAGAATAGTCTAACCCCGCTGCATTCCCCGAAGCTGAGCCTCTGAGGTCTTCTCAAGCATAAAGGGGAAAAAAGCCAAACGTACAGAAGACGTTTGAAGGACAATTGAGTAAATGTGCCTGCGGTATTCCACATCAGAGCTATGAAGAGGAAACTTGAGGTTACCTTTTTTATGTACATATGGTTTGGGTTCCTGCCCCTGGGGTTATGGCAAAAGCTATTGTTGTTAAAGACAACATGATTCCTCATGTATACTGTAGAAAGTAAGAAAAAAAATTAAATTATTTTACATGCTTTAATTACATTATAATGTCATACAGGCTTCTACTTTACCGCACTGCTCAGCCATGAATACAGTGAGAAAAAATACTGCAATATCGGAGAGCCAGAGCATCTGACAGCTAGTGAAACAAAAACATCCCTTCATAACAGGGGGAAACAAATTTTCAGAGGTGTCGTTTGGCAGATCATAGAGGGGTAGGACTTGTTTCCCTGGTGAAAAAAGTTCTGCTTTCTGATGGATACCACAGCCAGAGATCAGTTGGTTGCCAATGTTGTGGAGACGGTCAAACTCCCTAAAAAACGTCTTGTAGCAATGGGCTGGCTTTATCCTACACTGAAATTAAGCACTTAGCTGAGGTGCTAAAGCCAGGAGTCTGCTTGCTCTTGGCAGCCTCTCCTGTCAGTGATAAGAGAGACCTTTTCTCCTGAGGGCAGCTGTGCCAGCAGGTTTGTTCAGCCATCCCCTGCAGGGGTCCGTCCCTCATCACGGGCTTCCAGGCTTAAAAAAGAAGCACCTCAGGTTGGCAGCCAAGGCTGAGCCAGAAGAACCCAGCTTGCAACATAAATATAGTTCAGAGCTATGAAAATCATGCACGGCAAAATCAGTCCTGGTTGGGTTGTCCTAATTAAGCACTTGAAAACGAATGGGTCTCATCTGCTGGTATGAAGGTGATTGGGGAAGAGAACGTAGAATGGGCAGAAGAGCAGTACTTTACCCTAGTGCTGCAAGTAGGCATGCTGTGCCCTCTGTGCGAAAAGAAAGCTCTAGGGAGCCCTGCCTGAGGCTCTCCTGTCCTTGTGAGAGCTGGGAGGAGTCCTTTCGGCCGGCCACGAGGTCTCTCAGGGCTCACCTGTGGGGCTGCTTCATCCGTAGGAAGGAGCTGCAGCAGCCAGTCAGGCAGCAGGCCAAGCTGCAAAACCTGGGGAAGGATCACCATGTACCTGAGATCTGGCCTGGTCAGGGACTGATCTTCCTGCACTGCATGAAGGTCAGTTCAACTGCTAAGCCCCAGATGAAGGAAAGGGCACTTTCAGGAGGTATGTAACAGAGCTACGCTCTCATCATTTCTTGAATATTTGTTGGCAATCAAGGGATGGCTGTTGGGAGAAAAGGATCAAAAATAGTGTTCCTAGCCTACTCGTTGGAGATGTCTTCCCAGACTTTGGTAGTTCAAGGTGTGGTAGTTGTGGGTAGGCTCAGTGACTCGGGGGTCCTTTCTACATCCTGTATCCTATTATCATAAATCCAATTTTTGTGTCTTTTTTAATGGTCTCAAGATTAGTCTGTTGTGCATGACTAACGCTTAGCACTTAGTCATATGTTTTTGGATCAGAACTGTGTAGTAAGCAGCTCTGGTGAGAACTACAGGGCTCTTTGATGTAGGAACTTTAGGAACATCAAAGATGGCCTCTTTGATGCGATATGTCTGACATTTTTGCAAACTTACTCCCTTTGATTTTAGTCCTTCAGTGTTTCCTGTGTTTCTGGGTGCCCAATAATTCTGTAGCCTCACTGTGTTGGCTGCTATTTTTCATGCAGTAGCGTGGAAGATTCTTTTGCTTTCAAAGCAAAACTGCCCTCCTTCAAGACCTACGTGGAAGTGTACTGAAGATGTAATTCCTAATTAGTCATATGTATACAGCTTTATTTCTTAGTGTCTTGCTCCAGTTCTAAACCCCTGAAGCCTGTGTTTTTCTCTCTGTTTGTAGTGGAAGATGATTCAGTTGAACCCGCACTTCCTGAAAAAATGGTAGCACACAGGGTTCACGCTGGCCTTTTTCCAAGCTACCTTGTGTGTGTGTGCATGTATGTATAGGAAGCTTGCAGCTGGGATTGTGTGCAGTTATTAATCTCCACAGAAATGTGCATTAAGTGTGGAGCTGAAGCACAGAGGTAAGGAGCAGTGATCAGTAACTTAGCTTGTTGCCTAAGGGATGTATGGCAGAAGGCTGGGCTGCAACTCCACCGTCTGTCAGGAGATTTCCATGGGATGAATCTTATTCCACTCCATATTCCTCTGAGATCTGCCTGTAAACCTGAAATTTATGAAGTTGAATGTTTTGGGGGTGAATTATAAGCCTCTGCACCTGAAAAATACGATGGTGATAACTCAAGCTCCTTCTGTATATTTGAACCTTCTTGTTACCTGCTTGTAGCAGAGAAAGATCCTTTTTCTCTTTGACTGCCTGTTAGTTTTCTTTTAGCTCGTTATTTACCATCTTTCTATTGTGCAGTCATAAATTAATAAAGCAACGGCTTCCCATGCAGCCAAGAAGCTATGCACTTTGGCTTCTTCTAATGTGAGCATTTTGGAGTAGGGAGAAAGGATGATGTTTATTAGATAGTGTTTCTTTAAATCCCTTAAGATTCAGATTTTCAGCTCGGTCCCCACCAGACCTCTTTGTAGGTCACTTATGTGCGATACCCTGGTTGCACCCATGATTTGGAGATGTCTGTATTCGAGTGACCTAAATTGCATCGAGGGAGGCAGGGAAAGGGGGAGGGAAGGACTGGGGGATGGTGGGAACCAGTCTGTCTGAAAAACTCAACAAAATGCGGTTCCCCTTCCTGGAGAAATTAATTCAGCAATCAAATGGGTTTAATAAATTCTCAAAATATTAAATAAATAAAACCATTTAGGCAGGAAATGCAGGTCATGTAGCAGGTGGGATTGTGGCCAGAGCTAAAAAAGCAAGTCTGGTATGGTTGCAGAATACGGAGGTAAAAGAGGCTTTGCAGTGGGGTGTTTGGCACTGTGTGATCCAGTAAGCGAACTTAAATTGGCTGCATTGGTACGAAGTCCATATGAGTGAAGGAATCTTCTGGAAGTGGTGGTCCCATTAGCGAAGTGATATGCCTTTATTAGCGTTAAACAGCTGCAATAATCTTAATGGAGCAATCTAGTGTTCTTCCCAAAGGAAGATCTTATCTCATTTATTAATTGTCTTTCTAGTAGTTACGAGTTCATCTGATCTGGGGTAAGTGTGCAGGCTGAGAATCTCGATGCTGCAGACAGGGAGCAAGCCTAATGCTGGATGTTGGGAGCTGTGCTCTCAGCAAGGGTTTGGATGGAGCAGCGTGTCTTGCTGTATGCTTCCTGCTAACTTGACAACTCGCTGTGTAAATACTCGGTTTGAATTGTAGGCTGAATTAGTCACCTGTTACTAGTGCGCAAAGCAAGTGTGTCTTCCTTCAAAGCTGGTAAGTGGCATTTCAATGTGCAGCAATCAGGATGCATGAGAGAGATTAGCCTGTTGTGCACATCTCCAGTGGTGGTTCCGGCTAGAAAAGAGAGGTAACGATTAACAGAGAAGGCAAAGTGTGTACACTTGTGGGAAGCTCCCTTGTTGAACCTTGCAGTATCCAAATGTTTTTCTCTGACCTGTACAATCTTGCTGTGTTTATTTTTTTAGCAGGGAACAGTGTAGTGGGAAGGGGATTTCTCATTTTTTTCCCCCCTGGCACCTGGTTAGAAAGCAAACCAATACCTGCCCTCTGTCTTGTCCTCCCAGTCAACACGTGGAACAGACTGGTCTGTGTTTTACATAGCAGCAATTTTCAGTGAATCCTCTTTGGGGAGGGAGGGTGGTGGTGCCAGCCTGTCTTGGTACACTTGGTGGAACTTGGTAAAACCACAGCGCTTTCTTTACTGTATAGAGGGAACCTGTCTGCGGACATGCTGGGAGGTGGTCTGGGGAGTCATTCTCCTATGCCTGCACAAATCAGCTGGGGCTGAGACACGCCGGAGGTGTGAACAGAGGACGTTCGTGTCTTGTGCGCTGATAGATGAGCTGTCTCTCCTTGGTATGGATTCACCCCTTAGCAGTGTGAAGGTACCTCAGGGATTAAGTGAGTTGAGGCTCTTGAATCCCTCTCTGGAGTCCCCTTGGTCAGTTATGGAGGTATTCTAGCTTCTAATCTTGATTTTTCTTCCCCTTTTCCTCCTAATCTCCCCTCTCTCCAGCAGGGGATTTGGATACCCATAACAGAGGGCAGAATACCACCTGGTAAACTCTCTGGAGTACAGCTACTGCACAGCCTCCTGCTGGGGAGCTGAATGTATGGCTTATGCCCTAAAGCAAAATGTATAATGCTTAGAGAACAGAGTGCATTTTTTTCTTTTTTCTTTGCTGCTGGAATAAATTATCATGTTGAAGTGCTGTGGTTTGGACCTATCCCTAGATGGGCATCACCAGTGGTGTGCATTTAGGAAATAATAAGTTGAAAAGATGCCTCTTGAAAATTGTATGGGTTTGCAACAGATAGAAGTCTTCAAATGCTGCTGTTTTTACTGATTCACTCCCCCCCCACCCCGGTTAACCCCACTGATGCTTGCTTCTCTGCATTCTTCAGCATGTTTTTTTTTTTGTAGGTCATACTGTGCTGCCCTTTAGCCATATGAGTCTGTTAAATTTTCTAATGGAGACTAATGCTGCTCACATCGGGTGAAAAATCCACAAGAAAAATAAAACCTCTACATCCCTAATATTCCTTTGTGTCTTTGTCGACAAAGCATGCTATTCTCTGCACTTATGTGCCTGACACAACACCTCTAGGTCCATATACAATATCCAGTATAAACATAAGGTGCTTTCGAGCTGTATTTATGACCTCTTGTGTCCAGTTGTACACTTCCTTGAGAAATTTGTCAGGCCAAAATGTAATGTGAGATCCAAGGGGGATAGATACAAATCTAGAACAACTGTAGAACACAAGGAAAAACATCTCATTTTTTCCGTAGACTTTGATTGCAGTATTCGTGCCACATAGGTAAAGAATAACTGAGGCTGGGAAGCTAAGCTTGGGGGACTGTTACAGAGTGAAGGCTGACTAGTGTTTACAGCTCTGTAATGCTGTTGATACTGCAGAAATTATTAGTTGTGAAGGAAAGTATTTGTGGGTTCAGGATTTTATTTCATCCAACTGAAGAAAGAAAAAAACGGTTGTCTGCAAAATAATAGTTTCTTTTCTTAGACACACAGAAGATGTTAAAGTTTCTGTACCTCAAGCATATTTATGGTGTTCCTCAGTGCTATGGGGGCAGAGTATATAATCAGTGTATAAGGAAAAAATATCAGAAACATCTTTAACTGGTAGGAGAAATAAAGGGAAGAAAGTCTGTGCTGTTGATCTGCATCTGTTTAGTAGTTATGAATAGAATTAGGACAGAAGTTGGCTTAGGTCCAAGTTGCAGCGGCTTAGCAGCTTTAAGCACCTATTCCTCCACAACTGCTAGTTGAAGTAGCAGTGTTGCTGGCAATAATAGTTGAGCAGAAGTTCTATTTCCTTTGCTAAAATAGCATGCAAATATTGATTTATTTTTCTTCCAGAATTGGGTACCCCACAGCAGAAAAGATGATGTGGATTACTGAATTTGGCAACAAGGTTTCTTTAATCTCTCAAGCTTCCAAACTGATTTATTTTTCTCCTGGCAATTCATATTGGCTATTTTCTTTGATTTCCTTATTTTAATAAGTTTGTCCAGATTTTGAACAGTTTACAATGACAAACCAGGTCAACCCATGCAAAAAGGTGAGAAGTGGAAGTATAGCTGAAAATTTTAAGCTATCATGTATCTGTAGAGTGGCCTTCTGTGAAACTTACACTACCATTCTCAAAAGAAAAAGCAGTTAAGTTACTTAAGAGGTTTCAGATTGGCTGGCTGATCAATATCGAGTATTAGTAATGCTGTATTAGAAGAGACCTATGCTATACACTCAGGCCTTATTACTATGATGTCCTTTTATTGATACTAACACTTGATCACATACAACAAATTATTTTGAAGTTATTTTTGATGAATGTTGTTCATACGTGTTATATGGCTTGATCTTGCAAACCTTTACTCGTGAGGGTAGTCAATTGTCTTCAAAGATTTGCAAGAATGGCCCATGTGCAATACAACCTCGATTATCCAAATGTCAGGGGAGACATTGAATAAGTTCATATAATCGACATTTTGAATAATGAGGAAATTTTCAGCGCAATTAATAGATGTCAGGGGACATGACCATCTTTCAGATGACAGGGAGTTTTCAGAAAATTTAGATTTTGATAGCTGAGTTTCTAATGTATGTGCTACTGACAGACCTGAAATTGCAGAACATCAGAAATGTGCCTAGATATTCCTTAATAGCCCTTCCTGTGAAATCAGCTGCAGCTCTATTTACTGTGGCATTTGTGTTGCAGGTAAAATTGTCACAAGTGCTTAGCCTAACGCTGCAGGAACTCTGCTATTAAGGGTTAGATTCCAAGAACACAGCATTAAATCAATATTGGAATTGTCTGAAGGAAAATATTATTTAGAAATATATCAGCATCAACTTTGGAATCTGTTTTTTATTAAAAAAAAAAAAAAGTCCTATAATGAAATGAAAGTAAATAAAGCTTAAGGAAGGAAACTCCAGGAAATAATGACCGAGGAAGAGAGAAATCCAAACTCTTTTGTGTGAATGTGGAAATACGCCAGAAAGCATCAGTTTGAATGACTCTTTAAACTTGGGGTTGGTCAATCAAAGACAATCTAAGGCTGAAATTCCCATTTTCCAACTCCTGTTCATCTCGGCACAGCCAACAGAAGGTGCTGCGGTGGGAGGCACTAATTTCCTTCCTCCCCAGATGGCTGCACATGAGCACCCAGGGATGCATATGGCTCTGCTGGCTCCCTGGGCAGGGAGCCCCGATGGTGTCTCTGATTGCCTGTCCGCAGGTCCGCACTGCCACTGCGTCATCAGAGTTAGTCTTTAACAGCGCTAATGAGGAATACGGTCTTGCTAGCTTCCCCAGTGCAGGAGCACCGTATGACTGTTGCAACCGAGAGGGCGCTGGGAGTGTTTGTGCTTCTGTCCTGAATCACAGCGCTAATGTTTGTAGGACGCTGAAACCGATGCATCAATTTATTTTGGTGGAGAGATGAGCAATCACTTGTTTCCTAGGAAACATGGGGCTGTGCATATGCAGCTTCGAATGTGCGCCTTAATGTTTTCCTTCATGTTGATAGAGTAGAAAGTTTGTCCGATGAGATCCGTTATGCTTAAAACAGAAGGGAAAATAAATTTGGAAAGTTGCACTATTTAAAAAAAGAAAAAGTAGCGATACTGCCAGAGTCGTAAGAAAAAGGCAGAAATAATTCAAGAAAATAACAAAAATGTCCTTTCTGTCTCTCTCATCTAGGAATCTCGAGATTTTTATAGTTGTAGAGCCATCTGCTAAGTTTCATTTATTGTGCAACTTTGCTACCTCACCATCATCTGCTCATTAATCTGCCTTTTTTAGGTCTACTTCTGAAATTCTCAACCTCTGAGCATCTGTCAAATAGCTACCATTGCTTTTAAAACAGTAGTATGATGTAGTGTAAAGATTAATATGGTAAATCACCTTGGGTGATGGCAATGTTACTCAGCAAAAGCTTAGCCATTCATAAGATGCTCACCCCAAGCTCGCCACTAAACCACTTCCACCACACCCTAGCTCTTTGTATTTCTGCCTAGAAGAGTAAATAAACACAATTTGTGGTGATGTGCGCTGGGTTTCAAAAGTTCTTGGGCTGCATGGCAGCATTTGGTACTCCTAGGATTTGAACAGTGTGCTTGGGCAGTGATTGCCAGAAAGGACTGAGGATCATTAGCACAGATCACTGACCCCAGCAGGAGTTTTACCATCGACTCAAATGGCTGAGACTTGGAACGAGGTCAGGGACTTCTGGATGTTGGACCTAGCTTCAATACAGCATTTTCAGACCTGGCTGTTCTGCTGTAGCCTGCACACCCACTGCTGAGATGGGGGGCGGGGGGGAACCTTAATATCCACATTCTTGATCAATGTAAAGGATTCGCTGTGTCTCGTACTGCATCCTTCAGAGGTAGCAGAATGGCTCGTTCTTCATGTTTATTGCTAACAGTAACAGGAGAGGACTCATCTGGCTGTGGTGTGGGCCTGACAGGTGTGTCTGGGTGCATCTTGTAAGAGTCTGTGCCTTTCCTTTTCCTGCCTTGTTGTTGCAGGAGATCCGATGTGTTACCTGATCGTGCAGTTTGAATTCAAATTCTGGCTGCCTGGGCCCGTCGGAGGTGAGCAGTCTGTGAAGCCCCAGGAACTGAACGAGCAGTGGCTGCCTGTATTAGTAAATGCTGCTGGCAGCAGGTATTAGCAGGTCGGAGGGACTCCAGTCCTCTCCTGCCAGGTGGCTGCCAGGATGTCATTACCCTGTGTGAAGCTTATGGATGCTTTTGTCGTTCCTGCCCTGAGGTTCCCTGATGTGTTTTTTCAGGCATTGATTTCGTTTTGCCTGCTTTAGGTAAATCTTGGTAGCAGCGGATGATTCAGCTCAAGAATTGTTTTCTTTGGGGACTAATCATTCTGTCCTGATCCACACTCCTAAATTTAGAGGTTAATCTCTACAGGCTTCTTCTGGGGGAGGCTGAAGCTTCCACTCTGAAACCTCCCGTGAAAGGACTAACCCTAGGCATTTTGAATCACACTTTGAGTCTTTTTCTCTCTTGATTATGTATGGGACTAAGGAGACTGTATTTCTAATTTAGGCAGTTACAGATGAGGTACCACAAGATGGATGAGCTGATCTAATAGCCTGCTGATACTTCCTGGCCATGTGTTCCTGCTGTTTCTCTTGCTTCAGCTTGGGTGCTTGTGCTAAAATGGGAGCAAACTACACCAAGCAAAGCAAATGCAGCAAAGGCAACCTGAGCCGTCTGGCTAGGATGAACACGGGGACCAGACCCTATGGCAGAAAGAGGGTCCCGCTGTAGGGTGGCAGTGCTCACCTGACTGGGATCCTTGGTATGCTCCTGGTGTAGGACATCGCCCTTAACTGAGAGTAAAAATTGTCGAATGCTGGTATTGCTGTGACTTTCCTCAGTCCTTTTGACAGCAGCAGCACTGCTGTTTGGTGCTGTGCTCCTGACCCTCCCAGGGACCTGTAATTGTGCAGACTGTCAAGGGGCCAGAAGAATTGGATCAGCCAGCAGTGCTGCTGGGCTAGGATCACGGATGCGTCCCTACTGCAGGAATGCACTTGAATTACTGGGGGAAATGGCCAAAAATGCAGAATTCCCCTTTTTTTGGAGATGATTTCTACTCCTCCCACACTGAAAGACACCTCAGAGGCCAATTACATGTGCTGCCTCTCTGAGAGAGGAGTCCTGTCCACCAGTAGCTAACCCCGTACAATCATCTTGACGATACTTATTGTCTGTTTAAAAGCCAGTAATAATTGTAGAGTTAATAAACCTAAAGCCCCTCAAAGTAAGCTTGAAGAAATGCTTCTCGTCTGATCCTTAGGGATGTGACCTCTGCAGCAGAACGGACAGAGCTGTACCTCTTACCTGGCCTGTCCCTCCAGGAACAATAATTCATAGTGGTACAAGTAGAAAAGTAGAAATTTCTGCTCAGAAGAAAATACTTTCTGTTGGGTAGAAGCATCTCCACTTTCTCACAGCAGTACTCTGACTCACAGGTTTCCACATCTTGAGTCTGGCGTGGCTGGTGTGATGAGGGAGTTGAGACCTGGGCTATTGTCAGTACGCTGGGAGTAGAGCCTCCAAGCAGCAGCACGAGTTCTCTTCATTCTAAGAAGCAATTTAGCGTATTCCATGCCTGTTTGTGATGGATGAATTGGAGGAGCAAACTGTGAGGGGAAGCGCATTTGAAACAGGACAATGAATAATGAAGTGATGACCTTAGCCTTGAGGTCTAAAATGAGAGCTCTGCGTTGGGCCAGAAAGGGAAAGTCCGAACTCTGCAATTAACATTTCAGGCTTGAGTCAGGGCTTCTGAAGGTTACCTTCTTGTGTGACCAAACTGGTGCACGTGCGTATGGCTCAGCAGGGAATGAATCGCACTATGGATTAATTCTGGGCCGTGCGGTCGGATTTTAACAAATCCGCCCAGTCCCATGCTGTGGAATGTGTGGACAAGGTTCAAGTTTGCACTGATGGAAGTGGAAGCCTGTTGCTACACTGAGTTCAGTTTGTTTTCACATGTGGTGTGTTGTCTATCTGGTATGTCTGTTTTATTTATAGCTGTATAAATATATTAAAGAAAAGCTAGTTGACGATTTTCACATCAATATTGTGTTTTCAACAGAAAATGGCTTTTTAGTCAGCAGAGGCTTCTGGCGCGGTTTTATCGTTTTGATCTAAAATGTTTGGTTTTAATGAAATATTGGGAAATGAAGACATGGAGTTGTGTTTTTCCTGAAAAATCATGAAGAACTTGATGCATTTGTTAACAAATCTTTTTTTGTTAAAAATATTTTGAGTGAAAGTATATTGCAGCTGGCTGAAGCATTATGTATGCATAATAAATGTGTTAAATTTTCTCAGCTGAGACCCTGGAAAGGAACTTCTTTGTGGGTCGTAGGGAAAGCTGGGTTTGTATAGGGTGGCTTTTGTTTTATTTTTTATTTTTTCCCTCTTGTTTAGGGATTAAAAAAATAAACACAGGTAAATTTGCCAATGTTTTCATTAGATTTGGCAGCTTTTCTTTGAAACCCTGAATTCCAAGCGGTGTTCCCTGTTTGCTTAGAGAAAGCAGGGGGCCCACTTCACAGTGTTTGCTCTGAGGTTGGTGCACTGACAGGCAGGCATTTGTCCACATTTTTTTATTATTAACTAGAATAAGCAGTTTAATAACTGGGATTAAACCATCAGATCATGACAGAGTAGCATTAGCTGCGGGAACCAAGTTGGAAAGGATTCCAGATGTGATTAGATGAATACCTGCCCTTTAGGGGAAATAGTTAAGTGGGCCTCTGTTTTTATTGGTAAGGTAAATGTTTCTCGGGCCATTCTAGGCAGGTATCCTGAGTTCTCATTTTCACAATGATGTTGCAAATCCCTGGTGCCAAGGAATAGATTGTCTTCTAGACCTGAGCCAAAATCGTCTCCCTGATGAAAATCAATGATTTTGCCAGAACACACAAGATTCTGCTATTGCCTTGAATCATTTTCCTTTTTTGTTATAAATGCAAAGGAGCACTTATAGCACAGCAGGAGATGAATATTTCCTTTGTGGAGGGGAGAAAAAGGGAGGAGAGTAGGGAAAAGCTGTGGTGAGAGAGCTCAGCTGCATCCCAATTCAGGGGCGAGTTATCTTCCCACTGAAACAAATTGCAAAACTTCTACAGATTTCACCAGGATCAAAAGTGATCTTAAAGTTATGCTCCCTCCTTCCAATATAAGTAAAGAGATGTTTAAGTGTGTTCTACATGATTGAGTTTGTAGCATATTGCAAACAGATATATGTTCGGTGGGATGAGAGACTGTATGAAAAATCAAAGTATAAAAATGATTTTTGGACAAAAGTATGTTTTCTATCAGTCTCTTTAGAAACCAAAGTAATGTAATAACCTTCTTGTTTAACTGCAATACAGAAGTTCATTTTGTTAGAAGCTGGCAAATTCTACCTTGTTCTTTTGGGATCAGTGCTGAGAATGAATATTTTTCCATTATTAACCACTTCGGGCTGTCTTTGCAGAAGTATCTAGGTGCCAAAGTAACTGTGCAAATCTGGCCCTGGAGCACTACAATCAACTCCCCCCAAATACTACACTGAAATACTGTTCCAGTCTGTGTGATGGGAGATGTATTGCACAAAAAGCCCTCACAAATCTATCTGTAAACAGCTCTACTGTCTGCCTAGTCACTATATAAGAAAAATGAAATGGACATAGGGTACAAAGTTAATATTGGTGAAGAAATAAAATGTCGAGTATATAATCGCCTTAACCTTTCCTTTCTGATCAGTCTTGAGCACTCAGGCTAATAGTGCAAATGTGCTCTGCCTTACAAGGTGTTTAAGCATCAGCATAAGGCTTTGAGGGAGCAATTGAAAAGATGACTCTTGTGTCCAGATGAGCTTAAATAAGTCTTCCAGAAACAACCAAAACTGGCAATCTGGACCTTTTAAATTTCGTTATTGATTTGCTCTCCTCCACTTAGAGGTTATGTTGGTGTAACTTAGTCTAGTGTACCTGGAGGAACACACAAGAGAACACGGAGGACAGAGGATGGTGAAAGCTTTGATAGCTTCAGTGTTAGCCTGTTTCAGGGAATGCTCTGCTTGCTTTGCTGGCAGTTTGGCTGTGTAAAAGACACCAAACCTTCGCTTCCTTTCCCCTGTGGTGTGTGGTTTCTGCTTGCTGCAGAAATACTCAGTGAAACTTGGAGGCTCCACAGCATGGTATCAAGGTGTTCTTCCCTAAGAGAAGTGTATAGGTCTGGAAGAGCCAAAGGAAGAAATCCTGCTACATGCTGAGGTTTACAAGTTTCTCTCTGACCTAAGCTGAAGTTCGTCTGCATTTGTTGCAAGTTCTGCATTTATCTGTGACCTGATCCAAAGCTTACTGAAGTCAGTCTTCACATGAACCTTGATGGGCTTTTGATGAGCACTCATAGAAAATTTGTTTTGGCTTCTGTTATTGAGAGATTTGCCTGGCTGACATGAGATTAAACGAGGTCACGGAAGGCGCTTTATTTCTGTCACCTACGGGGGAAACAATATAGAATTTTTCTTGAACTTCTCAACCCTCATTTCTGAAATCCTTCTCTACCACACAGCAGAGTGTCTGGCTGTTTTCCCAAACTCAGAGTAACTCTCCGCTAATGCAAAGCACAAGATCCGCTTAGTTAAGCGGGTGGAGGAGGTTTGCCCACTGGCGATAACAAAAGGAGGAGTGTGGCTCAGAAGGAGAGAGCTGTCTTGGCAGACGGTAGGTGTTCAGTAAAATGGAAAGAAAGCGAGATGCAGCAATATTCAGCTTGACTGCCTTTCAAAATGTCCATGACCCTTTTGGGAGAGGGACTTTCCCTGAGAAATCCCCTCTGCAGCTCTTTCAAAATGCACTAAAAATGCGCTCTTTGTTGCCACAAGTTGTCTGAGAGCATTTCGACAACATGCAGGGTATTGCAGAGATGAACCTGGTCCAGGTAAACTGAGGGCCCCCACATGCTGAAAAAGGTATTTTTACAGGGGGAGAGGTCAGCGACTTGGGGTTGAAAGAAGTGGCACAGCACGACAAAGTGTCCCCAAGATGGGTCTGACAGCCCTCTGCTTGGACCTCATACAGCAGTTTCTGTTGCAAATATAGGGCAGCGTTTCTGAAGCTGTTAACCCGCATTTGATGTCCCAAATGCAAAATTAGTTTTGGAAGAAGTGTACAAGCTACAGATAATGCATTTTTAGTTTAGTGAAGAATAAGTAGATTTAAAAAAAAAAAATAGACAAGTATTTCAGTCTTCTCTTGAATGCCCCTAGGCATTGCAGAAGACTAAGTGGCTCTGATAAAAAGTGAGATCATGACAGTAATGAGGTAATCCTTTTTTTCCTGTCTTTCTCTGTATTTCTACTGCTTCCAAAACAAATATTTAAGTTAAAAAAGCAAGCAAAAAAACCCATTCCAGGCCTATAGGTGAAGTAGTCCTTAATATTTTTATTACTGCTCTAAGTAACAGTTTTCCCCACACCTGTGGCTTTAATGGGGCTTGAAAAAAATGTAGGAAAATATCAATATGTTTCTCAGGCTGAATAAAAGCATTTTGTTTTTTTGAAATTGGTCTGCAGCCTGTTGAAGTTGCTGAGCCCTTCCAGTGGGTTTTGGAACAGACCCCAAGTTTCTTAACTTTGGGGAGGAGGGTTCGGGGAGGGGGACCACAGATGTGTGTGGGTGCTTCATGATTGAGTTTTGGAGGGGCTCTTGCAAGAGCAGACTACAGGAGAGCCCTTGCAGAGAGGATGTACTTTTGCTCCCCGCTTACCGTAAATTTGAGGTAGGAGCAGCTGCGAAGGAAACGCAGCAGGAAAACCCAAGTGAGGGAGTGTCTTTGACCTCTTCTGCTGCTTTGTAACCCCCCAACCCACCCCCTTTCGCCCCCGGAGACACACAGGCTTCCTGAGGTGATGGATGACTGAGAGCAAGAGGGACTTGAGCGTGGCTGATGTGATACTTTTACTTGGGAAGTTGCTTTAAAGAGGAACTCAAACTAATGATTTAGAAAATGCAGTTTTCAAGTCTGGGGATTTTTTTTTTTAATTTTTTAATTAAGTGTCATGTGCTTTTCTTCTGACTGTACCTTACTTGGCAGAAAAAAAGGAACAACCAGCCTTTTTCTTCTTGTATATGTCCTGAATTACATTATATAAGCAGCTGCTGACAATAATTGATGGAGATAAATCAGTCAACCTGTGATGACTTAGAAACAAAAGTAAAAAGGCATTCCTTATTTTAATGGCTTTGTCCTTAAAACCTTAGGTATGATTTTTTTCTACCAGCTGCAATCAATATAGATGCTTTTGTCTCAAAACAGAGATCCAAGTACCAAATTGTTGAACAGATTTCTCCTTTGAAAATGCCACTGTCACTTCAAAATGCCATGTGTACAATGCAGCTGTCTGACTTCTCAGGATTACAAAGAAGCAAGACCACGTGAAGCCTATAAACAAGCTTGTAACTCAATGTGTAAAATTTCAATGTTTATTTCGAATGTTTTGAGACTCTCCTTTGCTGTAAAGTTGTGTGTTTGCTTGCAAAAACTCCCACCCTTCAAGTGATCATATTGAATTTTGTAGCTTTTGTCATCACTTCTGTTCACACACTCTTCCACAAGTCTGAATAATGCAGTATGTTTTTAGTGTCAAATTTGTTCTTGCTTTTCAGTTTTTTCTTCTTTCTTCAGTTTTTTCTTCTTTCCCCACCACACAGTTGTATTTTTTCCACCTCTTTTTAGTCCCTCCTAGCAAGTCTTTTTTTTCCTTTCTTAATTTTAAACCATCTCACATTCAGAACTGCCACTGAGATGCATGCTTTTAACACATTCTTGTTATCGTTTAAAACAATCTTTTCATGGCTAATTCAGTAAGGGGGAGGAAGTGACCGGCTGCTGTTGGTGTTGATGAATATGATGACTGTATCAGTTTGTCATCTGGCATTACCATTGTCCTCTTCTTCAGCTGGTGTTCATTTGAGTTTATGATCTTACAGAAGTATCAATATGTGATGCTTTTACTCAAGTTTGGCCAAAAGACATCTTTCAATAGAATAATAAATTCTCTTTGTTTCAGCTCTGTATATATTACAACACCAGCTTGTGATATTGTGATGAAAATTCTGTAGTCCAAACAGATTTGGTTCAGATCAGTGATTGTGCAGCAAATCTCCAAGGAATATTTATGAACAGATGACACCCTTACCAGAACCAGATCGGCACATGAGAAGGCCTTTTGCTCCTGGAGGTGCTGTTTTTATAGAGTGCGATGTAGATGTGTTTAACACTCATATCCTCTAGTCAGCAGGAGTTAGATTTTCAGAGGATCAGAGCCTTGGTCACTGTATTTCCCAACAAACATAGCACAGTACGTGCGTCTTCTCTTTAAGCTGGAGTTGACCTTCCAACTTTAACTGGGGCGGTTTTGAGAGGTACTAGACAGCTGCTATATTGCAAACCAGAGCTGGCTGCCCTCTTCAAAGTCTTGGCAATGTAGCCCAATGCTTTTAGAGAGGGAAGCGCAAAGGATAGTCCTTAGTGTAGCACAAGAAATGATCAGCAGGAATCTTATCGTTAATTGATTTTTTTTCTTTCTCTCTCAGGTCTTAGATGCCCTTGCTAGAAAAAAAGAACTCTGAGAACTACCATCTTCCTTGCTTTGCATTTTGGATTTTCCAATTGCTGCTGCTGACAAGATGAACATCTCTACTCTGACATGGCCAGTGCTAACTCTGGAAAGGTATGTTTGCCACTTTTTTATGTTCAATATATCCTTAGCCAGGCTGTGGCCCTGTGGATGAAGCAATGGAGAAGCAAAGAATAATTACTACTGTGCATGATGATGAGATGCTGCAGAGGATCTTCACAGGCCTTATGTTTAGGTGTTACATATGCAAGTAAGTTGCTGGGATCTGTGTGACCAAGGGAGTATGGGAGAGTTTCATATGTGTGGCAGTTCAGAGTGTAATTATAAACTTAGCTGCCAAGCGTGGTGCTTCTTGGTGAATAAAAACCAGGTCCTCTGCGTAATGTGTTAAGTCTCAAACTTTGCCCGGGATGCAAGGCTTCAAGGATATTTAACATGCAGCTTTACAGTGTGGTTAGCTAAACCATGCCTACCTTTGTAGGTTATTTCCAGAAAGACTTTTCGGTCGTCAGTAAACTTAACTGCTGCAATTGTCTGTGTCCTTCTGTTGCATCTTGCAGATGGGAAGGACTTTAGAGTGACCACTGCTGTTTACCTGGCTTTGTGGCACTGATGAGACCCAGAAAGAGCGCTCTGAGCACTGCTGCAGCTATGGATTACTTCATTTCCTTCTTGTGTAAGTTCAAAACTGGTCTTTGCTTTGATCAGAATTTTGGGGAGGGGACAAAATAAACAATGTTGGACTTGATGGGGCTTTACTTTCTAAAGCATATGTAAGTGTAGTAAACATAAATCGCTCATAAAAATGTTTCACTATGGGAAACATTTGTTTTTTCAATAACATTGGCTTATCTGCTTTCAAATAGAGACTAAAGACTAAAGAAAGGGCTTGGAGGAGGGCAAAGATATGGCGCTGCTGAGAGATCTGTAATTTGCAAGCAGGGTGTATGGCTGGTAGCTGTTTCTTCTCGCAGCTGAGAATGCTCATCTCGCCGTGTGCGCCAAGCGGAATGCAGTGCAGCTCCCTTCTGGGCCATGCTTCTATGGGGTGGAAGAGCAGAAAGGTTGGTGGTTCGAGCATGGCCGGTGTTAGTCCAGACAGCCCCTGGAGAAGTGGGGTGAGGAGCCTGAGCCTGTGAGAGGTGCTTCCTGGCTGCCCTCAAAGGATCTCTGCTTGTGTCAGGGCCTGTCCATTCTTGGGAAGGTAGGAAAAGAATAAAAAAATTCAATCACTTCATGAAGCTGAGGAAAAGCAAACTGTGTCGTGCAAGGTATCTTAAACGAAAGTAGGCTAAAGTCAGCTTCTGGAAGTAAAATAAAAAGCACGCAGCAAAGGCATTTTAGAAGCTACTTGGTTCCTTCTGCACTGAACGATGGTAGCTCTTTTCTGACTTTATGGACATGTTTTTTGTAGGTACAGTCTTCACAGGCAAATAAAACATGGAAAGGTGATACAAGGTTGAGAGTTTATGTGGTCAAAAGCTTGCCACGGGCTGTATAGAATGTCAATTTATTACTATGTCGAGCGTTTTAATATGGAGCTATATAGAGTGTCTACTTTTGTTTACTGCCAAATGTCGTTTGTTTTATAAATCTGAGGAAAGCTCTTGCAAATATCTATGAGGTCAGAGCATTTACATAGGCAGGTCTGCAGCTTACCTCATGTAGTAACTCTTGTATTTTATACTGAAATATAAAATAGATTCCTTCCAGTTAAAAGGAGCAGATAAAAATGAAAAACTTCTAGTTCATTAGTTTTCAGCCAAGTTGAGTAATTACAGTGTAAACAGGTGAAATACCATATGTGACTTCACTTTTTGTTTATAATTCTAAAGAGTTTACACACTTTCAAGAAAGATTTACATGAAGAACACAGATAAGTAAATAAATGGAGTGAGTATATGATTAATGATTTTAAAATAGTAAATGCTTCCAATTTGTAACATTCTTGAAATAGGTTGGCCATGCAGGCTGTGTTTTTCTTCCTGCTTTACAAGGCTGTCTGTGTTTTGTTTATTTACTGTACAAATTTTACGTTCAATGCCTCCTTTTCTGTTTAATGCACAGGAGAATGTTGGTCACTGGCAAGATCATTAAATTGTATTAATACATGTTTAATTAAATCCTTATAACAAAATATATATGATAAATTACTCTATGTATAATTAAAAGGAACGAACAAGTTGAATAATGACAAAACAGGAGAATGAAATTACATTTGTGAGATCAAACATAATGCTAAGAAAAGGACCTAACATGGGCATACAACTTCAGTTTTCTGAGCTACTGCAGGCCACAATTAACAATGCAACAGATTCATCCTGTGACCAAGAGTGTGTTTACTAGTGCTTAATATTGTCAGCTTGCTGCCGTCTTCATCTGTTGCTGCTCATCTTTTACTATGTCCAGAGCAGTGGAAAAAGTATTATATCTACCTGTTGTTGCTTCTGTAGGTTATAACCTTGACAGCTATTCAGTGACTGTAAGGAGTTGGTAATGGGACAGTTCCCATGGTACGGAGTGAGAGAAGTTGCTTTCTGGGAAATAAGGAGAATAAGGAGTCCATAAAAGAGTACTTGCTGTTATTATTCCTGTAGTCAGTGACCACACCAGGAAAGTCTTCATACTTTGCACAAAGTGGTGTTTTTGGCTGTGTAACGAAATCCTGGTTCTGCAGAGGACAAAAGCCCCATGTGCATGTTAAAAAAAAAATGCTCCGGTGCTCTCCTGATCATTGGTCTACAAACAGGAATGTAGAATTGCCTCTTTGGTTTGAGTGAAATGCAGGAGCTCATCTCATGGCTGTTTCAAGCAAGGCAATGGAAACCGTGACTCCACTGGAAGTGGTTAAATGCAGGTAAATGGAGTGGCTAAAGAATACTTTAGATACACAGGGAGTGAGTAGATCAAGATTGAAGGGTAAGGTCCTTTCTAACAACGTTCAGTATCAGCAGCACAGTGGTCGCTGTTTCAAGTTGAATGGGGCATGTTCAGAACTACAGCTGGGTAGAACTTCTAACAGGAAACTGTTGGGGCTTCTCAAATGCATCAGTGCGAGCTCGGTTACAGGCTGGCTTACAAACAGATCAATATTCCTGTGTTCTCACTGAAATTTGAGAAATCCCAAGATTTTTAGTGCTGGTTTGATGTCCCTAGTGAAGTGCTCCCAACTGTGTGAAATAATATTTTGTTCCAAAACGTTCAATTAGAAAGAGTAGCTCAGGAAGAAGCAGTTTTGTAGGAGTCTTATTTTAATAAACCCAGAACAATGTCAGAGGTCTTGATTCATTCAGACAAACAAGAACAGGATTTTCTTCAAACAAAAACCAAGTGTATGTTCTAAATGAGTGTTTACTGTGTATAAATCTCTAATTAGAAACGTCCTGCACCGTGTGTGGATCAATGCAGGCTTTTAGTCACTTAGTTCCACTGTACCTATTGTCTTTCACTTTTAAAAAGCAAATGAATAAAAATCCATGGGTCATAACCACTGCTGGCACTGCAGTGGGACCTCTGTCCTGTCCCTGCCAAGAGGGAAGCTCATGTCTGAGAAATCCATGTTTTTACTCTGTGCCTTATTTTTCTTCACTTTATAAAGGAAATGATGGTATTGAGGTGTTTTGATAGCAAGGGAGAAGGAAGCTTAGCGTATAAGCTGTTTTTCATAATTATAGAATAGTCTGCCTTAATACCAGCTCAAATGCTGCATCTGAATGACTCAACCTCTAACATAACCTGCATAATATTACTTATATGGTGAAATTAAGTGGTTTTGATTCTATGACTCAGTTGCAGTAAGTCTATATGGGGAAAAAGAGTCTTAAGATAGTGATGGGCATGATTCAGAACTCTGAATCCCTGTTTAGGGAGAATGTGTTTTGTTTGGTTAAGCTGGCACAAAAAGAGGATTCTACCTGAATATTCCTGTGACCTCTTCTACCCAAATCCTTCAGCATTTAGACACAAACTTCAAACTTAACTAAACCCTCTCAGATGTGGGTGGGGTTATTTTGATGTCTAATACAGCCCCCCCCCCCCCCTTGAAAAAACAATCCTACAACAATAACAACAACAAAAAACACTCTAATCTGAACACTGAGTCATTTTGAGTCTTGGATTCATCTCTCCATAGAAAGGTGCGAGCCATAAAGCCCAGATTAAGGGGCTTGAAATGTCTTTTAGAGCTGTGCTGTGTTTGGCAATTGGTGTTCCTTTGGGGTTGACAGAATTTCTTTGGCAGTTAAGTTTTTACACCCTGAGTTTTGCTCTGAGATTCAGGTTCAAATAAATCTGAAATGTGGAACAGAATTCAGTCCAAGAGAGCAAGTTTCCCATGGTTTCTGTCTGAAACAATAAATCCTTCCTTGGAGAGAGAAGGGCAAACCTCCACCTTGGTTCATCCAGAAGAATTGCAGATGCTTTTATGAGCCTGGGTTTAATTTGGGGTTAGTAAGAAAGCCCTTTCCCATTCTTCAACTCCTGTTTCAACTCCAGGGTATAACCCTGAGTTAATGATTTTTTAATTTTATTTTTTACTCCCATTTTCAGCATAGGCAGGATTTCCCACCCTGAAGTTCTGCCTGTTTCTGTATATTATCCTTGTTGGCCAAAGCTAGTAGGTATTTTTAGTGAACCACATTGATTTCGAAACCTCAGGTTTTCATGCTATTCCTGTTGACTCTATTACAACTGGAAGCCTATTAGCTATTCAATGCACTAATGACCTGGTAGATGACAAAATTAAATTGAGGGCATATAATTTCCAGGGTCTTATTTCTGCTTTTTTTTAACAAAGACTTTTGACTGCCTTGCAAAATTCACATGCCTGCTTCCCCAGCGCTCCTTGTACCATCTGTATGCACAGCACATAGCGTACCTTTGGATTTTTTTTTTTAAAAAGATTGTTCTGCTCTCTAACCTGCAGCCTGCTGTACCACGTAAACTGGAGAAAAACGTCTGTCTAATCGATCCTTATTTAATAAACAGTGTTATCAATGCCTTCGAGACAGCTGTACAGTGTGTGACGCGGGGACATCAGGACACTTGCTGGCTTGCGTTAATTGGCATGGCAACGTAGCTTTTTGGCCTGGCACGCCAGATCGAAAATTGAATTTACAAAATCAAACTGTAGTTATCTGCATTCCTTGATGTCCTCCCAGGTGAGCTACTGGGCTTCATGCTAATAACTTCTAAAGCAAGCAAACTTTAGCTAATTATGTGCTAGTTTATTCTCCCTTGCTAAATTTTGGCAGGTTGCTTCTGTAAATTATGAAAAATAAATGTGAAATATGCAGATGTCTTTTGTTTGAAGCAGATGTTTGGTCCGCCTTGCCAGAATCTAATCAGCTGTTTCCCCTGAGTTGTTTTTTTTTCTTTCCCCCCACCCCCAATGTTGTCCAAGAGCTTTTTGAAAACACGCAGGGTTGGGGGAATGTAGAACAATAGGACACTTCTTTATTTGCCAGCTACCAAACTTCAGCGTAACTCGGGGTGGATTTTAGGCTGTTGACTTCTCTGGCTAAAGCCACAGCAGATGCTGGCAGAGGGCCCAGAAGGCACGATTCTGTCTGAGGACGGGCAGAATGCAAATGCAGCCTTGCCTGTGGCAGGGGAGGTGGCAGCGAGTTGGGAGGGAGCCAGCAAGAGCTGGCTTTGAAGTCCTGGTGGTACTGTGCAGCCGAGCCCCGCAACTTGTGCGCTTCCCCTGTGGGGAGCCTCGCAGATGGGGGAGCTGTGGCTCTCCAGGAGCCCAGGGCAGCTGTGGAAAAGGCAAGGCAGGTGGCAGGGTCTGCATCCTTCCTCTTGCCCCAAATCACCCCCGTCCTGCAGCACGACATGTTGCCTGCAGCACGAAGTGGATGGAGGTCCAAGTGGCTGGTGTTGCACCCTGCGCTGCTGGCTCACCGAGCAAGGGAGCTGCAGCACTCACTGCCATCTCCTCCAGCCCTACCCTGCAGCACGGGGTCTGAACCCACCCTATTTGCTGTAGCTGCCTGGTTTTAAGGGCTTCTGAAAGATGAAGCCCTCTCTGGAAGAGTCTGCTCCGTGCTGTACGTTGTGTTTTGCTCTTGCCCTGCTGCGTAGCGTGGCTTGCAGTCTATAGCTGCACTGATGGAGCAGCTGCGGCTCCCTTGCCATGGCAGTGTACCCTCCCAAGAAGCATTTCTGTCTCAACAGCAGCAGTTACTACAGTTAGAAACCAACAAAATGTGTGGAAAAGGGTCCAGATGAAGATCCCCAGAACCTCAATGACCATCCTCCCTGTCGTTACAGCTCCAGCAGGCTCATCAGAAGTTCAATAATAAGAACAGTAATTATTTTTTTTAACACAGTGACAGCACCTGCATTACACTTTCCATTTAAGACTTTCACAGCACTTGACTGTGCATGGATTTAAACTTCCAGCACTCCTACAGGGTAAGTATCATTATCCCTGCTTTGCTGACAGGGAAAACAGGCTAAGTGATTTTTTTTTTCCCTTTCTTTTCAAAAGGAGAAAAGACGTCTTTTGTGTTTAAAAGACTTTACTGGGGGTTAGCATCTAGGTTTTGTTAGTCTGTGTCATACTGGAAGCATTTTTACAACTTCATGGGGGCTCCTGTTGTAGGTCACTAGAGAGGGAGATATTCATGCTACACAGTGTTGGTGTTTAGCTCTGGGTATATCAAAGCACTTCATTTTGGGGTGAATTGGCTAATGGATTCCAGGACCTGTGCTCTGAAGTTAGGTGTTTAAAGCTGGGTAGGATAGAGAACACCTGCCTGAATTGATAGCAACTGAGCATCTCTGGAAATCAAGAGCTTCAGAGAGGTGGGCAACTTCCAAGTGATTTGTACTTCTGTTCTATGGTACTACTTATTTTTATCATGGCTGAAGCACAAATCAAGAGCCTGTTGTGATAGGTGCTTTGGAAGCAATTAAAATGAATAGTCCTTACCCTAGGGACACAGGTTTTGAGACTGTGGTGAGATGCTCTTTACTTGTAAATAGATTGCTGGAGGGAAGGATAATTCAGCAGTCTAAGACTGCTAGGGAATTTTTTTTACAGTAAAACTGAAGAGAGAAAGAACAACTACCCATTTTTTTTGCAGTTCTCTACATTTAGGGTTAAAAAAAATCAATTTTTGGTCCCTACTACAGCATTTGTTTAATCTGACTGCATCACCAAGGAGTATTTTTTTTAAATGAAGCCTTGTAAGGCACTATGAATATATAGCCCTTTGATTATTCAAAAAAAAAAATGTACAAATCAAAATAAATTTGCCTGAGCAATTTAAAATAATTAACCTTTGACAAACCTCCCTCTCTGGTAATGGAATAGTAACTATATGAATAAAAGATAAGTCGTGACATTCAATGAATTACAATATTCATCCCATAAATTACAGGATAAGATAGCAGTATGTTCTACACTTTTTGTAACTGTAAAATGTCCTGAAGAATAGCCCCCTGTGCCCCTCAGGTTCATTTTCAGCTTAACTACCATATTTAAATTTTGTTCTGTTTCTTTGAGGTGTTCAGTACATTTTGTATGGAAAAGTACCCGAGTGATGCTGAGCTCCCACAGCATCCGTACAGGCTGCGACCCAGGCCTTCCTTCCCTGCTCAGAAAGAGTCTTTGCCATAACGGGAAACCCATGCTACAAAGGGATTCTCCAGAACTGTAACAATAAGTGCAAATTATGATCCTGGGAGTCTCCTGCTATATAACCAAGTACAATGCCAATAAACCAGGGGTGTAAACCACATGAGCATATGGACAAAATATGGTCTGAATGGCATGATTATGTTTCTCAGGCCATAATGAATTCATCCCAAGGTGCAACTGTACATCTGTTGTTATAGTGTTCATGATAGCAAACACTACAGTTAAGGTTGCAGTTTAAGTCAAATTATAGCCACCTGTTTCCATTCACTAACAACTTTCTTAAAAATGATTCCTTCTGGACTGATTCACATCAGTCCTAAAATGGTCATTCACTTAGTTATTTAGGGGGAAAATCTGCTTGATTTATAGAGTAGGCAAGCTGAAAGATCCACCACTGCCCCCCACCCCACTGAATCAGTTCTCACCAATATATTTCCTTACAAATAAATCAAACCATCTGGCTCTTAGAGGACTGATCTAATGTGCGTTGAGTTTTTTAGTGAAGAGTGGATTGGGCTTTTTGCAACTCACTTTGTGGTTGCAAGCCTGGTGTAATGTTGTGCAGAAACAGATCAGAATACTGCATGTGAAGCTTTAGCTACCTAGAAGCTAGGTGTCTTTTTGAAACTAGTTTCAAACTTCTCATTATGCAGTTGATGAATGTGGCTTACAGGAGGCAATTCATCCCATCATTCTTTAGTTGGGATAAATGCAAACCACTGTCTTTAGAGAGGAAAGCTAGGATGCTTGAATCTTGACAGGTGGTACCATGGAAGATATATTTCTTTCCTAAAGTTTGGCACCCACCTGGGAGGAATGTGATATGAAAGAGACTTTTAAAACATGGCAAAAGAAGAAAATCTGATTTCAGGTCTACACACATGATGTTCTCTTTCAGTGACCATCTTAAACTATTTTAATGCAGAAGTCAGCTTTCCAAATGTGAATTCCAAGTTAAGATATGCAAATGCATCGAGTCTCCTGCTGATACTAGCTTGTCTGTACATTGTACATTTTGAAGTATGTTTAACTACTCTTGATGCAAAAGAGTTGCTGTAGGAGTTTGTCAAAGAGAGCTGAAGATGTTGACTCTTTTGTGATTAGGTTTGCAATGTTAGCAGTTGGCCTAATCTGTATCAGTATGAGGCTACATTATCGTAGAATCACAGGATGGTTTGGGCTGGAAGGGACCTCAAAGGCCGTCCAGTTTCAACCCCCTGCCATGGGCAGGGACACCTCTCACCAGACCAGGCTGCTCAAAGCCACCCCTGGCGACGGGGCATCTACAAGCTTCTGTGGGCAGCCTGTGCCAGTGCCTCACCACCCTCGTAGGATGCACTTGCCCTGAATAAAGGGAAAGTCCTTCAACAGCAAGGGATGCCGGCTACATGTAGAACACTTTGAAATGTCAGTGAGTCTGAAAGTGATAGATTACTATTAAGCAACATTTCTCAAGCTACTTCATTTTTTGTAAGTCTACATCTGTTATTGAATGTCCTCTGTAGTGCCTTCACCTGAAGGAAGTAAACGTGACCATGATTTCAAGGTTTTGTTTTTTCAGTTCTATATATTGCTCCTTGAAATTAGGACTTGCATAGCCCCTTTGTTCATTTGCTGTACCATCAGCATATTTTCTACCAAGCTCCAGTTCTCTTGGGTGGGACAGAAGAAGATGCTGGCAAGATGGGCAGATGGATGGCAAGCTGCCACTCAGCCTCGAGCTTGCAGTCCACATTTACCTAGACCCAGAGGGCTAAGCATGGCATGATTCGGAGCCTAAAAGAGGAAGTCAACTTTCAGTGACTCATCTCTAATAACTCTTTTCTTTACCTTTGTTAAAAGGTACCTTAGTTAAGCCTGTTTTATCACAGTTATAAAGATGCATTGATATAATTATGTAGTAATTGCAGCAAATTATCAAGATGAAATCATT
This sequence comes from Anser cygnoides, assembly GCF_040182565.1. Classification (NCBI taxonomy): domain Eukaryota; kingdom Metazoa; phylum Chordata; class Aves; order Anseriformes; family Anatidae; genus Anser; species Anser cygnoides. The sequence continues at coordinate 1,820,345 of NC_089875.1, read as the reverse complement.
AAAGCAGCTTTTTGCATTAGTGCTGCTAAGTTAGGTGTCTCTTTATGTTTGGGAGGGAAGAATAGAGGAATTTTCTAGAAGCTTCCATCTTGCTAAAAATAAAGGAAGACTGTACTCTGCTCCTGCTGCTTACTGACGCTGTCAAGAGTAATGTGAATGAAATGGAACCAAAGCAGAGAAAAGTGTGTTCTGGCCTGAACTCTAACTGGATAGCATTACAGCCCACTTTATCAGGCTCTCAGTTATGAAATGGCCTTTTTTCTTGAACTTGCAGGCAGAGAAAATGGCTTACTTCACTGAATAAGGATACTTTTATGCTTCCTGTTTGGCCATTCACAAGGAAAATGTTATTTACATTGGTGAATTCATGGGGGAGATGTGAAATCTGCCATTCTCTTTTCTTTCCTCATGTCAGTCTTGTGTGGATATTCTTGTTTTCTATTGATGATGTAAGAAGAAAGAAGGGGCAGTATTGCTTCAATCTGTCCCTCCTAATCAGATTTTTTTTCATAGGCACAGAGTCCATATAGTCTACTGGTAGCAATGATATACTTGATTTCCAAGATTTGGTTTGTAACAAAATATCAGTAATGATGCAACTTGTGCTTTTTCATTTGTGTTTACTTCTGTGCATGTTTATTCATGTTTTCAAGGCAAAACTTAGTAGTGGCTCACTCAGGGGATTGGTAATTGGATATAGAGCCTTTCACCTCTAGGTCAGTGGTTCAGATTTGTTACAGGTCAGTACTGCCTGGGAGTTGTTACCATGTGACAGCTGCTCAGTGGCCTTTATGAAATGAGTTGGTGGTCCCAGCTCATTTCCTTGAGAGCAGGTGTCTTCAGCACCGATCAAACTTGAGGGCGGCAATGCAAAACCCATTGTTGGTGGAAAAGAGGAATTGCACTTGGGTATAATGCTCAGAGCCACACTTTGTAATTTGTATGAACTTGGAAAAAAAAATGCACGGGAGTAAATATACATCTTTAGATCCTCAGCTGGTGTAGATTTGGCACAGATCCATTAAGTGTGGGTGCAGCGATTATCACCAGCTGAGCATCCCCAGACAAATGTAAATCTCCAAACAAAAAATGTTTCCAACATTAAAACAGAGTTCAGTGTGGGAAATATGTATTAGTAAGCCAAAGGCTACTGATGTTACAATAATATTTTAATTAGCTAAAGACCAAAATTATAAATTCGAGTACTTTAAAATCACATTTAAAACAAATCCAGGCTTGCTGAAATTTGGAATAACATTAATTCTACCTTGTGATGCCCTGAGATAACCATACAATTATGGTTAATGCATTTTATGGTTTGTTGTCCCAAAGGAGATGAAATTGGATTTCAAAGATACATTAGTGTCCAACTTTTAATGACTCTGTGCTTTTAACGGCTTTGCCTGTGCTTCTGCCTAAACTTCTAGGGCAACAAAGCCAGGCAGGCAATTCTGAACCTCTGAGGTGTGGTGATAGCAGGAGTAACGTCTTGTACCAAGGGAGCTCCCTAACACTAGGGGAGCGTAAATGTCTCATAGCAGTTACTTAAGAAAAACTTCTTACAGTTGAATAGTAGTTCAGTTATCTCTGATATGATGAAAGTCTTATTTAAGAGGAGCCTCAGTCTTGTCTGATAGTGTCTAACAGGAAGATAAGAGAACCATTTGCTCTAGGAAAAAAACAGCTTCTGTTATGCTGAGATTTTACTGTAGTGTTTAAAGCCTGAGTTATTCTAGTAATGATATCGATTGGAACAATAAAAAGGCACAGGGTGTCTAACTTTGTCTCAAAAATGGGCTTAAAGTAAAATATTTATAAACTCTCAGAAAAGTAATTCTGTGCTTTAAAGAGCAAATGATGTGTTTGGAGAAGATGCGTTACAGAAAAGCTGAAATTCCTTGAAATGCAGACTTCAGCCTTAATTACAGAGCAGTGTCTAGCACTTCCATTGCTTTAGGCTTAAAAATGATGGAGACGGACGAGTAGCCTCTTCTCAATAATTGCTTTCCTTAATAATGTGTATCTTATGCTTCCTTTCTTTAAACCCACTCACTATTGGTATGTCTAGCATAATTTAAGGAGCAGACTAGCTGACTGGCTGTGGCTATTCCTTACCTCAAAGTTGTCAGATGAGGGGAAGAAAAGGCAAACAAGGAAGAAGTATAGAGGAGAGGGAAGGACTGGAGGACTTGCCAGGTAAATTTAGATGAAAATTAATAAAGAAAGAAAAAGACAGTGTCTTAATCCTAGCCTGACTGCCAGATTCCTTCAAGAACTTGCTCTTTGTGTCATTCATTGCTTAGTAGTAATTCTGTTTATTTTCTCCTTTAAGTCTGACATACAACCACTGTCTAGGATCAATGCAATGGGATTATTAGTGACATGATGATACAAATACAGTATCCGAAGTCTTTTGTTTTGAAAGGATCATTTATGTGTTTACAAACAATGGAGGAGGTGGGATTCAGCTAAAGATTATTCTAATTATCAGAAAAGAAGGCAAACATTGCTTGTGCAAATACTCCTGCATCTAGATTTAATAAACCAAGGCTCTGGAAGAAGGGCAGCTAAGACTTCCAGCTGCCTCCTTTCTTTCTTGCTGAAGCTTGGAGGTAGAAGGGCATAGCTAAGTGTACCTTATTCAGTCACCCAGAAAAAGACACCATTTGAATGCACTCTCTGAATAGAAGGCGCAGTGATAATAGCAACGTCACACAACAGAATGGCTACTGCCAAATCGCTTTAGCCTTTCTGCATGATCATCAGGACCAGCAATCTGTTAACTAGCCCATTCCCTAGTTTTTGTTTCAGCAGCATGCTTTAATTTGAGATTACTGTTAAACCTAAAAAGAAACAGTTCTTGAGAGAGAGTTTAAAGGGGGGAGAAAAATCAACAAAAGAAATCTCAGAATCCAAAAGAGCCAAATATTGGAAGGTGAAGGGAAGATTAAAAAGAAATTGCCTGTTACAGAACTTCATTAAAGTCATTTATTACCTTTGTAATGCCTAACAGTCTGCTGGCTCCAGAATTTTTTCATATAGGGGGGTGGATAAGGGAGCGTTTCACTTTCATTTGCATTCTTGATCCCTGCTGCTCTGTTTATAGCGTCGATGCTATTCATACAGTCTTTGCAATATTAATTTTTAATTTATGATGCTCATTAGGAGACACTTAAAACAGAACAATTATCATTTATCTTGATATATTATTTACTAAGACTTGCTGTCATGGTTAGGGACTTGTGATTAGTGGGAGGGGAATAAAAAAACAGCTTGGAAAGGTGCTTGGCTGAAGGGATTGGGGCTTAGGAAACATTGTCACCACCAAAGGCCTGAAGTTCTGATGTCTAAGCAAAAGACTTGCAGCACCTAATCAAAACTCGGGAGGAACCTTCAGAGATGAGCCTGGGACAGTGCTTAATGAACCTGCAGGATAATATTAATGAAACTCACTCGTAAACCACAAGCTCATCAATTATTTATCCTGCTATCGTCCTGGTACTTTACTGCCTTCCCTTTTTGTCTCAACGTGATTACGTTTTTTTATTCCCTGTACCCTCATTTTCCTTTTTGTGCATTTGCTGACGTGTACCCCTGGTAACATTTCCTCCCAGAGAAACTGTTTCTCAAGGCAGCCACACAGTATCCACAGGAACAAGAAGGGTAAAGTGCGCTCTTTGAGGCATTTGGATGAATGTGCCAGGTTTATTAAGTCTTAATAAATCAAATCACTGATATGACAGCCCTGGATAACCTGATTTGCTAAAGGCCACCATATTGGAAACTCAGAATCATCTTTGCATTTCTTGATTAATTTGTAGTGTTTAGTAAGTTACTGTGATGTGCTGTCTATATAGAAGTGTGTATGGCAACACAACTTCTAATAACATGACCAAGTATGAATACATAGGGGTGCCCTGGTGCCCTTCTTTTCTCCCCTTGCCCCCTCAGTTGTTCCTCAAACAAGACATCTCAGAAGCCCTGCATTAGCCTCTGAGTTTCTGGAGCTGTTTATCGTCTACTCCTATGCAGGAGAGAAGGCAAATGGGTTGTTTTGTAGTTTGGTAATGGTGGCTCTGCATCTGAAACAAATTGTTTTATTTTTAGCTGCTTTGTTTTATTTAGTTATTTTTAGACTTCCTGAAAGAGGTTTCTGTTTGTTTTCTGTTTGACATCAAAGCAGGAACAACAAATTATTAATTTTGTTACCTATTCCCTGGACACTTGGCTTTCAATTTTTTGAACCATTGCACAGCAGCAGTGGAACTGTATGCACAAGACCTCCAGGTCTGATACCATCATACGCCTTTGAGTCACACGCACCATTCTCTGCCTCTGTTCTGTTGAAAACCTTGACACTGCAACTAATCTTAAAGGCAACCACTGTATTGATAAACTATATTTTCTGGGGGGAAAAGAGAGGGAAGGAGTTATAAACTCTGTGCTTCAGTAATTCTGGCATTTTCTTTTTTTTTCACTTTCTGTGTTTTGCAAGCCTATGGTTGTAATATATTTATCCTGAAAGGAGGGGGGAGAAAAAACCAAACAAACAAAAAAAAACCCTGCCTGGTGTTATGGGAAAACTGATACAGTAATCTGTGGTGACTTTTTCAAAGTAGTGTAATGAAGACAATGCACAGTGATACAGCTTGTGTTTATGCTTTGTAGCACTCTTCATCTCCAGGCCAGTTTAAAAACCTTAGCAGATTGATCTTCATAGAACCCCCTGTGAGCGAGGTATGTAGGCATTGTTAGGCTCTTTGTTATGTTGTATCAGAACTTCATTAGGCCCTTCATTTTGCAAATGTAAAAGGCATAGGAGGAAGTATTCAGCACACAAATCAATTGCTTACATTATTTTGCACCCTGTTATAGACTTAGATCTTCTTGTCATTATGCAGTGCTTTCTTTACAACTCCCTCCCCCTCCCCAGCAAGACCAGGTCTGGCTAGTGCTGTAAATAATAGGTGGTGCTTGCAATTAGTCATGTGTTAAAGCCAAGCAAATTTATCTGACAATATTTTTCCTTATTGATAAAACATCCCTGAAGAGTTCCCTATTTGTTATGTTCTGTGAACTCATCTAGGTAGGATTTTGAAAACCGTTAGAGAGACTTGGCAGTGTAAATCCTATGCTCTGATGTGACATAAGCACTCAGAACTGTAGCCTGACCCATGTCTGTGCAAGCTGCTACATTTACATGTCAAACCGCAACCCTACAGAGGAGCTAGCTTGCTTCCTGGAAACCCTATAGTTGTGTTAGTGTGGCATGCTCCTGGGCTCACTGTGACGGAGCAGGGGGGACGAGCAGACTTGCAGCGTTACGCTGATAGAGTGATAAATTGAGGGTTCCTCACTGCCCTGCGCTGCTTTTTGTAAGCCAGGACTCAGACAACCCTTTTGAAAATAAGGGTTGGATTCGGATCACTAAGACACTTCGGCTGCTTCTACCCATTCTAGCTTGTTATATAAGGTTTCATTCATCACCTCTAAATAACATTTTTTGGATTAGTCTTACATTTTTCCAACCAAATCCTACCTTTGCTACTCCGATAATTTAATGTTGGAGTTGCAATTTACTATAAACCTTCTTAGCAGGCAGGTAATCAACTTAACGGAGCTTATTGCACAAGCAGCTGTTCAGCAATCTAATATTATTATTTTTTTTTACCTGTTATTTGCAGCTGCAGAACAGGATAAATCCACATTAGTTCCAGTCTCTGCCTGACAAACAATCTCATCTCTGCTATGTTCTAATTTTCGGTAACTTTCAAGAGCTGGGTTCTGCAAACTATGAAATGCATAAATTGAACACAATAATTTTGAATGAAACATGCCTGCCTAGTTTCCCTGGTCGTTTACATGCCGAAGTATTAGCATTTATATGGTGCATTAGGTTTTTTCTTCTTTGTTGAAAGGGTTCACCTAGTCAAGTTAGTGGTTAACAGAATTGCTCGTGTTCCTAACACGATAAGAAGAATCACCCCAGGTCTTCATAACATTTCAAACGAGGCACAGCAACAAGCTGAGATGAATCGGCACGTTCCTGCTGGAGAGGGGGTGCATCGTAAGCCACTGTAGTAGCAATAGCAGGGCTTTTAAACCACAATCCTATTTCCCTAAAGCTTTCTTCATGATAACAGTCAGCTCTTTCAGCTTTCATTGAAGCCTGCAAGGGGGGAAATTTGGTAGCGCGTGTGTCTCAGGGTAGCGTGGCACAGCTCTTTTAATGCTGGCCCTTTATAATCTCTGTAAGGTCATGTAACTTTTCTGATTTTTGCCTAGGGATAACTTTTCCCTTATTTTAACATATTTCCTTTTGTCTGGTTTGGCCAGTAATTGACTTTGTCCTTTTTTTCATTTATTTCCCTGCCTCCTGGTTGTAGCATCTTCTCCCTGGAGTCTCAGGTTAGAAGTTTTCCCTTTTGTGAAACCATGACAGGTGCCTAATTGAATGATGAATGTCCCTTTATTACTCTGTAATTGAACTGCCAGCTTTTTGATTGGTTTGTAGAGATGCTCCACTCCTCATCAAGCACTGCGGGGGGCTCCGTGGCTGGCAGGCTGGGCCTACCCTCCATCTGTCTAATCGCATCTCTCCCCTACTTGGGCTTTGGGTGGGGAGGGGGCTCTGGGGGAGGAAAGTCATAATAAATTATGCTAATTCGGCGTCGCTCTGACAATAGGAATATCGCATTGTTACGTGCGCGGTGGCGGCAAATGCGAGAAGACGTTTTGTCGGCGTGGCTGCCCGGCCTGACAGGCCCGCGATGAAGATTAATGGCCCTCACCTGAGTGACAGAGCGGGGGATTGTGGGGCAGAGAGGGTCATTCATCATACTCTGACAGGTGTCATTCACTTCGACGGCCGCACCACCGGTGCCTGCCTAGCGGTTCCATTTTTCTGCCAGTTAAGCAAGGAGTTTAATAACATCCCCGGAATTAAAACTCATTCTTTGTAGCAGCTCTGACAGCTGAAAATAAGAAAATCAATTCTTCACATGTTATAGCCCAGTTAACTGACTAGGGCTTTGACTTTAATTTAGTCTTTGGGCTGAATTTCAAGTAGGGTGCTTTTGTAAGATATCATCTATTAAAATTTACCAATAGCGCTAACTTCACTGTTATTATTGTGGCTAGATTAAAATGCAGCCTTTAATAGTGGATGTCATCTTCATTTGGTGCAAGCTCAAGTGCATGCGGCTGTAGTTTGGGATATTCCACTTCATCCTCATTAGGGATGTTTATAGCTTCTCTCTTCATTAATATTGATCCCTTAAACTACAGAGAAAAACAAGACAGACACTAATTTGAACCATTTTGTATCATTAAACTGTTTGGATTTCTTGGTTTCAGTAATTCTGGTGAGCTGAATAAAATATTTCAGAAATAAAAGACAAAGGAGGAGACAGCACAAACTTCTGGCAGCCTCTTGCTCCTGTTGGTAGGAAGAGCCATGCTGGTCTCAAGGCCCTGTGCTGCTGAGGGTTGCGTGCACCTGCCTGGGGCTGGGGCTTGCTAATCCAGGGGAAGGCTTGGAAATAGCCCCTGAGAAAACAGCTTTAAAACAGCAACCTTAATATGTGTTTAATATCTCATCTAGTGAAGCCAGGACACAAATGTTTGTTGCCTGTTTCATTTAACTCATTAAAATTGTTGTAGCCTAGGGGCAGGCATGACTAGCTGGAAGCTCCTCCATGGAAACACAAAGGAAGAAAGACTGATGTCTGTTTGTCTAAGTTAAGAAGATTGTGAAGTGTCAGTGTGATACCACGATGAAAAATGCCACTAGGGCCAAGGAAGTAGGCGGCCAGGTATTTCCCGTGGACATGGAAGCCTTATTGCTGTTGTATGAGGCTGGAACGAGGCTGTATCTGCATTAATGCATGCATTGCAGGTCAACCTATTCAAGGAAGATTAATTCAATCTGGAATGAGCACCAAGAAGGGCTACTAGGGTGATCAGGAAAATGCTGAGCTGTCTTACAAGGAGAGAACAAAGGACCCCAGCTTGTTTGGACTAGCAAAATGAGGGCTGAGAAGGACTGTGATTGCTCTCTACAAATACTTCAGGGGAGGTAAACACAGGAAATTGAGGAGAACAGAGTCTTGATGTGATAGCCCAGGGCAGTGCTCCCAGTCCTGTGTTTTTATAAAGCAACCATAATTTGTCTCCATGTAGATAATAAATCAAGACCTGTGAGAGAAATTGCAAAAATAAAGAGCAGATTCTCGTACATTCTCGGATAATCTCACTGAAGCCATTCAGGTTGAGGGGAAGGAAAGGTTTTGTTCAGGGCTGGTGGGGGAGGACAGGCATAATCACACTTTAGGAAATTTAATTCTGTCTCTCTGTTGCAAGTGGAGAGGGAGCGTAGGACAACCAGGCTCCTCCACAGACATCTCATTTAAGTGCCTGGAATTATGTAGAAGTCTGTACTCCTCAGTGAAATGCGAGTAAGGAGTTTAGCCCTAATTTTGTTTTATAGAGAGTATATTATAGTATATTTCAACATCTTCTAAATTCTTCTCTTGATATAAAAGGTTAAATTTTATCCTGTGGATACTACAGTGCTTTGGAGGGAAAATTTGCCTCTCAGTGCTTGTTGTCAGTGATCTGTGTTATGTTAGCATTATGAATGAATTGCATTTAAACAAACAGCATGGAGGCAAACTGGGTCCATACGTGTAGAAAAGCAATTTGACTGTCCAAAATTGTAGAGAAGAACATTTTGCAAGTCCCTGTTTGGTTGTAGATAGCTGTGTGTATGTGGTGTTTCTTTCCAGTGCATTTTTAGGTGTAGCTGCGTACTGTACGAGTAAAGAGAAAATAGAGAAAAGGAAGGGAGGAGGTATTTTCTAGTAGGCTCTATGACAGTTCTTGTCTTCAGTATTGTTCACAGAAATGAGAGCTGTTTTAAAAGCATGAGAGTCACTACTTAGAAAGCAAATCTTTTCATTGAAGCCAGGTTTTTCATAAAGCAACTCTAAATAAAGTAATGCTTATTGAGAACCTAAATAATAATGCCCTATAATAATTTTCACCCCATTTAATAAGAGAAATATGATCAAAACGTTCCTGTTACCTCACTAATGCAAATGCTTCTGTGTTAAATTATTTTGATTTTTTTTCCTTCTCAGTTTGGCTAGATGGGTCTATGCTCAGGGCAGCAGATTCAATGAGAATTGCACATGCAAAATATTGACTTGGCAGTCAGAAGTACCTGCTTTTGGAAATAAATTAACACAGTTTTTCTTTTCTATGCTACAGCTATAAATCTAAGTTTAACACCTCTCTTTCTTCATCTTTATCTTCTGCCATTGACATTCTAATACGATGACAAACCATTGCTCTAGAATTTCAATATATTATTACATTACTGCAATTTATGTGCTCTGAAGCAGCCCATGACTTGTCAAGATGACACTGCAGTATCTCGAAGGACTTTTATCCTGAACTGAAAGTGACCACTTTGGTTTTGTGCTTTCAGAGGGAGTATTCCGTAGAAGTTTTTGAACTGCAGATTGTGCTTGCTAGGCTTACTCCATCACAAGTAAGATACTTTTATCATCTATATGTAATTAAGTCTGTGTACTAGTAAGTTATTCCAAGAATGGTAATAACAAAAGGGCACTGGAAAGTTTGAGATACTTTATACAAGTGGCAGCTGAAGACAGGATATGATGTTACAAGAGAGAGGTGGGAAAAGCAATGCTGGAGACCACTGAGTGAGTGGGTGACTACTATTAGTACAACATGCTCCTTCAAAATCTGACTGTTCTGCTTAATTTAACAGCAAAAAGTAACAATATATAGAACCTGCTATGTGACATCATCAAATAGGACAGGATGCCTAATTCCAGTTTAGTAAGTGCTGACACTGGTGAATTGTGAGGCAGAGATGAAATTAGCACCCTGTTCCGTGTTCCCTCAGACAAGCTGGCCTACTTAAGACGTAAGAATGTATTAACCAGTGCAAATAAAAATAGCATAAGGAGTGCTAAAGTAGTTTCTACTTAGTTGACTGTATTTGCTGTTCTAATTGTTTTCATTAAGCCACTTCTTAAACCATTCCAATCGTTAATTCTCTTTTTTACCCCCATGAATCCTGGCATCTGTACATTGTGGTGATGTTTTGGGTAACAGCACCCATACTGAAATCTTCAGCAACATTTTGGTTCTTGAGTGGATTTGTATTACAGGACTTAAAACAAATGAAATGGGTTTCTAGAGTATGTCCAGGTACCTGGCTTAGGATGGAGATTTTACTGACATTATAGGGAGCCTTGATGACTCGATGGAACTTCTTAGGCATTTGAGTGAATTTCGCTTCTCTTCCTTGTTTTCCACAAGGTCCTTAACCTCTCCAGAATGCCTAGCGGCCACAGTGAAAAATCTTGATTGTTTTAGAGAGGAACTTGAAGGCAGCTTGTACTATGCCATGAAAGACGAATCCTGTGATCCTTCTAAAATCAACAGTCATCTAACCTAGCTGAATGGATGGATATTTAATTTTGACATTAGATGTTGACTGTGTCAACTGCTTTGTGGTTATAAAAAGGCATTTCATTTTTAGGTAAGGGAGACTGCTTTTCTAAGATAGCTTCCAGTGTGCAGTCACTGATGAAACAGCGTAAAGGATATTATTGCAAGTTCGACATAAGTGTAGATGTTCCAGCAATGAGAGCGTGAGTTAAAGAGGGGGTTACATAGGCAATATGATTGTAGCAGGCTCAATTACGGTAGGAGTTAATTTGATAGGGATCATAGACCTACACTGTAGCCAATTAGTAGAATGGAACCAGAGTACACACAACAAAAGGCCTTGATAATAAGCAAAGTGCTTAGGAACAGAAGCCAAATGAAAATGAAATAAAAGGCTGTGATCCAAAAATCTATGGTTGTGAGAACATGGGACAGCCTCCAAATGGATGATTATGGCATTTATCGCAAGGTACATTGGGTCAAAATACCCATTAAGGTTGCTACAGAAATGTCATAAACAGGAAACTGCACAAAGAAAAAAGTGATTTGGAAAAGGAGGAAAATGCTAATCCAATTTGGTACCAGTTCTCTTGGATCTACGGAGGTAACATACAGGCTTATATTCATCCTGCCTAACTTTGAGATCATAACTGCTCATCAGAGTTACAATCCTATTTACCTTAAGATTGGTCTTGATGCTGTCATCAGAGAGAGGTATTTCCAGGGGCTGACCCAACCTGCAGTGGTATGGGAGTTGCTATACTTTGGAGGTTCTAATTTCCCCTGGCTTTCAGCTGAGGTGCATCAGTTTAATTCCAGAAGTTGGGAATTTAGGCAATAGAGCATGTTACAAAAGGGAGCTATTATAGCTGTAAGAAAGCAAGTAGAGGGACTGGTGCTTGATCCCAAACATAGGCACTACATGTCCACATGACCTTACAGACAGATGCACCTTTAAGATGTAATGGCACAAAATAGGGTGTATAAGGTATAATATTTTAACACGACTTTAGCATGTAGAAAGCGTTACCATAATCTAAAGGAACTATGATAATAAGAAAGGAGTTGCAATAAATGATCTAAACCAGATCAGTAATAGAGGCAGTTGGTTGGTTGTTGTGGAAACTGGGCTAATGGCACAGAGACGGTGAGATGGTACGCCAGTGAGGCCTCTAGGGATGCTAATACTCTGAGAAAGAGCAAGGCTCCAAAAGTCTTGCTGCAGAAGGAAAGAGAATGATGTTATGAGAGGAAACAGCAAGAGACAGACCATACTGTGGTGGTACTGACAATTCTGAGGGTGTCTGAGAGTGCTGGATCAAAGAAAGTCCGTTTGAGATCATGTCGATGAACCCCATATGCTACACATTGGAACCATGCAAACAGATTAATTTTAAAGCCTGAAAAGACCATTATGTTAATTGCTTTTAAAAGCCATAGAGCCTTATCTTTTAATTTTGCATTAAACTGCTAATGTCTATTGTGTAAGCGTACCAGCTGCTTACACTAAGAAAGTTTCTTTCTAAAAGATTTCAAATAGTAAAGTATCCATCATTTTCCGTGCTGGAGTATTCCCTTTATTAGTTATTAATATTGTCTTTGTGACTACCATCTATTTCATCATGTTGCACGTATTTTGTTCTGATTTAGAGATTAATACACTGATATCTCTCTCATATTCAGAAGTGGATAACTCTTCCTCCTGTGATAGAATAAACAGACTTCTAACCTTCTTTTGGATAACCCAGCCACCTTATGGAAGTGTGTCAGGTCAACATAATTACCTTTAACCAAACCTGTAATTTTATTAGTGATTGCTTGGTTGATAAAACATGTCTTTTTTTCCCTTCATAAACTAATGAAGTAATTAGTATTAATTAGCATTAATTATATTCTTCTTTATTTTCATACTTATCTCATCCAGTATCAGCCTTTTCATGACTTTTCATAGGGCTTATGGCAGACTGTTCATCCCAGCAGTATCTGAATCATCCTATTTACATTTTTAAAAATACTTTTCAGACATCAGCTTTCTTTCAGACAGTGGATGAGGCAAATCAAAGACATGGATAGAAAATCTGTGGCAGGCATGCCACAGTGCTAGGAGCAATTAAAGAATTAAGGTAAAGAGCTCCTGTACCATGGCTGGGGAAAAAAGCCTGTGGTTAATCCTATTATGCAGCTAAACAGTGACCTGTTCATCCCAGGGCAAGTATTGGGAACCTCTCAATCTGCCATGAGAAGCTGAAAATGTACCTACTGTGTTGTATTGTGGTTGTGGAAGCACAGAGCCCAGTAGTTTACATTTAGTTTTGATTGTGGTTGCCTTCAGGTTTCAGAAGGTCTCTAAAACTGAGGATGCCTAGTCTGGAGAGAAATTCTTGCAAGTTAAATTCATCTTACTCTTGACATTCTTAGGTTTTGTTGTTAAATAAAATCAGTTTTCTTGTTAAACAAAAGCAACAATCACTTAGAAAATGTTCCAGGGTTTCCAGTTCAAAGCCTCGTGACGACTGAATTTAAGATCATGCCTGTTGTGGGTAGGGATCACCCCATAATGTTCTAGTGATCAGACTAGTTGAAAGGGAAGAATAAGTCTTTTAGCACATATTCTTCTTCCTCTGTACAATATAAAAAATCTGTATCTGGCAGGTGCAGGGTTAGTTGATAGTGTTTTATGGCTGTACATCAAGTACTCGATACAAATCTGTTCAGAAAAATTTGCCTGGTATTACTCAAGGTAAAAACCTATATAGCTTGTGTTACTGCCTAGGCACAATGTTGGGTTTACACCCTCCATTTACATTTCCCAGATGGAAAGTGGATGTTACAGTCTAGTTATCTTCATTTATTTCAGGGAAGGGAAATGATACACCAAATTTTTTTTTTTTTTTGGATTAATTTGAGAATCTGCTTAAAAGGAAATGGTAGGGATAGTAGATTTTCCCTATTTCATGTGGGTAACAGCAGATTTTTTTTTGTTGTTGTTTTGTTACTTTTCCCAGAACTTTTAACTGCAAGTTCATCTATTTAAGGATTTGACACCTGATAAATAATCAGAATCAGATATACAATGTTAGTCTAGCAGCTTGCAATTTTCCACAAGGACAAAGAAAAAATGACTGCTGTTTAAAATATTTCTCTGAGTTTATGGACATCAGATAACACTGTAGAAATGCACTAACTCAGTTTGTAATACTACATGAACCACTTCAAATATCATTGCCACCTTAATTCTCAAGGCATTAATGTTGATGATGAACATTTAAAAAAAAATGTTTTCAATTTGTCAAAAGGAATAAGTATGCTCTGTTGATGGAAATGCAGCAAATGCTAGTAACTCTTTCTTAAAGGCTCTCCACGTTGAGCTACTGAATTCCATGTCCTTCCCACGTGCTGAAACACTCGGTTGAGCTACATGACAATTGTCCCTTTCTCCCTGTTGTCTAGATTTGGGGTGTAAATGAGTTGTGATGTCATCCTGTCTCTCTGGACAGGGTGTAACATGTAGAACAACTAGGTTCTTAATTTAGCCATTTCAGTGTCTGAAGTTAGGAGAAATGAATCTCTGGACTTAAAACTTCCTGACTCAGTGTCCTCCTCAGCAAAATGAAGGTGGTTGAGAAGAATGTCCTGATTCAACAAAGCTTAAATGAGATTTTTTTGTCAAGTTAATAGAAATACAGAATAATTTATGTTGGAAAGGAACTTTGGAGGTCATCTGGTTGGCTCCCCTGTGCTCAAAGCAAGGGTAGCCGGGATCAGGCTGCTCACGGTCCCATACAGTCAACCTCTGAGTATCTCCAGGACTGGAGATTCCACAGTAGGTAAGCTTTGCCACCCTGCCCTGTGACATAAATGTTAGTATTGGCTATGGTTCTGTGTGTGCCTTAGCCTTTGGTTGTTATATTGCTTTATCCTCAGTATCTGCAGGAAAGTTAATGAAAACAATAGCTTACAGAGCAAGTATGGAATGAACAGGTCACTGTTCACCTGCGTAATAGGAGAGAGATTCAGATTAACCAGTTGTGATTCTGGTGGGTCATCCACACAATTTGATAAACAATGTCATGTCATGGTATGATTAAAAATAAAATCTAGTTTTTCCTTAAAGTTCCTCTATATTCAGATAATTCATCTCTCTATAAGAAGAGCAGCTGAGTTTATGTAGTAGATTGATTTCTGAAGGTGAGCAGTGTGGGATTGAGTTAAAACTAATTAAATGAATCAAAATTGGCACAGGGATAAAGTGTAAAAATAAATGTAATCACGAGGGAAATGTAATTCTAATTAAATTGTCAAAAATGTCAATTAAAAACTTTTTTTTTCTTGTTTTTAAATATAATGTAAAAAGCCATTGGGAAGGTCATCAAAAAGTAACTAAATAAGCTGATGAAGAACTTGAGTAGCAAAGGTGGTTATCTGCAGCCCCAATTACTGCAGGATCTGCCTAATCTGAAGTCTTTGGGATCACTCTGCTATTGAAATGAGTGAAAATTTGTGCAACCACAATGTAATGGTTCCTTCCACACTCACATGCATTCCTCAGATGAACTGTCATTTGTTTTCACTGAATATGAGTATTTTGTTTTAGGAAACTAAACAAACAGTGATGTTTAAACTAGTGCTTTAAAACATCAGCACTAGACCCAAATAGTCCCCAGTGACTGTGGCAAATTGCTAACAAAGCTGTCCAGATACATGTTGATAATAATAAATTGGCTGGAACTGTAGAGCGTGTATAGTGCAAGTGCAATAAGTGGTGCTGCTTCTGAACCAAGGTACGTCATCAGTGAATTTAATGCTATCTTAACCCATCAGGAGCAACAAACACAAGGCTGGGGAGAGACTGAATGAATTAAGGGAGTTTATATACAAGACTTAACAAAACCCATCAGGTGGTGACACCGTTATTCTGTTGTCTCAGGAAATTGTCTTCCATGTCTAGACTTTAACGTTTATGACACAATGCATACTGTGCCTTACACTAACTGTTGTCTGGCAACGCTTCGCTTCCATTACCTGTCATGTCTATCCTTGTTTTGTAATCATTCTTAAGAGCTACTTGTTGTTGCGTTTCTTTTTTATAATACAATACAGGAGAGAATTTCTTGGCTTCCTTCCTGGGCTGGTTCCAGGGCGTTTTAGGTAAAAGCTGACATGCTTTAAACATTCTGTGCAGCCCAGGTGTTAGCCTAAACTCTGGAAACAGTAACTACCTGTTTAAGGGTTTAGATCATGGGAGCAGCTGGCAGAAACTTTTAAACAGTGATTTTTTATTTTTTAAAACTGTTAATCCTGGAGTTACGAAGTACTGTTGCTAGAGAGTGGGCACAAGGGAAGCTGCAAGTGCTCTCCTGTGCCAGCTGGTTTGGTTTGTACAGTTCCAAGGGTTTGGTTGCACCTGTCTCAGGTGCTGTGATAGTTTGCTTATCTAAAAGTGCCTTAGAGTTTGCAGAGTGCCTCTTGAAAGTACGTCTGATATCCCGATTGCTGCTGCAGTTGGCACCGCAGCCATTTTTAGAGCTCTTCGTGTTCTCACTTTCCACTTTTCTTTAGCTTGCTGTCAGAAGTTTCCTCTGCCTAGTTTTCTTCCTTCATACATTGCAGTGCCCATGTTCGCTACAGATTTGGGAAGCAGTGGTTAAATCCTTCCCTCCCTCCACCGTCCTTTTGGTCTATCTTCAGCAAACAACAATGCCATTATCTTTTGACAGCAGGATCGGATAGCATTAGGTATCTCCATGCATTCAATGAATCAGTCAAAGAATATATTAGATAGGATCACAACTTTATCTGCCCAACACGTAATATACTGATGTAGCACAAGAAGGGCTCTTCAAATTGATTGAGTTGGGTTTTCCTACAGTGCTGCTTTGTGTACGGAGGGAAATACACTGTATCAACCCATTTACAGGAACAGCAGCCGCACTGTGACTAAGCACTACTAACACTGAAAAATCTCAGGAAACGTGAACAGGAGGATCAATGTCCTACTCGCTTCATATAAATGGTCTGTGTTATAAAAGCCGCCGGATAAAGGTTAGATGTTGCTGCATTCAGCCTAGCTTATATGACACAAGTAAGGTGTTTCAAACACAAACCCCAATCTTAACAAATATTTGTAAGTGTCCTTAGATTTAGGTAACTAAAGCAATCAATACAGGTGTCAGCCATCTTCAAATAAATAAATAGAAGGCTTCTGATTGTTTCACACTGTTTCCTGAACAGTCATCTCCACATAGATTTTTCCATTGTGGACTTCTTGCATCCAACCCTTTAAAACTGTAAGTTAGTCACCTTGATCAACCACAGAGGACAAAGTGTTTGAAGACTCCGTGGTGATGGGAGATTGTCAACGTTAGCCTTCAGAAGAGAAAATCACAGAAATGATGCCCAAGGGAGCTTGAAATGGGAGCTTCTGCTAGGAAAAGCTTTCAGCTGAAGAAAGCTCATTTTAGCTTCCTCTCATGGTACCACATAAAGAGTTCGTACAGTTTCCTTTTCCAGGTCCTGCAAGGCCAGAGCCGGTGGCTTTGATGCACCTTAGCTCAGGCAGGAGGGAAGATAAGCTCCAGGGATTTGCTTTCTTGATGGAGATGGTGTTTACTGTGGTGGGAGAAGAGGGCAAGGAGTAGTGACCTGGAGAAAACATTTGTTTAGCTCCCAGCCACTACTGCATTTCTGGTGGGCTGTTCTCACTTGTGCTTCCACTGTAGTTTGGGGGGTTTGTGGTATGTTATTCAACAGCTATGTAAGCTGTTCAGGAGGTCGGTATTTTTTTTTCCTCTTTAAACTCCAAATGAGCTTACAAATAATGCTAATTCCTCCTCTGCCCTAATTCTGAGCTGTTTTAGTCTTGTACTGACTCTCCCAACTGCTGTGCCAAGTCAGTGCTGCAGCGGGGCAGCCGGGGCAGCTTGTCTTTTACTCTGTTTTTACCCCTGTTCCATCATGCTAAAAATCACACTGAATATAACTTTTTGATTTAGGCCCTTGTTGCCTCAAAGAAAGAGGGAATTATTTGTAATCAGAGGGGACTGGGTTTTCATCACTACAGACTGATGCAAGTTTTAGAGCATTCACCTTTAAGGTATCCAGAATGCAATCTGCTTGATCCTCTGTGGATTGTAAATTTCCAGAGTTGGGCTTCTTTGTTCTTCTTGTCTGCTGAGGAAAGCTTTATGATCACTATTACATTATCTTATCTGTAGCACTGCGGAGCTGGGACCCTTCTACATGTTGGGAAGCCTTTTCTTTACTTTCGTACCAATAAAGTGATTCTTAGACCAGGGCTCATCCCTAATAAGCAACTTGAGAATTGCACCTGAACTAAGAAATATTTTTCCCCTCTGTGTGCCCTAAGCTTCAGAATATCAAGGAGCCTACATGCTTTGAATCTAAGACAGAGCTTACAGTCTAACAGCTTTTTTATCACCTTCCATCAAGCAAAAAAGCCTCCAGGTGGATTAAGCTGTGTATGTAAGAAGCTTACAAGGTAGCAGGTGTCAAGTCCCAGTAAAGGTCATTCCATTAGGACTATTCTCTTCTCAGACACAGCTTTCCTTGTGGACTTCTGTAAAACTGCCACTGAGATACTGGTACGCTGCTTTACAGGCCAGGGATGTTCTGCAAAATGCTGAAGCATGCACAGAATATTTGCCTGGGGATTTTAGGCAGAAGTTTAGCTTTCAGAATGTGGCCCAGAGAAAATACAGTGATGTGGCTGGAGAATGGTAGCAGGGTAGGAAGAATGTTTTCCCACTTTTCCTGTGCAGCCATCCTTGAAGGTTCAGATTAGATGGACAGGGAGTCGACAGCATACCACAAAAGAAGAAATTTGTTAAAAAAAATTAAAAATCCAAATCCTTTACTGCATTATGATGAAGAACCTGGAATGAACTTGATATACACTTGGTGCATCCAATGTCTATTGTCGTTAGATCAAAGGAGGAAGAAAGAGGTGCTGTAAAACCCACGTGACAACTCATTTGGCCAGACATTTCAGGGCCTCAGCAGACAGCATTCAGTCAGCACTCTTAGATCATATTTCTGATGCTATCTTCACAACAAGAAGGATCAAAAACAGAATTTCCTTTCCTTTCTTTCTTTCTTTTTTTTTTTTTTTTCTTCTTTTCTCCATGGATATGATGTAACTCAAGGAGCTCTGGCCATACACAAGTGCCTTTCCTGCCCAAACTGCTCCATGTATCTTTGCCCCTGGCTGTAGGCTAACGGGGAGGTGAGCGGGAGGTGAAGGGTGGAGGAGGCCTGCAAAGCAAGAGAATATTTTCAACTCTTGATAAAGCTGCTGTGGCTGACATCTCGGGAGGGGAATAGTCTGGAAAGCTTAGTCAAACTTTTGCTGTTTCAAAGCATGCTGCATGAAATCCTGCATGCCTACTTAAGGCTAAGGAAGTTACTTGAAGCAGACCACCATTCTTCACAAAATGGAACCGGAGTCCTGCCGTAGCCTTATAGAAATGAGACTCTTCTGCAGGAAAGAAATGTTGGAAAATCTGAAATCTGTCCAAACAACAAAGAATTCAAAGTTCCAAAGTATCTGTGAGGCAGAAAGCCTGCCAGACAATTATGAAGGTTAAGGATATTGCAGAGAAGTCAAATGATTTTGCAGCTTCTGTCTGCACTTCAAAGATCTTGAGCAAATACCTACTTTTCAGGCAGTAAAGATGAGCCATTCATTGATTGACATGTCAATAGAAGAAATGTTACAGCCAGCTGATAAATCAAAGGGCAGTAAATCATCAGAAAATATATACCTAAGAGTTGTGAAGGATCTTAAAATAGAGCGGCTGAACCACTGGGGGAAAAAATGCAGTCTTGTTAAAGTAATCTATTATACGAGAAGACAAAGAGTAGCACAGGTTTATCTATAATTTAAGTAGGTTTCAGTAGGGATTCAGGGAATTTCATGATAGTAAGCTTTGTTTTGGTACCTCACAAATTGGTTGAACTGACATTAAAGACCGTGTTATAAAATAATGGTCATGATGTTAGTTTCAGTCAGCGTAGTTCCTATGAATTTAATGTGGTTAGAAAAGAACCACTTGACAAGTTATTTGGGTTTCAGAAAATCTTTGACCAGCGAGCAGCTTTACTGCAAGTTTTGTACTGGGCTTTTCTGGAAGCGAGAAGCTCAGCGGTGTGAGCGATAACAAGTTATTGAACATCAGCTGATCCAACGGCGACTGCCTGTGGTCGTGCCCTTCACCTGCAGCAGTGGTAAGGAACTCGGAGTTACACGCGTCCTCTTACAGCAGTGGTCCCACTCTGCTTGGTTTTGTAGAACGGTGCAGAAAAGTTGACTAAAGCATTCCTGTATATTCCCAAATTATTTCAGAAAATTAAAGGAGAGCAGGTTGAAGTGAGTCAGAATGAATATGATGTAGGCAACGCGCAAGTAACCTGGTGGAAATGGGTGGTGTGAATCCTCACAGGCCTCATTTCTAGGTCAGGTTTAGACATCTCTGTATAGAACAAGGGCTTGCACATTGGCATTAGATGGAAGTAAAAACAACCCTGAGGGCAAACAGTCCTTCCAGTTTTGGAACATAAACTGTATTCTGAACAGTGGGATGAGGAAGAAAATTCCCAAGTAGGAAGGCTAGACCCTAGCTGTTTCCTGGAGGATTTCCTTCACTTAACCGCTGCAGTTTTCTGTGTTGGCTGCTGTAAGAGGATCCCTGCTAGATGAGTCTGATCCAGTATGACAATTCCTGCGTTTTTTCCTCATGTGATGTAATGACTGTCAGTCGAAGCATACATTAGATCATGGCACCATGGAGGACTTCTGCTTGCTGTTACTGAGCCTGACATTTCAGCAGCTCCTCTGGCTCCTATACTTGCTAAATTCTGAGCTCCCTGTTGATTTGGTGGTGCAATTTTTCATGTTTCTTATAATCACGCTTTTCATGTTGATCCTACTTGGCAAATGATAGCGAGCTTCTGAGCTTTGAAGGCTGGCTTGAAAACTGTGAACTCTGAAGATCTTTTCTCTGTTTTTTGCTTTAAATATTTTATCTCCCAGCCTGGAATTATTCATTGGATTAATGTGCGAGCTGCTCCCTTTGGAAAGAGACTGGCTGTGAGGACTTCCCCTCTATTTCTTCTTGAAAGGAGACAGTTTATGTTAGGAACCGCTGTTCTTGCAGCATGGCTGGTTTCGAGAGAGCGTTTTCTCCAGAGAGAGACTCTTTGGTTGGGAGCAGCTGCTGCTGGCAAGCCCGGCTGGAAGAGATCTTGTCTCCAGTGGTTTGGGCTGAGTGGAGACCCTGTTGCGGGGAAGTGCTGCTGCTGGAGCATGGCCAGAGCGCAGCAAGCGAGCACAGGAGGCGTAGCGGGAGCAGCTTCCCTCGGCTCCCGCAGAGCCCATCTCCGGTGTCCTCAAACCCAACGGTGCTCCGGGGCCGGGACACAAGCTCCTGGTGGCTGGTGACATCTCCCTGGGGACGGATCCAGTTGCTGGGATTTGTAACAAGGCTTTGTGTGGCTTTGTGGGGATTGAGTGTTTGTTTATATTGTCTACCGACGATTTGTATCGCATTTGAAGTATGTTTGATTTAGTTTTGACTCTGTTGTCGTGTTTAGTGTTGTGGTGTGTATTTAATAAACACAATGAAACCTGCGCTACTGTCCACCTCCATTAGGCAGTCCTGTCTTCAGGAACCACTTTAAGGGATCCCTGAGGTTTCTCCTGCAGTTTTCTCTGACCTTTTGCTAAAGACGCCCTCAGCTAGGCTACTGATTTTTACTGCTCCCTTGAGTGGACTGCCTACGACAGGCTTCAGTCTGTTTCACTAATCATTTGTTATAACCTCTGTGTGCGTGGGTGTTGGTGTGCATGGTCTTCTGGTTTTCTCTGGTTTTGCTGATGTTCTGGAGTTGATTTTTTGTCAGGTGGACCTGTTTTATTCTGCTTTGGGCCTCTGATCAGTAACAGTATATTTCAATTATTTCCTTTCAGTGATTCATTTTGAGAGAGAGAATATACCTCATAATGCGTAAGTCTGCTTGAATTATATGATGTTAGTTAATTCATGTTTTCTTTAGCATTCTTGGTGCCGTTAATTATTCTACCTCCCTTCTCCATTCTTCATTTCTTGCCATTTTAGCTTCCGATGAATGTTCTGTATAATTGTGGATAGCACATGTCTGGGACTTGCAAATGATTTTACTTCCAGCACAATAAACTTTCTCTGTGTTTTATAAGTACAAAAGTAGTGCCTAGAAATTCAAATGGAGATTTTATTGTGCTAGCTACTGTATCTATAAATAATAAAAGAAAATACCTTCCTGATATGTCTTACAAGTTATCTGCAGAGAAAGACATTAATATGCTCCTAATTAGATAGCAAGGGAAACTGGGAAACATGTAGCTGTTACCTATTCACAGCTAATTTTAGGCTTTTGTTTAGCCGTGCAGACACAGAGAGGCTGATGTGCCTTTTCAGAGCCCTGGAGGGTGCTTCAGTCTGAGTAAGATGCTGAGCCCCATGGCAGAAAGCTTTAGGCAGAGGCTGGAGTGGAATTCGGACTCCCAGTCACCTGCCTTGAAACACTGCTGAGATCCTGGGATTGCAGCAAAGCATTTGGGGGCACTACATTAAAGACCTGGCTGTTACCCATAGGACTGTGCTCATTTTTAGTTTCTTCCCGTAGGGATGACCCAGAACCCCATTACATTAATTTAGTTTTCAGTTTACTCCTGGTATCAATTTTAGACAGCTGAGCCTTTGTTGTTTAGGTGGCATCAGTTTAATTCTGCCAATGCAAGCTAAACAGATTTATTTTTGTTCATTCTCCACACGTGGATATATCTGGAGATATTGGAAAAGGTGCGGCAGAAAACAGTGCCAACTCTTTCACAACCTCCTTTTCAGTTGGGTTTAGTTAAAAGGATTATTCCAGAGGCAGAAAAAAATCTTTATTATGGTGATGGTTTTATATCTAAAATAATCTGTGATGTGTACAGATATTTATTTCAGCTTCACTGTAGCAATGTGTTGGGGCTTGCTGATTTGGAGGGGAACCAGCACCCATGCTCTGATTGAAGTAACCAAAAAATGTGGATTTTAGTAACTCCCAAAATGGAGACGTTGATGTAGGTGCCTGTGAATATACTTGAGCATCTAATGCTGCATTTTTTATTACAATTATTTAAAAGGAATGAAAGAAAGAAAAAGGAAAAGTTTGGCAGTAACTGCCATGAGTCACATTCTGGCTGTGAATGTGTTTGTGCCAGTGAAAAAGGATCCAGGAGAGAGTCTGAATGGTGAAATAGCCTCGCTGGTTCTGCAGAGGCTTTGCATAACCACTTGCCTGGTCCTCCCAATGGCAGGAAAAATGGGGCACAGGAAGGGGGAATTGGTTGTAATATGCATATATACATACGAACATGCAGACATTTCCACATGAATGAAGCCATGGTGCTTACTAGAGCTGCCTACACTGTCCCAGGCTAGATTAGAAATGAATTTGCATATATTTTCTGTCAGGATCAGTTCATTTGGAAAAATAGGGCTTGAAATACACAAAATAAATTCATTCCCTAAGCTTCACTCCCTCCCTTGTTTTCTCCCATTGAAACCCGGTGAATCTCACCTGTAAATTTATAATCAAGAGCAGGTCTTGTTAGCTCACCGGAGCTAGAGGTAGAACCCTTGTAGCATTATTATTTGACTTCGGTATGTCAGCTTGGGGTATCCAAATAAA
Organism: Anser cygnoides; assembly: GCF_040182565.1. Lineage (NCBI taxonomy): Eukaryota > Metazoa > Chordata > Aves > Anseriformes > Anatidae > Anser > Anser cygnoides. The sequence continues at coordinate 1,797,128 of NC_089875.1, read as the reverse complement.
AGGATGAGTTGGAAGTGCCTCTTTGAAGATCTTGCCGTTTGCTACATAAAGGGATAAAATTTGCTCAAAGAATTTTAATCTATTAAAAAAGCAGTACCAGGCAAGCAAATATCTGTTTAACAAACAAGCACTGGCCAGACTTGCGAGCAAGGCTGGTCTTGAGGGCATTCGAGGTTCGGGTTAGACCTTCTGTACGTCTGTAGTCCCCGTGCACGGCACAGCGCATAAATTATTTCTGTTTTACAGGAACAGTATGTGCAAAGAGCCTTGGGTACGAGGGAGGTGCATCAGTTTGTATGCTTTGCTACGTCCTCAGCACCAGCCAGTATTGATTATTTGTATATCATTGCATTCAAATTCTTAGACATATGTTTTCACACACAAACTACCACATACATACATTATTAAAAGCCAGCCGTGAATTAAGGGCCTAATTAAAGCATCTTTTGAAAGACCTGTTTTTTCAAGACACGCTCTATAGAATCATTTAGGTTGGAAAAGACCTCTAAGATCATCTAGTCCAACCTTTAACTTAGCCACTCGTTCTAGATGGCTGAAGTTCATCTGCTCAATGCAATTGTTTTCTTTCGACAGAAGGACTCTCAGACCCATAGAAAACTGGGTTTTCCATGTAGAAATAAGGACCCAACTAAGTATTTTGTCATGGTTGGTGACACTGATAAGGAAAAACCCTGCAAAGCATAAGATGGTATCAGAAATTACCTTCTTTTTTTCCCCCTGTAACACATGTTAAATTAGCCAATAAGCCTTGAAGCTGTGCATACCTGATGATTAATTTGTTATTTTGTGTTTTTTTTTTTTTTTAAAAAAAAAAAAAGGTTCTATCAAGCTAGATTTACAGCATTGCAGAGTTTCACAATGTTGCAATGCTGTCTTCAATTCAGCCGCTTCATATTGAAATTTCACACACAATAATTGGCTGACCTTCACAGCTATGGCAGAAACTAATTAAAGCTGTAAGGCTTTGCTAGCTATGCTTTTGTGTGAAATGTGAAGTTTGGTGATAATGAAATATGGGGTGCAGATGTTATTGTCTCAGATAGTCTGTGCCCTTGGTTCACACTAATGAAGAACAGCAATTATTAAACAAAAAGTATTTTCAACCATTAATTATTTGTGTTTTGATAGACTAAATGTCCCAGCAGCAGCTCCTTCTTCTTCACTTCTTCAAAAAGTCATTTAATGTCATTGTACAAGCTAATGGGGAAGTCCCCAGGAAGCTGCATGAGACTTTTCCTGTATTTGTAGGATTGGATTTGGACTCGGTGTGTGCTGCATTGCACAAGCCTGCACCACAAACGAAGGACTGGTTTAGATGGGATTTTAAAGTCCAGGGGCTTCACTCTTCTGTACAGGATCAGTTAGTAACATAGGCACTATTTTTTTCTGTTACGTTCATATAGCAGACAATGGGATTTAGTGTGTGGATGGAAAACGGATATATCCTGCAGTCTGTCTTCTTACCCCTTTAGCTGAGCCTTCAGGGATCTGATTTCCTGCAGCAGCAGTATGTAACCATCTTTAGTTACGGTCAGTCGGTGGAGCTGCTCAGTTGCCCTCTCATTGCCTAGCAGAAGGTTGGGAGAAAAATCTTAGTTTTGCCCACTGAGGTGAGATGCGGACTGTTCTTGCGTAGCCCTCTCTCTGTCTCTCTGACACGCTTGTGTGTTTTGTTCCAAACAGAGCGGCACTGAGCATGATGGTTAAGGACCGCTGCAAGTTGTGTCCTCCAGTCTCTCCATGGCTTTCTCTTATTTCTCTCTGTTCTTCCTCTGTGCATCTCATTAGTGCTTCCAAGTGTCGACTCCCCAGCCCATGGGAGGTTCATGAATAGCCAGCCCTCCTTCTATATGCTAAGGGGATCAGTTTAACGTCAGTGCGGTGTGCCCCTGCTCTACTCCAGGGTTATTGCCCTGCTCAGACTAGCCGGAGGAACGACCTCATGCTTCTCAGAGCCACCCACACAGGCCAGCTGCAGATGTGGGGAAATAAGGCTCCTTACATTTACACTTGATTCACATTTTCAAATTTGAGTGTTTTTAGGCCTGTGTTTTTTCGTAGGGTGGGGCATGCGGGATGTTGGGTGGTAGTGGTGTGCTTTTTTGTTTGCTTGGTTTTGCTTTTTTTTTTCTTTTTCCCCAAGGACAACCCTTACCCTTCTCCAGTCTGATGCTGTATAGCTTCCATGACTGTTAGGAGAAGCAGGTATAAGTCTAGCAAGCTGAAGAGGAACGTATGCAGTCTGAGATGACAGGATGGCTACAGCTGACATGTGCATGTGACAACCTGCACTGCAGTCGTGAATGCTGTAGGCTGACACACGTGTATCATGATAGTGGGATGCTAAAGGCAGGAAAACAATGAAAATCTGGGAGTTGCCATTAGAGAGTGTGGCAGGCTGTTCCCCTTGCTAAAGATATTGCTTGGGTTTTTCAGAAAACAAAAAACAACAAAACTATTCAAAAGGCTTTGTGACAATTCCTACAGTATTTCTTAGAGACTGGATGAGTCCTGTGAAAATCTCAGTGTGGTCATTGGTCAGCAGGGGTCTTCCATTAGAGTAATATTTTGCAGGGACAAAAGGATTAAAGTATTTGCTCTTTTACCTTGATACTTTCTCCTTTTGTGTGTTCTTGTAATCTGAAACATCAGCTCTTTGGTGATGAAATATATGCAGTGATATTAAAAGATGAAACTGTTGTTAGGGAGTTACCATTACATTTTTGTCCAGGCTTGGAAATAGAGGAATATTTTTCTGCCTGACAGCCATGATCATACCGAAGGACAATTCTTTATAGAAACAATTATTCCAGCGGACTCTTTTGGGGAAACATGCAATTGTGTTCTTGTAGATGATGATATAACTTATCTGCATGTTATATTTGTATGCATATGAAATCAATACTGTTACCCGTACCTAACAATAGAAAAAGAAAACAAAAACAGAATTGGAGATGACTTAGCCCTTTTCACTTGACTAATTTCCAAGAGTTGCTCAATGTGATGTGTTCTCTGTGAGCTGTAGCACTTTAAGTACCTAAATATCCTCAGATCTCTACCACGCATTCTCATTTGGGAATTTTGCATTCCCCAAACTAGCCAAACCGCAACGTGTTCATAATTGTCAGTAACAGTGTTGACTAGATTTCCCTGCCCCTGGGAGTCCTCCGCTGGATTTATCGCCAGAGAAGTGTCCAGAAGTTCTGTCAGGTCAGTTCAGATCCCAAAGGATGTGTCCAGCTTGGCTCCAGAAGATAAACCTGGGTCTCAGGCAGGGGTGTGGGCCACCCTCTCAGTCAGACGGGGCTTTCTGCTTTCAAGCATGTGGGATGGGTCTGTGCGTTCTCCACCAGCTGCCTGCAGAGCAGCACTGGGTGCAGAGGGCGTGCATCACATCGCTGTTGGCTGCAGAGGGCTTCAGATGTATGTCCTTTGTATATGCACGTAGTATCCTGTACATGCAGTTAATGGCAGATAGACCTTGAAATATATGCATGAAAAATAGGAGTATCATCAGTCAGTGTCTATAATTAAGAGTGCAAGGCAGATGAATAATGTCTGTACAAAAAAAAAAAAAAAAAAAAGAGGTTTTCTAGGCTTTTTCACTCATGTCTGTTCCAGATTTTCCATTATGTTTTGTGGCATCTTAGCTGTAGTGGTTTGCTCTCTGAATGTGCAGTGCACACGTGGAAAAGCACAAAGCTAAAGACACCGTGTGTGTGTGCATGCGTGTCTTTGCACGCATGCATGCAAATTACACAAAAAGACAGTTTCCTATTAGCTTCACTTTACAGCTTCTGATGTTTACTGTGACAAATTTCAGTAAGAGGGGATTTTTTATGCTGATTTATTTGAGGCCAACTGTATGACATTAATATATTGCATGTTTTTCGAGTGGCTTGCTTTTTGTGACTTTTTAAAGAGATCCTGACCTGGGAGGGTGAGATGAAATGAGAATGATGATTCCTCTCTTGCTCTTGAAGTATATTTGAAATTGTCAAAAGCTTTAGTTGTACCTGAACAGTATTAAAACTGTTAAAACAGTATTAAAACAGCAGGAAGATGAAATTCAGTGCTCCTGATGCAATCTGACAAACACATGGAACACAATTGCTTGTAGTAGTGGTGTTTACAAGGTGCAAAGATGTCAGTCTATGGGGTAGAGATGCAAGGACTTAGAGCTCAGTGAAAAGGATATTCCTTGTGACGTAAATATGTTAGCAAGCAGGACTTTAATGAAGCAAAACTAATGAAAGACCAGCAAAGCACTAAACTTCTAATCCTGGTAAATAAATAACTGAGCTTTAAAAAAAAAAATGAAAAAGAAAACAAACAAACAAAAAAACAACCCGTAGCTATAAAGAAGTTATTTCCAATTGTTTGGCAAGCACTGCACTTTGCTGTGTTACTGTTGTCTTTCTGTTAGAATATATAAATTTATGTGAGTAAACGTATTATATACTTGCCAAATATATTACATACATTGTCTTTCTCATGCACAAAGAGAAATGAGAGACTGGGTAAGTAGGTGTTTCTGACAATGCATATTTCAGTTCCTTTAAATAATTCTCTCAATTCTTTCCCCATTTGATGATACTTTAGCTCATATCATGTCTGTGGAAGAGTCCGGCCGTGGGGCTGAAATCTGCTGATTGCTGCTATTAGTTCAACTGTTTCAAGTACTTGAGCTCTAAAACTCACAGCTTCTCTTTCTTGGAGTGTTTTGACAGTTCCAGAGTTAAGTAGTAGTATCTTCAGAAAGCTCTATTGTGAGGCTGAATTTTAGTAATTGGCACCAATAACATAACATTAAATCATCCACCTTTTATATAGTGGATAAGCCAGTCTGCTTGTAAATATGTTAAGGGATAGCGTGTAGGTGGCAGAAGAATTATGCTACAATTTTAACAGCTAATAAATCTTTATTTAAGCAAGGGACCGCTAAAATTTAATTAGGCATATAAAAGCAGAGATCATTCTAAGGGTAAAAATATGCCAGTTCTCACAAGAAAAGACATCTGCTTCATGGAAAAAGTGTAAGTAAGAGTGTACTCTTGTGTTACTATGTCAATAGGAAAGCTTTCGTAATTGCAGGGATCTAAGTTTAAAAAGGAGAAAAAGAGGAAAAGATTTTTCAGGGTGTGTGCATGGGTATATAAGAAAAGTGCTGTCCCATTAGTAATTGTGCCTGCTGTGCTTGCTAGTGGCATTGTCAGCATAACATCTCTGCTTTGTGAAGGACAGTCCTTTTGGAAATACCATCTCACAACCTGAATGCTTGAGCTCCACAGCCAGGCCTCCGTACTTGGGCAGTTGGAGCCTGTTTTACTATCAGTTGCATGCCTTAGAGAGAGGGTGCTGTTCATTTAAACCTTTGTGCACATCGTGAAATAAATTGCGAGTGGCATTAAAAGTCAAACTAAGTCATTTTGGAAGATGAAAATGACATCGGACAACACATTGCTCTTGGCGGCTTTGCTCATGTGCCAGCCAGTGTGCTATTAGGTAGTAGGGAAACAAGGGGATTTCCTGATTTTTACATGTGACTTCAGTTGCTCTTCTGGTGAGTGATGTGCCACCGCCACTGTCAAAAGGAAGCACCTCTTTCTGGCGGCTCACCATTACCAACTCCTCTTTGAGGTCTTACACCTTCTTAACCAGTTGTTTTGTGCCGATAACACTGCACTACTTTACATATTAAAGGACCTCTTAAATTTACAAATATGTAGAAGGTTGAGAACAAAGTCCCTCAGATCATGTTTGTTGCTGAATTTGGTCACCCTTATGGAAGTTATCCCAATTTTTCCTAGTACCTGAGCTAAAAACCCAGGCAGTGCGGGCAGTCCCTCTGTTCAGGCGCCAGCTGCGTGTGCAGCAACCTCTGCACAGGAGCCCGGCTGTTGGTCAGCGCCCACGAATGCAGGTGGTTATTATACACATTGTTCATATGCTTCCCTGTGAGCATCGAAAGGGCTGTGGAGAGAAGGTAGGTGCTGCTTTTATATCAGCTCGGATAAACATCTCTTCACGTGGCTGTGCTGTGCACCTGAAGTTCTGTCACTGGGCAGAGCTCTGCACAGCGGGGCATGGAGCCAGCCCCAGGGGCTGCGCTTGCTTTCATAACATAATTATTAAATAACGAATACTCTTTCGTTTTGCCCAACTAGGACGGTCTTATTTGACCTTTCCTACTCTTGCTGTTATACTAGCCCCTAAGCCTTTTTGAGTCTTTTCATAGCCAAAGTGAGACGCTCTACAGAGTGCAGACACAGCTCCGTGGTGTAACAAATTGTCTGGGTATATTGCTGAATCCATACTGAGGATTTTGAAGAGCAGCTTATACAAATATCTGTCAGAAATAACACGGTGCAGCTCGTCCTGCTTTAAGGGCAGGAGAAATAATGTAAATGACCTTTTAATTAAGGTCACTCTGTTTTCTCCATTTCTTTGATTGATGCTAAAACCGTCTGAGGACGAACTGTTATCTTAAACAGAATGTATTTTTAAGCCTGCGTTTTGCCAAGTGAGGGGTACCAAAATGACATAGTACATGTTATCTAAAAGGCCTTCTCAGCAAGGGATATGTTTGTGTTGCTGCCCATTCATCTTTTTGTTTTCTCCGCGAACATGACCCAATCCAGCAAAGCTCGCTCTGCAGGGCAGACCCTCTTAAATGCCACATACTGTATGCTCTAGGCAAGAGTAGTTGCAGCTTGGCTAAGGAAGGTGTTTCTCATGTCTCAGCTTTCAACATTAATTTGCTCTGGCAAGAATGTTGTATGTACACTGAGTTACTCACATTCATGTAAAGAACTGAACTTGTGATAGGATCTAAACGCTTTTGATTTGACTCAAGCATGTATATTCTGGGATTTGCCTTCTCCATGGCTGAGAGAAACAGTGATTTCATATATCCAATGCTTCCAATTTTCTGAGAAATGAAGGAATGTTATTAGTAATGCTTGTATGGGCAGGCTTACAGTTCTAATCCATCCCCCCTACCCCCTTTTTCTTTTAATCAGCTGTCTTAATTTTCTTTGGTTTGTAGGGTAGGCAAAGCTTGAATGACTCTTTTGCCTACAGTTTGGGTAGTTAAAGTGTGGATATTAATCAGCTGGTAGCAGAACAATTTTGTCCTGCAGAGTCTCTGATGGACTTGCAATGTAACGTGAATGGACTCCTGTTAGCGGTGACACAAGACCAAAGCACATATCTTGAACCAAGCATACCGGACAAAACGGGCCACCTTCTGCTTTCTGTTCCATCTGCATGGTCCCGTAGTGGCCTGCCGGACAGATGGTTTGGTTATGACATGGTGAATTGCAAAGATTTTTGTTCCTCTAAAGTAATTGTTTGTACAAATCACAGGCTTTGTATGCGTAAAATTCTAGCCAGATGTTAGAACCAGAAATGAATCATGTCACCACGAGTCATTGATTTTGCTGGGAACTGTGGCGATATCTATCACGATTCACGCTGAGACACATTAGTGAGAGCAGAAGAATAGCAGCAACTTCCCTCAGACACATCCTTTGTATTTAGAGATCTGTTCTGCTATTGCTGCTGATTTACTGATACTACAGGCTGAATCATTCATAGTTCATTCACTGAAATCTCCTGGACCTAAAATACTTGAGCCTATTGCCTTATCCAGCATAGCCAGTTCTTGTTCTAGCTTCTCTCTCTTTTTTACTTTCTTCATCTCCAATATATTCTGCATACCTTTTGTATTCTTCCTCTGCTCACATCTGTAGCTGAAAATTACCTCTGTGTGGAATTCTCCCATTTCTCCCCAATTGCCTAGTCATTTCTTTCCCTGCATCTCACAAGGAGGACAGTGAGGAAATGCAGCTTGCGCGTTTTAACACAGACATACCTTACAATGCAGTGATACTTGATTGGAGAACCTAGGAACCTAAGTACATGAGATGGCTACGCAGTGCTTGGCAGATTAGAGAGTTTAGCATCTTCCAGAAACGATGTCTGCAAGAGTGTGAGGACAGAAGCTGAGAAGGAACTCTGCAAAGACTAGCAGAGGACTAACTAAGATTAGAGGCGACATTAGTGAGAGTTTACCCAGCTGTAGGAAAGGTCTGTGCATGGATAGTTATCCACATGTGGCATCTTGGAAACCCAGCACTGGGCCATTAAGAGTCCTGACAGAAAGCCGGGAAGAGCCATCAGTGAAGAAGCTGAGGGAGGACTGGAAGTACCTCATGGAAGAGGAATGTGGGTGTGAAGATGATCTGTCATGAAGAAGACCAGGCTGGGTCCAGGCCGAAGGATTATACATAAACTGTGTGACTTGCAACTGTTTTCTGGCTTTGAGCTCCGGATGTGCATCTCTGTCTGCTTCTGGCTTTCTGCTGGAATGAGATCCAGGCACTCTCCCCCATCTCCTGCAACGTTCCCCTCCCGTGCCCCCATTTCCATTGGAGGGAAGCCCAGGGATGAAGCCGAGGTTATCCCTGAGCACACAGGATGTTTCCACCTGGGAGCTGGGACAGACAAGGTGGAGGAGCTGGCACCACTGAGCAAGGGTTTCATCCAGTCATCCTGCCTGGTCCCCAGCCTGGGGGGAACAAGGCATGTTCTCCACCCACCCGCTTTCAGGCTAGGCACCAACCTTATGTAGTTGCTGAATGATTCCCCAGGGCTTTTCATTTTCCAGCAATGGGAAGCAACAGGGGTGAAGCTTGGGTTGGAGCTATGTGGAAACCTTACCGAATTAGCAACATGGCTTGGCCCAGCTTTTCAACAAGTGCCTCCTGCTTTTAAATAAATTGTGAGCAAGGCCATAGTAGAGGCTAAAAACATTTTGGGTAAAGCAAAGGCTTTCTGTCAGGAGTGGCAGTAGAAGGATTGTATCCCTCTTTTCCTTGTTGGCCTGTAGCTTTGAAATGCTGTTTTTTTGCACTTCAGTCCTTTCAGGAGTAAAACTTTGAAAAGGTTACGTGTCCCGAGAGCAAGCCAGGATCTAAATATAGGAGACAAAATAGAGTGGTTGTCTGGATTTTGAGAACTGCGGCTTATAACCCGTCCCCTGGAGCTGACGGCCCCTGCTGACTAACAGACAGGCGAGGGAGGTATCCTGTCCCCCTCCTTCCCCAAAGCCTGCCGCTGCCACTTCTCTCTTGCAGAGGACAGGCGACGTAAAGGACAAAAGTTGAGAGGAGAGAGGTGACTCCCGTCCAGTAATACGATCCCTTTACAACTGCATTTAATGAAAACTTCTTCCCTTTTCCTCTGCTAACACAAGGGAAATGTTTGTTTGCTACGCACGCTGTATTTAGATAAAGGAACAAAGGGTGACAATCTTACCAACATTTAAAAATCAAAGAGCTTAGAGTCTAATTCAGCCTTTTATTAATGTGTTGGTAAATACAATTTTAATATTTATGCGATGCTACTAAATGTTTGATGGGATGAAGTTTTCGCGTATTTTTTTTACCCTTGTGCTACAGAGGAGCAGTAACTGGCTGAGCATGAGCCCTCCGCGGCATATGCAGCCCCTGTTTATATAGTTCAAATGTCAATTTCTTTCTGCGTTGTCTGCAAAAATAAACAGAATGAAAAAAATGTGTCAGGCACAACATTTTGCAACTTGGAGAAAAGCATTTGAATTACCAGTAAACTTAACCCCATCACACACACACGCCCCTGAAACACAATTTAATTTTACATGTTTCTGGAATTTGTTGCATACAGCTGTGTTATAGCATAAAACATCTCATCTTTTTCTTGTGACTTTTTCTTCAATATTTTTGGTTTACAGGAACTATTAGTTGTTTGAACACATCTTGCAGCACATTTTCCTGCTTTAATTTTTTCCCCAGAATACATAAATAAGGGTTTCATACTGGGAATTTCTATCCTGAATTGTATTTGAGGAATGCTTTTTAAAGCAAACTCTGAGCAAATATTTAAGACGTGTTCAGCTGATTTACGTAGAATTAGAAACTAAATTTGCTGCCTCAGAGTTTTATACTTGCTAGGAAAGCATTTGGCTTTCTGGACGTGTGTGTTACGTGTGTTTGGGGGCTTGGTTGCTCCTCGAATGTGGCTACTGGCACATCAACACATCCCGGTTTCTTTGAATTTTGTGCTGACTTAGAGTTTGGGGGAAATCTCTGAGAAATCCACAAAGAATATCAACAATGGAGACTTGTGGCGCGATAACCAAGCTTTCCCTTAATCTCAGCTGAGCAGGCTGCATGGTTTTTCGGTACGGAGCAGGAGCGAAGGCTCCGATCAGAGCGACGAAGGCGCAGCGTGCGGGGCGCTTTGCTGGTGCTGCCGGCTGGCACACGGGGCTCGGAGACCCAGCAGCCCAGCAGGGGGTAGCCAAGCACTGGTAACTACCGAGGCGGCCAACTTTGAAGTCTCCTTCATTAGAAGGACAGCGAGAGCGAGCACAAGCTCTCTGAACAGATTTTGCTTCCTGAAGGCTTGGGTTATTTACCCTGGTGTAGAGAGATGGTGCTCTGTTTGCTGGGAGAAGCCATGACACGTGAATGCACTGCGCAGAATAATGTACCTTCTTTTTTTTTTTTTTTTTTCTTTTTTCTGTAGGTTGAGATTTTAGATTGCTCAGGTAAACATTCCCTAGCTAAATCCTTGGAAGGCAAACAGGAGGGAAAATCGTTGTCTTCCTATAACCTACTGTATTTTTGGGAGTGTTCACATTTCTTGGCATGAAATACATCTTTTTTTGTCAAAGCTGCTTGACAAACGTGTACATAATTTGCTATGCCTATGGAGTTGCATTGCTAAGTGAGGAAGCTGTGCTTTCCAAACAGAGACTGGCAGCTGGCAAACATAAAATATTTCAATGGTGGTGAAGTCCCACAAAAAATTCAACACCTGGTTTTGAAAAATCCGAGGCCTGGCCTTCATTTAATATAAAGCAAACTGATCGTGAGGCTCTGCTCACTTGTCATTGCTGGGAACTTCGTCACACCGCTCTGCTGCATTCTCCTGCTGAATTTGTCTGGGGATGGAAACAGAAAAGGGGCATTCTGCTACCTTTCTGTGGCTGCAAAAATGCTGGACAATGTCTCTGTCTCCCCTCCCCAGCAAAATAACAGGACTTGGCTGCTGAGCCAACACACTGCAGAGTGCAGAGTGTAGCTGCTTATATTAGAGAAAGGAAAAACAACAACAACACACTCTGCTCTTCGCTTGTATTGCACCCAGGCACGCCAGCTTAAATCAAGTGTCTGTCTTGCTAGGCACTGCATCAACCAGACTTTCTTCTCAAAGACTGCATGGAGACAGACAGCAGTCCCAGAAAGGATTATTAGTGTGAGATTTTGTTCTTTGTCACATGGTTCAGGGAGCTTAAGTGTCTTTGTAATGTGCCCAGAGAGGTCTGAGAGGACATGTGGTTTGTGATCTGTCTCGATACCACAACTGGTGGGCCTCTTCGTGTGCTGGCACTGCAGTCATGTTGCAGAACATGCCTGATGGAGAATTGTTAGATGCTGCAGCCGAGCCACAGATCCTCGATGCTTGTGTTGGCCTCTGCTCTGCGTGGCTTTCCTGGCCCAGCCTTTGTTGCTGCCCTCCTCTCCTCCTCCTCTCCTTCCTTGCTGCTGCGAAGCGCTGCCTGTGTGACTTGTGTGCTCCAGCCATGGCCAGAGTGAGGGGGACTCCAGAGATTGGCTCAGCTCAGGGTTTTTTTGAGAGTCAGGATGGGGGTAGAGTTGCAGCCTTCGAGAAGGTGAAGGAAGCAGCAGCAGAGCGCATGGAGCCGGTGGGAGCTGCGGGGGTCAGAGGCCCCCCGGGAGAGAGAGGACTGTCTCCTGATGAGTCTGCATTTGCTCAGGGGAGAATTAGGAGGGAGAGCCACCTCCCTTCTCTGGAGCTGCTGTGCCCTAAAATTTTGCTGGTTCCTTCTGCAAAAGGTTCATGGTGTGTCCGTGTTGGGGACATCGTGATTTTTTATGACTATTATTACTGATAAAGATGCAAATGGTTGCTGTCCTTCCCATCCTAAAAAAAAAACACAAGACATTCCTGGCTGCACAGTCGAGGAAGTATCATCCCTACCCTTTTTTGTATATAATTTTTTTTTTTGGTCTTGTTTTCAATTATTTTTTTAAGAAACCACTCTTGAAGGGAATAAATGCTGCTTATTACCTGTTTGAAGCATTGTTAATGGAAATAACCCTCATTTTCCCACAGCCCATACTCACCTTGTTGCCACCTACGCCAGGCTGCTCCTGCATTGCTTTCCTTTGTTCTGTTTTCCTCAGTGCAATGAACCCTTACGTTATGAGTTTCTGCTGTAGTTTTAACCTCTAATATGCAACCATTACAGCTTATCTCGTCTCCTAAATTACTCTAAAATCCAATTATAAAATCCTCTTTCCCTCAATAGCACACAACTTGCCACATTACTGAAATGCTGGGTAGCTCTTTTGTTTTTCTAAATTAATAATAACTACCATTTTCCGTCTGCTCTTAGTATGGAAGTCTTTTATATCACTGTGCTGCTTTCCCATAATACATATTATGGTTCTTTTTATATGCTAGTTATGTTTGGAAAAACTAAAAAGGTTTCGAAAAGATATGCCAGTCAACTTATGTGTATCAAAATATGACAATGAAAATCTTTAGTGGAAACTTAGGCAGTAAATTCCTTGTAGCGATGTATTCTGACAGAGGAATATGGCAACTCATCTTTTGCTGAAACCTTTATTTTGGGCAGGATTAGTTATCATTTCAAAACGGTTCTTTATGATTTCAAAATACAGACCCTGAGCAAACATGTCAAAAGAAATGCAACAGGGTAAATGTTGAGCTCTATATTCAAAAGCATTCAAAAATCTTAGTGTCTTACCAGTGTGGTTTCGAAATTTCTAGTAGGCTTTGTTCTTGCTTTTTAAAAACTGAATGATAAAAATAGACGTGCTTTACTTTAGAAGTTTATTAAATGCATATCCGGAGTTCTCAGGTTTTCCTTTTTCAAAATGCCACAGTTTCCATATTAACAACCCAAATGTTGATTGTGTCCTGACACTAAATCTGTTGCTTTTAGAATATTAGCCATGTTGATAAAACTGCTAGCCTGTTTTTAATAAACTGTCTAGTACTGGAAGCATTTTCTGAAACCCAGTGTGAAGATGTAGCGATAAAAGGGATGCAGTGGAAATAAAGATGCGCCATTCGAGCTTGTGTCTTGAGTGAGATTTACCAGAAGGGCAGGCTAATCGGTAAATAACATAATCACATGTTTGCACACACACATACATGCACATTTACACACGCAATCTGATGCTATCTAATAATTAGTCAAGTGCAGTAAATTAAGGAAGGACTGCACGCAAATGAAAGAAGGCTTACCGAGGGAGGAGTCGTTTTTCCTTATACTGGCCACCAGAATGGTGATAATCAATCCTCAACCCTATGACAAATTAAAGAGAAAATTGTAAATTATTCAATAATATTCTTGTCTCTTACAAACCAGTGAGATTGTACTAAAGAGCACACTGAAACTGTTGGGCTTTACTAGATCCCGTGCTGGAAGAGAGTAGCCTGGAATTAAAAGGATTTTTGCAAATTTCTCATATAAGATGTAAGACCCCAGCCAGACGTGGCTGTGCGTGTTGTGGAATCCCTGTTCACCGTACTCACGTGAGCTGCTTTTTGCCTTTTCATAGGAATTACATATGTAAGGATCAGAGTGTTGACTCTACTCTGGTAATTTTCCCGTACTATTTAATTGGACCTTAAAAAGGCCTCAAAATCCGATTTCTAAAGGGGACTGCTTGGGTCGTCCACAGGTGAAATGAGTGGCAAAAATCCAGGCAGCTTCAGCAGTGGCTGGCTGTACCCCAGACCCGATCCCTTCGGTTGAATGTCGCACACATCTGCGTCCTCTTTCCTAGGAATGGAATGAAGCATGTCAGAACATTTTGCTGTTTGGTTTTCTGGGCTGGTAAATTCTTGGTTGGTGTGTTATATTTCTCATACACTCATGTTTTGAGGTTATGCTATTTGTTTTGTTTTTAATTGTACCTGCTCCTTAAGTGATTGCTTCTTTGAGCTTGGGAAATATTTCACTTTATTTATCATGACCTAAAGTAAATTAGCCTGTATCAGCACAGAGGTAAAAGACATTGAAAATATATTTATATTTTAAATTGAAGTTCAAGGTAACATTTAAATGAATAATTATTTACTATTTTGTTAAATGCTGACATATATGACAGCAATCATATATTAGTACAAATGCTTTTCTGTTTTGAATGGCTCATTAGTTGCTTTGTAGGGCTGTACTGGTTTCTTAAGATTCAGCTTCAAAATCTCTTCTGATTTCTGCTGTTTGGTTTTTGGCAGTGGGCCAGCTGCAGATATGCATAATATTTCACTGTTAGACCTTGCAAACAGAATATCCTGCTGTGCTAAAGAAAACATTGTGTTTCTTACCACATGAAAATAATCCATCACTTTTCAATCAGCACACATGCATACGCTGGCATGCACGCAGACACACACACAACCCTCTACCTGTTTTTTCCATCAGACTCCAGAAGAAATTAATGGCTCTGATGTGAAGGGTGGACTCTTTGTACATGATCCATTAAAGTACAAACTAATCAAAATATATCTAGCATCTGATTTGCAAAGCAACGTGGAGCCAGAGGCAAGCTGCAGAAATAGAACATCTGAAGACCTCTCTGACCTTGTTCAAGTAGCAGTATCTTTTTGTTTGTTTTAAATATTACATGGAAAGTGAGAGCACAAGTATAAGACGACCTAGAACGTCCCTTTACACAGCTCACGACTACCGCATAGAATGTGGTTTATATAAGAAGGCCAAAAAAAAGTTTGTATATTGTACATCCTGCAAAGTACAGGTTGGCTTGTTTAACATACGCAGCTGATCAGTAGTGAAGTTTTCCTCCTTGGAAACAAATATATTGCACAGGAGGAAGCTCTTCCTTGGTGGAGCACACAGAATCTGTGGGTGCATGTGCACGGGCTGTGGGGAGAATAAAGTAAATTTTCTATTTTTGTTATGCTCTGTCAGATATCATTGTGCATTTGTGGCTTTTCTTTTGTGCAGTGGATGTCACTAAAATCTGGAGGTTTACCAAGGGCAGTGTATCTCAACAATTTCCCATTCCAAAAATGGATAAGAAGAAAAAAAATAGAATTTGATAGCTACCGTACTGCTCTGTACTGTGTCTCTCTGTGTTGTTTTCTAAGCCATCACTTGTATACAGACTGACAGCATAATACATGCCAGTACGCAAACAGTATTGAATTTTTACTTTCTAGTGCTGAAGTGGCGATCAATGAAACTAAAGTTCTTTGGGGCGGTAGGTGTAGTAGAGTAAAGGTAGTGGAGTCCTTACGTTCCAGAAGGACTGATTTTGTAAGTGAGATATAAAGTCCTGTTTCAACTAAGCATTTAGGCATCGGGCTCTTACTTTAAAATGAAGTTAGAACTCCAAGGAGTTGGAGTCCAGTTTTCTTCTCCTTAAATGTTGCTCTTTTTTTTTTTTTTTAATATAGTCTCTGTAGTATATGTCTAAACAGAATTGAGAGGAACAGTGAGGAAGTGCTTTGCATCACCTGTCATGACTAAATTAAGAGCTTGAAGTTGGGTGGGAGGAATCGTGATGTAGGACCAAGATTATTTTGTTGAAACTGCCTTTCTTCCGTCTGCAATCCTCAATATTTGGTTGAATGGGAGTGGATAAGGAAATGTAGGATACGACGTGTAATCTTCGTTCATGCCTATTAGTAATACTTCAACCTAATGCAAATGGACTACTGAGATATGACATGGGGTCTGGTGAAGAGTTTTTTCCCCTGCTTCGCAAGATCTTAATATTTTTATCCATGTGCGCCTTAGACCTAAATTTGAGGCAATAGGGCATAATGGCTGAAAGAGCAGGTCTAGAAGCATGCGGTGGGCAAGGTTAAGCAGCGATACTGGGGATGGGAGAGTCATGATGGCTGAAGGAACCTGGCTTTTCATTTCCGAACATTCTTCACCGCTGCCCTTGGAAGCATTTTTAGTCATGCATTTTTAGACCATTGAATTTTGAACTTCTGGTCACCCCTTTCTTCCAGTTGTGAAAACAAGAGCTTGTCAGTGGAAAAAGGAGTTCTCAACAGAACTGTCAGAGTGTAGTTTGTGACATGAGTCAAAAATCAGAGCTCAGCTCTGTTGCCACGATAACACTTAAGATGACTTGCCAGGCTGTCGGTTCAGCGATTTTGTTGCCACCCACTTATATTTTACTTTCTCTATTATTTTTTATGCTTTATCTAGGTTTTGGAGATTGCAAATGGATGCAGCACATTCTGGTATCTAAATAAAGCATGAGAATGTTTGGCCAGCTTTTTCAGGATTGTTTTGTAAAATAAATGACTTTTGTTTGGAGTCTCACGTCTTTCAGCTCCCTTTCCACTTTTCATTTTAAACATGGAGCTGTAAGAAAAAGAACCAAGGAAAGGGTAAATAATGAGAAAAGACTAGTCTGGGGGTTGTAAAGAGAGATGATCTATTTTCAGCTGTGATAACTCACGTGTGACCTTGGCAAGGCTGTACTGATCAGTTAACTGATATATGAGATAGATAAAATGGGTTGGGATATACTGTCTTCAGTTGAAATAAACAAAAAAATACTTATTTATAGAAAAGACAAGTGATCTTGTCAATATTTTCCCTATGGAGTGACAAACGTTTTTCACTAAAACAGCAAAAACAGTTGTCTGACTTTTCAAAGGTATTACAAGTCCAAGTGGAGTCAACTGAAGTTGTGTTCACTCCAGAAGTTGGGGAATACCTTTTGTAGTGGTTCTGGTCTTAAATGTGAATGAAGTTTGTGCATTCTTGAAGAGATTCATCTTACTTTCCATGGGTGAAGAGGACAGTTTGCTTTCCTTGCATACGCTATACTCACTCTATGGGCTTAGATTTACTCTCTAAGATACATGTTTAAATTGATCTCTTTTTTGAAACTTATATCTTCATGGGCCCACCTCTTCATTGTCTCTGTATCACAGTTACAGAAGAACACAGCCTTTTAGCAACTGTAGCAGAGAGGAAATGCCAGAAAAAATTAATCTGGGGAACTGCTTTTGCATGTGGAATTATTTTTAGTAGTCTTTGAGGATGCCTTGCCTAGGTTTACCTTAGAAAATTTCTTACAATACAAATTTTTAGCCTGTTAACTCAAAAGGCTCAATAAAGAAAACTGTAAGGTAGAATAATGCATCAGGCAAGTAAAATGCTTTACAGCCACAATGTGTTAGTTCTGTGTACTACCAGGTAGAAATCACAACAGAACTGCTTTACTGTTATCCCCTGCTGTGAAAAAGTGTCTTGGTTCTCAGGGATGAGCATGAACCCTTTCTTTATCTCACAGCCACTTCAACTGACTCAGCATCATTCCCAGTATTTTCCAGAGAGGTCTCCAAGTCTTTTCCTTGTCCAGAAGGCCTGCTGCATGGCAGGAGGGACTTTGAGGGCAATGGGATAGAAGAGGAAGAATGAGAGGGGATAAGCAATCTCTTATTATTTACTTCGTGAAGGGATGGAAGAATCTGAGGCTACTAGCAGAAACAGCCAGGAGGTCAATGGTGGCAAACAGGTAATGAAGAAGATACTTACAAAGCATAGTGAAGTGAAGAAAAAAGTGGTACGCATGGAGCCTGGTGGTACCACCACGGACCACCAAGAAACAGGTCATGCAAAAAGGGAAATACAACAGTTCCCAAGTGAGAGGCAGAGATGAGCCATACATAACCAAAATTAAAGCAAAATTCAGGCTTGTCAAAGTGCTACCAACATGAAGAGAAAAAGAGCCAAGTGCAGTCAGCTAGTTGTTCCAAACACCTCAAAGTGCCAGCTGGCATCTTCTGGAGGAAGTTTCCATCAGCACAGTGAGTTTTTTCTTCTTCTTCATTAACCATAGTAATTTTTGTCCAGGTATTTGCTATGTCTCTTATATGAATATTAATCAAGAAGAGGAAAGCAGTTCTAAATTGCCCTGTACAAAAACACTTAAAGCAGCGGCTCTCTTTCCTTTTTCATAAGGAGGCATCGAAACCACAGAAGGGTTTCCAATTGGAAGAGGCAGTATTACCAAAGAAGCTGCAGATAATGAGGAAGGTGTTGAGAAAGAAGAGTAATTGGAGGGGGTGCCTCCAGCACAATTCAAGATTAATGTTCCTCCTAGTTTATCTTGTATTTCTTCCATGGGCGAGGTCACATCCTATTTGTATGGTGAACACTGGGAGTAAGGAGCTTGTGAAGTATGGAAGTCCGCACAGTCTGCTGAATTCTTGCCATCACCATTTCTGCAGAGGGGAAAGAGACAACGTACCTGATTCTCCACACGTCTGCACCAGGATGAATGGGAAGTTAGATGGATTAGCTGGACAAGGGTGTTTTTGCTGCTGATTAGCATTGGCCAAGGCAGACCACACTTCTGCATCGTGTGATAGAATTGTGAGCGTACAGGCATCCATCCACGTACACTGGGAGATGCTTCACTTGGGGGGGAGCTGGAAGCATGACTTGGTGTTGAGGGATGGAAGGGTGACCACTTATTACAATGACTGCTACACCAAATCGAATCTGTTGTGCCGAAAGTCCAATAAATAACAAATGCTGTAACTAAGCGCAGCTTCTTGACGTACTTAGGGATAGTCTGACTACTGAAATTATCTATCATGCTGGTAATTGCTATTAACTTTCTTTATTATAGATGTTTGTGTTGACGATGTTGTTTGCAGCATTCGGTCTCTTAAGAAAAAAGGTCATAATTAACCAATGCTAATGTGCAGCTGTTATTTTATTTTCAAAAGTTGTATGCTTGACATAGGGAAGTTGCTGGCTTCAGCCAGAGGTACTGCTGGAGTTAACTGCCTGGCAGGGGCTGCTGCCCAAAGGGTGAGAGAGTGTAAATGATTCACTTTAAAGTTACTTTTTGATTTTTGTGTCCCATGTTGTGTTAAGAGAAGTCCTATTTGGGGAACAAGCTCATATAAATACATTTTTATATATCTTAATGTTCAGTATGTAGAAAATTACTAGCAGAGCACTGTAAGCACCTAAAAAGAGAATCGATGTAACAGGCGACCAAAAGTCTGGTTGTGCCATTCATGATGATTCACCAGATATCCGTAAGCACTGTCATGGCAGAATATGTCCTCCTGCCTGTCCCTTTCAATACCTTTCACAGCACTTTGTCCAGTTGTAAATGAACTAGTCAAAGAGAACATCATCATCTTTCTTGCTGGCAAATTTCTCGTTCTAATCTATTTCACTAGTAGGACTCTTCTTCACGCTCTACTTTCCCCTGTTTAATTTCATCCCATTACTACTGTTTGCGTTTTAGTTTAGTTTAGCAGTCCTCTGCTCACATTTTTTTCCTCCATCCTTCTTCATCCCTCTCTTTGACATCTGTCTTTGTTTCTGGAGGAATCAAATGAAAGCTGTGTAGGATATATAATGAAATTCAGGGCTTGTATGTTCCCCAGTCCCATAGCTGAAGGGAAAAAATTTTGCTATTCAGGTCAAAAAAAAATTTTTTTTTGAATATTAAAGCATTATGTTATGCTTGCTAGAGCTTTACTCAGAAAGATACCTTCTGGACTTATTTATTTCTCTGTAACAGAGGTCCAAATCTTCCCTCTTTCCACTGTTTCTATGGTTGCAATGCCAGAGACGATATTTTCTCTCTGCCACACAGGGTTTAGCCATACACCTCCTTTTCTGTGTGAGATTTTAAAAGGTACCTTTTCCTGATCTCCTCAGGTAGAATTTGATACAAGTTTATACTGATGCTGACATTTTTTATTTTTCATCCAACTTGTGTTTTTTTTTGTACTTCTGAGTTTGTGTTTGGAAGTTGATTAAAACCCTGACAGTTTACCACAGAGACTAATGCTTTTTTTTTTTTTCCTACTTAAACTGAAATAACAGAGACTTTGAATGTGGAATTTACTTATATGTAGCAGATTGGCACGAGGCTTAACATTCACCAGAAATCTTATGTATGTCCTCTGATTTACTGTGAATCACTTCTCATTTACACTGGAAGTACAGATAAAATCAGATCCATAACACTGTGATGACTGTAAGTGGTCTGTTTAGTTGCTTTGTAACAGACAGTTGAAGCAAATCATTTTAGAAATAGTGTACCAAAAATTGTATGCATTTTGCTTTCTCTCTCTCTCTCTCTTCCCACTACTGTACATGTTCTGCTGGTTAGAACAAACTCAGTGTGCTCAATTTGGCCTGATATTCTGTCATTGACATCAATGTTTTATTTACCGAATTACATTTGTGTTTGAGGTTTCCTTTATTTCTGAAATGTTTTCTTAAAGTCTTGCCTACATTAGTCATTCTCCTTTCCCTTTCTATAAAGCATTTCATGATGTGCTGATCCAGTAGGAAATTTACTTGTAAAGTCTGGCAGGAGCTGCCAATAATTTAGGGCTTTTGGGGAAGCAGTGCAAACTTTATTGTTAGACCTATCACATCCCCTTTCGTTTCACCTGCTGCTTTTTTATGACTTAGAAATCACAATGCGTTGTTTATGATGGCAATTTATTATAGGGTAAGAATATACCAAAAAGATTTTTTCAATTACTTAAATAAAATACTGAAGATTCTGCCTAGGATACAGCTTAAGGAGAAATGGGGGAACATAATTCCCCTTGAGGAAGCAAGGCAATTAGTTTAATAAATAAAGGGAGAGCAATTAGATTAATAAATTAGGGGAGACCCTATTTGTCAACAGTTGATTATAGCCAGCTTTTTGTTTGAGTATTACTTGGTCAGGAAGGGCAAGTGTTTCTGCAATAGCAATTGCTGTTATTCTTGATTGAAAGAAATTTTATTTCAGTCTTCAGGATCTTCCCATGTTGAACACAGTCAAAATGTCATCTGAGTTCCACATATTTTAACTGACTTGTTTACGGGCCTCACAAAACCCTATAGCTGAATATTGTGCATGATGACTCTCCACAAATATTCACAGTGATTTTATTACTTTCTTTTACTAGACGTAATGGCCTGCTGTTAACAAATAAAATACCTACAATCGCTTTGTCTATTGGATTACGCGCAGCAGGGCAAATACAGCAAAAGCCAGGCCATTTAGTACTTCCAGTTGACCAAAATATGGTGCTTTTTATGTATGCTCGTTGCTTATTAAAACAGTCGGTTTGGAACTTGTGCTCATGTCAGTGAGTGGTGGTACAGTCCCATAGACACACCGCAGGCGTACACTGCTCTGATGACTGGGTGAACTAGTGACAGTTTTCACTTAATTAACATTGAACTGAACCTCTCAGCTGCTCTCATATACCAGTAAGTAATTTACCAGGCAAACGCCTTTACAACATAAGGTAAATTAACTCACATACCTGTGTAGACATATTTAAGTACAAGTTAAATTAAATATTATTACATAGCTAGTGAAAAATACATATATTTTAGCACCACTGAAACGGGACTGATTATAAATGTTGATATTTAAAATACTTGTTTTAGTAGGGATAAAAAATAAGCTTGTTTTCAGGAGTGTTCCTTCTCTTGTTTGTTTTGCGCAACTGAAACACATCCAAGAAATAAGTTAAAATATGCAGTTGTCCCATAGTTGTTTATTTCTGAAATTCTTCAATTGTGATCTGTGGTCCAGTATCAGCTGTCTGTAGGCACTTGCTGGGAGCTTGGGGAAAGCAACAATACTTTGTGAGGTTGGCCCCTTAAGGCTCCATCCAAAGGAGATGAGTAAGAAAGAATTAAGTTAACAAAGTTTGTACGTAAATCACACCAGAGTGATCACCACTTTCTAGAGTGCTCCTTATGCTCGTCTGCTTGACTTTGCCTCTGTACCCGTTGCAAAGGGCCCCCAAAATAAATGTGAAAAAGACCAACACCTGCCAATTCATAGCACATGACTTAGTTGCTTTGTTAACCTGGGAAACATCAGCTCAAAGCTGTGGTCTGTTTACACTCTCTGGGAATTTGCCTACTAGTGGTATGGGTTAGCCCATTCAACTGGTCGGTACTGCCTTTGTATTAACCATATTGCTCCCCCCCTGGTTGCTGGCATTATTAGTCTGGTCTTGCTACTGCATTGCCACTGTGGCAGTAGGAATTACATGGCCAATTGAATATCTTCTTTTCCCCTCCAGTTTGCCACCTGTGTAGTAATTATGGAGTCGAGCCCATTCACAGATGGGCTTGGTGTTTCATTTTTGTCATGAAAATGTAAAGAAAATGCTATACAGTAATGGAAACATAGCGTTTAGTTTGAACATGGACACATAAAGATGTGGTAGCAGTAAAAACTATTATCTTTTAGCAAACAATAGTCGCTTATCAAATAAGACAATGATTTTAATGAAGAATCATTGATAACGATACAGTAGCACATTGATTAATGCATACAGCAACTTCTCCTGAAACATGACTGCATTAGGTCTTTACTCTTTTGCGGTGATATGCAAGCTATAATAAAGCTTTTACAGTTATTCAATATCATGAATAGTATTAGCAGCATGGTCTGAGTTTCTAGTTGAAATGGATGACTGTAGATGCTGGACTTCTTTAAGTTCTCACTTTTTCATGTATACCAACATTATTGTTAGGGATTAAAAAAAAAAAAAAAAAGAAATGTCCATGAAAGAACTGAGTGGAAAAAGGTGAACAACATATTATTTTTGGTTTTGGTGCAACATATCTTGAATATATTGTAAAGTAATTAAGAATTGCCTAATATAATCTACAGCAGCATATAAAAACACAACACCATGTCATTTGGCTCTGTTTTGCTTTTGTAAGTGTGCTTTAGGAAAAGGATATTTGTCACCAGTAAAAAATATTCGAGTCTTTATAGCTGTACTGATTTATTTTTGAATGTAGGGCAATTGTTAAATATCAAATTATTTTTTTCTTTCTTTCTTTGGATGTAGACCATACATCACACTTTTGTCATGGAAAAAAACCTATATGTAATTCCTGGGGCAACATGTCCCCATTTCCCCTGTAGATTTTTCTGATCATTGAACCCTGCAATAAAATGGTCCTGTGAACAGGTGGCTGACACATGGACGGAGCAGTGCACGTACTGCAGTTTGAAGTGCTGAAGTAGAGGTGCTATGATCTCACTAGAATTTGGTAGGGCAAAACTTGTTTTAAAGGGATGTTGATAAGATCGAGGTGGGATCCTAGATTTTGAGAATGATCTTAATTTAAAATCCTCTTCCTGAAGTCAATTATTCTTTAAAACAAGTCCTGCAAGTTATCAAGCACACAAGCTGTTTTATTGTATTGCAGATGCAGTTGCGTTTAAGAAGGTTTGTATTTGCTTGCAGGAGTAAAAACGTGCAGTACAAGACTTCTTGTTTTGATTATCTTTTGACCTGCCGGCTTACCTGAGATGAGAGAGAGAAATAATGCAAATGGCTGTGAGCTCCAGTGTGCTGTGTGATGTGTGAAGGAAGCACGGAGCACATGTGCTTTGTTAATGTGAGTTTCTCAGTTAGTAAGCCATCACATATTAGCAATGTCATCATTCAGGACTAATTAATGCATCATAATGGGCTTCTAAAAGGCTTTTGCCAGTGTGATACTGAATATGCATTGGTTAGTATTTGTTCTGGAAATGTGTTTTATTCTTATTGCTCTATTGTAATTTGAAAGCTGATTTGGGTGTCTTGAATTGCCCTCACACCCCCAGAAGCATTGTTCTAATAGGAAATATTTGCAACTGAGAATACCAGACATACACGACTGATGAATAATGTGCAGTGGGCCATTCTCTAATCTACAAGCGGATGGTTTTGCTGACAGTAGAGACAGACAGATATGGCAGCTTGGTTGTTCTGACAGAGTTTGTCCCCAGCTCCCAGGGGCAGATCTACCCATCCTTCTTTCTCAGGCCTTCTTAGGGTCTTGTGGGGCACGCACACTTTTGAGGATTGGATCTAAAACTCTTCCCAAGGAACATGCTTTTGTAGAACATCTGTTTTGAAAACACAAGGCATGTGCAAAGCAGAGTAAGACCAAGGTCATCCGAAGTTTAGTGCTCCTCTACCCAAGAGCTGCCTGTAGTCATTTTGCTGGCTTTGTTTTCATCTGGCCATGCAGAGTAAAAATTCTGCTCATAAAGCAGTCACAAAAATTGTTATGGCCCTGAAGAATGCTCCTTAAAGCAAATAAGTGCTGTAGTTTCCAGATTCCATCCCTAATTAGTAAGAGGGGTCAAGTGTCAGGTCCATCAGTGAGCTGTAGTATTTCAGTTTTCCATCAGTGAGGGTCATTCATTTTAAAAGACAAAGAGGCTGAGAATTTCTTTGTGACATTGTTCTGGTTGCCTTTCCTCCTCATGTTGTTTCTGTCCTTTTCCTGATAGTTTAGCTTGTGTTTTTTTTTTTTGTTGTTTTTTTTGTTTGTTTGTTTGTTTTGTTTTTTTTTTTTAAACTAGTCTCTGGATAATACTTTAGTGGACTCTTAAATCACTGCTTTTTTCTGCTGCTTGGCAATATAGTGGCTTCCTTTCCATTAACCTAGTGCCTGATAACACCGACTGTCTGAAATGCAGTTAGAATGACTGCCTACGATCTTATCTGACACTAACATCTCCTTCCAGTTTTTAATTTCATTTTAAGCACGTGGAACTATTTGAAGTTCCTTTTGCCCCCTTTATCTAGATTCCATTTTCTTAAATGAAATCATCCAGCTTCTCTGAGGGGAAGAGTTGAATTGTTCAAGGTGCATGATTTGCCATGACCTTACAATTGTGCAGGACCACAGTCCGTGGTGTTCCATGCAAGTGATCAGAAGGGGCCAGGCTTGCCTTTGAAGTGGGGTAGCTTATTAGGAATGTAGTAAGTTGTATCAAACTTTCCTTCCAATTAACTGTGTATTTTCTACATAAGCATGTTCCTTGTGTTGTGGGTTGGGGTTTTTTTGAGTGAAATTTACTGCCAAATCTATGTTTCAACTGACTAGTATAAAGTATTTTCATTCCAACCACCTATTGATTCATCTAAGTTCATAGCTGAATAGTCATAACTTAGAAAATTTATGGAGTTCTAGGTGTCCAATTTATGTGGCTTATTTGTTTTACAATAAGGGTGTGGGTTGTTGGTTTTCTTTTCTTTCTTTCCACCCCCCCCTTTTGGTCTTTCTGTTCTGCTTTACTTACTAAAACTGTTGCTGGTATTCTCTACTGCTTCCATGGGACCCATCATATGATTGGCTTTGTGTGGTTTTGATTTAATCAAGAGGAAGATGAAAGTGGGTGTGTGTTACTTTCAACTCCTTAGCCATTTTGCCATCCATCTTAGTCAATGTGTGGTTGCCCAGGACACAGCATTAATGATAGCTGTCAAAATAATAGTCAGAAGGTTAAAGGTCAAGAAAAATATGTAAAAGACTTCAGGGTGAACCAGATGATAAAGTAACTCATTTAGGCCATTAAATGCTGGCATAGTATGGACTTGATGGGTTCATGGGTTACTAGAAGCAAGAAGAGTAAATGGGGACATCTTCAAGTAGTTTACTCTTGTTAAAAGATGAAAAAAGATGATAATAGCATTACCAAACAAGCGCACTAAAGGCAATTTTCTTAATTACCGTGCTGACCCAGCAGTGCACAGAAAGAGGTCTTGTTATTAGAATGAGAGCTTTTACTTTCAAACAATATTAACCCTTCTTGGTACCGTATGTCTTAATTAAGAGTATTCTTGGAAGTTCTGCAGCTGTCAGTATTTTTACATTTCTCTTTGGGTTTGCAAACCAGTGGGTCAAGAAACAATCCATTGTGACTGACTGCATTGTTTAAGTAGTCTTTATTTCATTTTAGTTCTTTTTCCAATAAAGCTATGAGTCTTATGTTTATGAAACGGGCAAGCCTGAACAGCTAGCTTGCCTCTTGCTGTATGTATTCATACAATTTATTTATACTTTAGCAGTCCTGGATGTTAATTAATCAAAGAAGAGCTTATGTGATATTATACTACACAGAAGAACTCCATCAAAAGAGCACTGTGAAATTGTTTCTCTTTTCCTTATTTTTCAACAATGCTTTTATTTAGAGTTGTTTAGGAAACAGTATAGACTTATTTTCCAGAATAATCTAGGTAGATAAGTTCTGGAAACTATTATACATTTCTTGAACAGTGAAATTCCATGGGAAAAAAATCACTATCTGCAACAGTGGGACATGAATTAGTAATTTCCTCAAGCACTTACTCAAATTACAGCAAGATTGACATGTTTTGTACATGTTGCCTCACTTCTGTTACCTAGCTGGTCATGGATTTTGAAGACTTCATCCAGACTCTAAGACTTTTCAGTATGTTGGCAGCCTTTCATGCCAGAGAGGCTGTTATTTTGACTAGTTTCTTAATGTGTCTTCTCAGTAGTATTACTTTGGTCTTATGTAGGTTTAGTTAGAAGTGATCCTATGTCGAGCCCAGCTATTTTCTTCTTTTGGTCCCTGTGTTGTAGCTATGTTTGTTGGAGAGAAAATACAAACCTTGGCATTGGCAATTGTCATTGGGAGTCCTCTTTCGACATCTAAATAAAGACATGCAGATACAGAAGACTTTAAGGAGAGCTGTGGTATGTTACTGGGAAGATCATTAAAGAGAAAAGCAGCAATCGTTTGCAGTTGTCTGAAGTTACGTCATTGTACTACTATGCTGAAATCACAGTACCATGGAATAACATCAGCGGTACTGAAAACTTTGGGAAAGTCAATACTGCTACTGCGACCGTCATCCATTGCTTTGAGAAGGCATTTCATTAGTATTGATAACTTGAGAGGGGGGGAACCAATAAATCTGAATGCAATGATCGGGGCATCTAGAGTGTCTATAGGTCTAGAGCATCTTTCTGCTTACATCTCATTTGCCTTCCCATCTGCCGTCCGAGGACTTTTCAGTGACTGTCCTTCAGAGCAGCATGTCAGGCAACCTGTTTCCAGTCTTGGAAGCTAGCACAATCATTCATAGCATCATAATGAGACAAAAAGCTATCAAGGGATTGGGTTTATCTCCCTGTACTTTCTTATCTATGTCTGTCTTTGGAGTATAGATCTACTGCAGAAGCAAATGCTCTGATTTTTCACACTTCATGTTTGTTCAGTCCATGGTGATTTTGGTGTGGGGAAAGCCTGGATTCCTTCTGGAGGAAGATAAACTGGAAGGTGAGTTCCAGGTGCTCACTACCAATGGGCCAAGCTTCCCACATTGAATAATGACCAATCCCCAGACAACTGTGTAAGCAGTAGGGAAATTTGGTTCAAGGAACCAGATAAAATCTAGGTCAAAGTATACCCTCTGCCCCTCGAATGCATCCTCAGCACCAGCTGCTTTAATCTGTTGATCTGTTCTTTCCACAGCAAACCTCTTGCTAATGTAGGCCAAGCCTATAGCTGAGGCATCTAATCTGATTGTCTAAACCGGCATATTTTCTGTGTGGCACTTGGTAATTATTTTTATTATTATCAATCACTAGTATACTGTACTAATATTCCAAATTCTATTTCTGTTAGTACTGTAATATCTCTCATAATTCCTACTAATGTCAAAAACTGCTGGGCTTGGCACTGTAAAGAAATAGGAATTTGGGCAAGACCTACTTGAAAGAGCATACAGCCTACCTCAGTGCAACTGAGTGAAAAGTGTGGAAAGGAGGGTTTTTTTCCCCACTTTCCTGGGAGACAGTTAAAGTGTTTTGTCCAAAATTAAACAGGAAATATCAGGCAATAATGCTTACATTGAACCCAGGAACCTTGAAAATTATTCTGGGACCAAAAGACATTGGCAATCTTGTTTTCTGTGGGCTTGTTAACTATAACCGTGCTGTGACAATAGAAAAAAAAACAACTCAATTAACATAAGGCACGTTTACACTATCTGTAGGTTTATAGCAGAGAATTATACTCCAGCATTATAGGGAGTTTAAAATCGTATATCTTCTGATGTCTGCTTTGCAAAAATTGTTAGCTGACCAGGCAAGGAACATCTGAATGGCTAATGGAAACTTTCTCTTCCCCCTAAATGGGGCAGTTGTCTAATTTGTTTAGCTAAACTACATTAGCCATACTGAAAGTTTTATTATCACAGTCAAAAGCAGGAAGCAGGGAACGGACATGCTGTATTTTTAAAATTAAAGCAATTTTGAAAAACAAACTCAGTTTCTTATTGATTAGTTCAGTTGTTAGATTAGAGGCTCATTACTTTTAATAATAGGATAATAGTAGCTAGAAATGGAAGAGATCTATTAGATCAGAGTCCATCCCCATTACAAGGGCAGGATATAGTCAGGTAGATGTGGATGGATGTATCAAATATTAAACTCATATGACACGGTAAATCCTCCGTTTCCTTCACAGAGTGCTGATGCAAAGAGCTTTGACACTGAGTTGTTTACTCTTAAAAGCAGCTTCTGAGCTACCTTCTGGCCAGCTCTCAGGCAGATGTTTAGTTGGGAGAGAAGGATCCCAGGAGCCCCATGAGGAATAAGGGCATGGCTTTGCCTTCTTTTCCCTCCCAAACGTCTCTGCCTGCAGCCACTGGGAAGCGTGTTTCAATGTGCGCTCAGCGCAGCAAAGAGATGCCTCTACGCGACTGAAGTCCTGCTCCAAAGTTTTGTTTGGGGAGTGATAATTGATTGTCTGTAGAGCCTTGTGATAAAGGGCCTTCCTGAAGGCTTCTTTTCCAGCCAGTACTCCAGGCACCTCGTCTCAGTTAGCTACATAGCTGCTGTCTTTTTCTCTCCTCTTTAATACTGAATTGCTTTTTCAGAGCATGTGAAGAAGAGCAGTGGGACTGAGAGGTAGTTCCTCTTTGCTCTGCAGTGACAGTGGGCTAACAGGGTGACATGGGAGACCAATGTGCCAAATCCAGTGGCATGTTAGTTTTTTATGCACAGTGCAGCATCTGCCACGGAGACATCTTGAGTCAGGTGAGATGCGCAAGAAAAGAGTGCATACCAGATGAATCATTTTTCCCATCTGCTCAGCACCTGGCTTCAGGTAATTGATCTTAAACCACTCCAACTCTCTGCACATAAGTTTTGTAGCAAACAGGCCTATTTGGAATTGCAGTCCCCTTCCCCAAAGAGCCAATCCCCTTCCCCATAAACTTGGGTTGCGTTTTTTGCTCCGTTCTATTTATGGGGAATGTTGTGGGGCTTTTGTTGTGTTTTTTTTTTGTTTGTTTGTTTTGTTTTTTGTTGTGTGTGTGTGAACATTATGCAAAAGGCAATGTGGGTGGAGGTCTCATATCACATGTCCATGATTTAGCTTCTGTGAAGCTTCATAGATTAGGAAACAGGAAGGTTTTCCCAGATGTATAAAAATACCCACTCTTAAGAGACTGCCTTCAAGGCAGTCAAATTTATTGGGCATATGGGGGTCATATTGACTCATTGTGGTTTTTTTTCCATGTATTCCCTACTCTACAGTTATGATGGTGGAGAATGGGAAGGCCTTCAGCTTAAAAGACTACTACTTGCACTGCTTTATCTCCAAAAAATGGAGACTGATGGTGTGAAACAGTCATAGTAGAGTGGACTGTTGAGAAGTGGTAGTGTGGCTAGTTGGTTCAAATATTACATAAACTCCATACCAACTCCTACAGTTCACTGCCACTGTTAATACTTGTGTCTGTAAGGAGGCTTTTTATCTTCTGTAGGACTTTTGTAGGTCTTCCCACGTGTGGAAGAGAGTAGCATCCATTTACTGAGACTACTCAAACAGGTGAGGAGGCACATTAAATTCAAAAAGACTGGTCTTGTGCATAAAGATTAATCATGTCACTAAGCACCTGAAAGATTTAAGGAGGAAGTCAGTCCTTTTGATTCTGTCCTCATATTGATTTGGGGGAAATTGCTAAATTTAGAGCAATTAGACACATTGAAAGTAATTAAATGCAAAAGTGCTGTAGCAATTAAAATGTGAGTCCAAGCCGCATGTAGAACAGTTCAAATATTTTATAGTGTTTCTTGATTTCCTTACAACTGCAAGAGTTTTTCCAGACTGATGCCTTCTGGAATTATGAAACCCCCATTTGGTTCTTTAATTTTTTTCCATGGTCCCCCTCAGTGGCTTCTGCTGTAAAATGTTTTTTTTTTTTTTTTAAAGTAAGCATGGGCGTAATAATTTTAAGTTGCAGTGCACTGCACATGCCCAGAAGAACCTCGATCACTTCCAAATTCAAGGACTAATAAAAATTGGAAGCACTCCAGTAATTTTAAATTACTTTGCACATCGAAGAGTGATTTAAAATCATTGAACTGATTCAATTTTTTTTTATATATGCACTTCAATTTGGAAGTGAGTCAGACGGACAGCAGCATGCTGGGGAGGTTCAAGACGTATTGAAATAATTTAAACATTTTTAATTCAGGAAAGAGAGAAAGGAGGAGTAATGAGGTTCCTAATAGGAACCTGGACAACACCCCCAACTTATTGCCACTGCTTGGTTAGGAGTCGGGTGATAAAGTAGTGAACGGGTGAGCAACACGATCAAAAAGTCATTCATTCTGGTATTAGAGTGGTAGTAGCATAAAGGACCATCAAAGCTGGTGGGATCTGGACAAAGCCCTGTGGTTATGCTGTATTTATTACTGCTGTGGTTTTCAAAGAGATTCACAGTTCTGTGGGTTTTGTTTTTCCTCTTGCAGATCTAGCTGACAGAGAGGACTTGAATGGCTTGGGGAAAAACACACACGTGTGCATACATGTATGCAAATGTAAGCAATATGTAATTTGGCTTCACAACATTTGCTACCTGAGATTGGTATATGTGCAGAAAGAAAAAAGCTGGCATATGGAACTGCCTGGCAGAATGTGAATATTACTTCAGCATTCATGCACATATGCATAAAATTAAAATAGGAAAATGCCTCTATTTTGCAAGACAAAGACAGGAAGACCAATCTGAGGTTAATACTGGTAAAGTTCCTCAATAAGAATTTGTCCTGTTATTCTGCAGAAATAACAGAAAAAAAGGGATTTTTTCCATCAATAAATTGCTTCATTCCTGCACAGCATATCCACTAAGAATGTATGCTATTAGTATCATAGTTGGCGGGGTTTTTTGAACAGAATGACAAACTAAAGCCTTCCTATGGAGGGTGCATGTAGAGGGGGATGAAAAAAAGAAAAAAAAGAAAAAAAAATCAAACCCCATCCCAAATCCAAAGAAACAGACATGTTTCTATGATTCTGTGTTTGTCTGTTCTAGAGGAATCAAATGAAAGTGTTAAGAGCAAGATGTTCAAACTCATGCTTTTCCTTCGAACACTAAATCATACTTTGAGTAGGACTTTGGTTCAGGGGTTCTGTTTTAATCCAAACTGACATTATCAGCAGCAGGGTCTTATAGTAGTCACATTAAAAAATATAAAAATACTTGAGATAGTATGCTCAAAAGTGCAATAGCAACAGAAAGGTGGGATTTCCTCTTTGCTTTCTATCTTGTCTTACCTTGCACTTTTCCTTGCATCAAGGGAGTTTCACTGTGGAACAAGCAGGATCCATTAAGTCAAAATCCCATTTTGACGATATGAAGCATACCATGCATCTCAGTGTTCCCACAGAGTTTCTTGCTGTGGTTTATAGCTGGCATAAACCCCAGGTGTCTGCCTTCACTAGAAAGTCAGGGTACTTTCACGCACAGTCCTGTACATTTGGATGAACTGACTGACCATTAAAATCGACTCAGCAGTCATTGCAGACCTATTTAACTGTGTCAGCTGGGCTGGGGTGAGTCTTCCTCTAACCATGTATTTAACCGTGGCCAACGGACAAGATGTGAAAGATAGTTTTTCTTGCATGGCCACATTTCTTTTTCAGGTTGCCTTACTCAGCTTCTTTAAGGTGTGCTCCAACATGACCTTGCATAGTGGTAAAACACCCAGCTCCTGAGGGGGGATTGCCTTCTCCATATTCTTTGTTTTGCTTTTTCTATCCAGTATACTCTTCTCACTGTGGAAAGCAGAGACCCAACCATTATCACAGTAACTGGTCTCCATGCTTTTCGAACACTCTGCTGGGATAATCATCTTTTTACTTCCAGCTACAAAAGGGGCCTTCCAGGAAGGACTGAAGTCTCCCCTGGTGTCCGGAGTACCGGCAATCTCAGGTTTCTGACTGTCATCCTTTTTATTTCTCACTTTGTGAATTTCAGTTCACTTCCGTGTTTTTCACTGGTGGATCAAATCTTGTATCCATCTACCTCCAGTTGTGTTCGGTGGTATCTATTGGTTCCTGGTTAGGAACCAGTTATACCCCAGAGTACATGTAATAAACCAGTCTAAGGCTTCAAGTGGAGGGTTTTCATAGGCTGAAGGCCTGGCTGTGTGTGCCACATAGAGCTCATCCATGCCTACTGAGGAAAGATCTCTGATGTTCAGGCAGTAATTAGCTTTTCTTCTGCTGCTCGGGTCTGGACGTAAGCAGGAAACCCAGTACAGATGGCCGGCACATGGGGGCTCAGGATCCCTTGGTAGAAAGCAGATGCTCCCAGATGCTGAGTAAAAACTGAAGATAAGCATTAGGCAACCATCAATGGCCTGCTCTGGTCTGAGTTGCAACAACTTATGTTCGGCAAAAGATAGCTTCAGAAGGCCACACTGCTGTGTGTATCATTCTGTTTTCATTCATTATGTGCAGTTTTTGATTCTGAGTATATATTTCATAAGGTGATTTCTAGTTCTTGTATCATCTTTTGTTGTGTTCCTGGGGTTTTGACAATATGTGGTTTGGTTTTTTTTGGTTGGTTGGTTGGTTTTTGTTTTTTCATTTATATAAAATTGGATAACCTCTGAGACAATAACATAATTATTGACCTCTATAATAGCCACTTTACTTGAAGTCATCAGAGAATTTTGCAGTCCAACAAAATACTTAAGGAATGACCCATTGACAGGTCCCTAATACTAAACATTCAGTAAGGGAAATGCCTCATTCCTCTGTGAATCTCATTGCTGTCCTGCCCTCACATGCACAGCAATCAGACACTTCCCTGGTCTATGCAAGAATATTTGCTTTTACACTTTTCTCAGCAAGCCTAATAATATTTTCACTTGAAGAATCAATCAATCAAACAAACAAACAAAACACGTTAAAAACTATTCTAAATATGAAAAAGACACTCCCCGTCCCTGGTAGCAGTTTTTCAAAAGTAGGAATACAACTATCTGGCACTTGGAGTAAATTTCTCCACTCAAACCCAGCAAAAATAGCATTGACAACTCACCTTTTGAAACTACTTAGGGTTTCTTTAAGGAAGGTGGTCTGTCTTGCAGAGGCAGCAAAACAATGCAGTAGATGTGGTGGCTATTCATTTTCATTTAGCAGATAAATCAATACTCACATAAAGCCTGAGTAACTTGTTGGCACCAAACTATGCAGCTCCATTTTCACTGAAATTTGTCAAGCTTCAAGCATGTGGGCTTTCTTGTTTTTTAAAACGGGATACATGTTTTCATGTTGCATTACATGAAGTTGTAAAAATAAACAGTAATAATCAAGTTATTAATCCTCTTTGTATATTCCAAGAGG
Source organism: Anser cygnoides (assembly GCF_040182565.1). Classification (NCBI taxonomy): domain Eukaryota; kingdom Metazoa; phylum Chordata; class Aves; order Anseriformes; family Anatidae; genus Anser; species Anser cygnoides. Next base: position 1,763,538 of record NC_089875.1, on the reverse strand, counting down.
AAAAGGTTTTCTTAACATAAATAAAGTAGAAGTCAAAGCAAAAAGCCCCGCTAAACCTTTGTGTGGGATTGAGAGGGGGATGTTTCATACTCTGTAGTTTACAGGCGTATGTTATGCTGTACACACCGTCTGCAAGCACTTTAGAAAATCCTGGATGCTTAGCATAGTCTTAAATCAGGCATATTGCCAATTGTGGATTAAGTAGAGGATAGCTGGGTCATTTTCCTAGGAGTTCCTTTACAGTTCAGTCTCTTTTCTTGGTGTTAATGCTTTTACCGCTGTTGGGTGAAGGGAGGAGAGGCTTGGAATACCTTGCCCCAGGGCCTCCTAAACTGTACATCTGTCATGGATCATGTCATGGAACAGAAATGTTTGTTTTTGCTCCCATTCATTTCAACTGGCAGCCAGTTATTATTAGAATGAAAAATTAAGCTATTATGCAGTGGAAGCCTTGCTGGCTCTATCAAATTTATGGAGTTAATACAGCAAAATTATCCTTTATAGTGGGTATAAGCAGCTGTATGTATAATGCAGGCCCCTTCTTGATCAGTCCAAATACAAAATGGCAGCCTTGTTTTCATTATCATTGCTAAAGCTCGGTACCAATGTCACCATATTTCAGAAATTTCAAGGGAGTGGTTACTGAGTTAAGAGTAGCACGGGTGACTTGGTTGAACATACATCTCCATCTGATCTTTAGGAACTGCAGACATGGTGAGCTGTTTTCAGAAAGGGAGAAGTAATAGAATTTCTCAGGACTTCCTGAACATTTCTTTTCAAGAGTCCATATCTTTTTGTCTGATTGGCTGCTCTTTTTGTTTTGTTTTGTTTTTCTCCAGTATAATGAGGTAATTTGCTGTATCTTTTACTAACAAAAGAGGCAAGTGTTGTGTTTTTATTTATTTATTTATTTATCAATGCTTCGTATCCTCTTGAGAATCTGAGGTCTGAAATCCTAATGACTCACACACCCTTTATACATGAGGAATTCTCTAGGAACAAGGTGCCTGGTGAAAATAGAAGGGGATGAACTAAGCAAAAGACAAAGATAAATGAATAAACAGAAGACACATCCAAGAGGAAAAGAATTTTAATAGTACTTATGTGTCCTTGAAGCTATACCCTCAACACTGGATACTGTTAACATTAATGCTGCAAATGGAGGGCAGTCTATTGTTCTAAATTTGGCTTTTTGTTAAGCTAAAGAAATGACAGATTCACCTCTGTATTGCACACGCTTTTACTAGAGATGTTTATGATACCAAAAGTTCACCCCCGCTTTCTCCCATCACCCCAAAAATTAATTTATTGAAGTTGTCAAGATGGGTTAAATTGACTACCTGCCCTGTTACAGAATGGGGCATGTTCTCCAGATACACCGTTTCTTGGTCTTACTGTACTCACTTGCTGTGAATAGACCAGTCATCTTCGGAATTAAGCAGTCCTTTTACAAAAGCTGAATCACAGGAAGAGAGAATAGAGAAATAACCAACATTTGAGTGAGAGAAAAGAAAAAAGATGTTCAAAATTAAAAGAGCTTTTTGAAAACCTTATAGAGATGTAAAGTACTTGAAATTCTGAGTCATTCAGTCATTCCGCCTGAAATTATCCTCATGGAGTTTATCAGTCTGTGTGTACCAGTATCATAGGGGACCAATTAATTGCACTTCTAGTTGCCTTTGAGCTATTTTGAAAGTAGGAAGAACTCATTTTGTAAATGGTTTAAACAGCACTACAATCATTACCTACAGTTTCTGGCAGATATTGTCTTTATAGTAGATGGAAGGATAGAAATATTGTTATACTTCATGATTGCTAATGAATTTTGAAGAGAAACATAATAAAAAGAAATTACAAGCTAGCAATTAAATACAATATATAGATATTAAAAACAAAAATGAAATTTGCTGTGCCACAGCTCTTGTCCAGAACACATACAGTCTGAGTTCCTTTCTAGTGCTTAAAGAAATTGCTATGAGGGGCAGTCTTGAGGAAAGAAAGTAAAAGTAATAATAATAATAATATTCCTTTGCTCTAACAAGTGAAAGATATTTGGAAAAGAAGCAACAACCTCATAAAAAGCAGAGCTGGCATTCACAATTCGTTGGGAGCCAGGTGTGGCTCATCTTCTAATGAAACCCATGGTTAGCTCAGGCCTGGAGATGTTAATGGAAGGCAGCTGCCTACCTACTACAGTTCTCTGCCCCCACCTCATTTTCCCTTGTTTGAAGTCCCTCTCTGACCAGCTTCCTGAGGAGCCAGGTATGTCTAAACTCTGCTTGTCTTCTCCTTGCTGCCTCTCTTTGTTATGGGGAAGGTGAATTTTCCCTGGTGTCCCTCTGAGAGGCTGCTGTCTTCGTCTGCGGCGTGTGGAAGTTTTCTGGGTGTGGCAGGGTTGCATCTAGTTTGGGAGAATGTTATTTGTTTTTCTGCTGGCATCTTGGCTCTAGTCTTTGGCAGGTGCTTCTTGGGGTAGCACCAAGCATAGAAAACTCTTCTAATCCTGTTGAGCAATGAGGAGGGAGGCACTGAGCATTTCCTGGCCCCTCTGTAGGATTTGGGAAGATCAATGCCTGGATCTGGCAATCCCTTTCAGCGGGAATTACTTGCTGGCTATCCAATTCAGTATTTGGAAAGCAATCCTCATATCATTGCCTTTCATTTATATGAGAAAACCCATGTGAAAGGAACACGGAGATACTGATTCTGGTTTCTATTAAGAAGGCCTTTTGTACAGATTCAGTTCAAGATATGAAAGTTTGGCCCAAAAGGATTTTTATGCCAGCCTAACAGTTCCTGCTATCCTATTACAGCTGTACAAACAGGCTAAAGTGCTAAAGACAATCAGGACTAAGGTAGTAATAAAGTAAAATAGTTGGTTCTGCAAATAACTCTTTATTGATGATAGGCGCAACAGCTATGTAGCAATGTTTGGTGGTGCTGCTGGCCACAAAACACAGAATATTTTATTCTCCTTCAAAAATGGTAGGAATGTAGTGGGATGCTTGCAAGTTTTGACACAGGAGCTAATTTCTACTATTATCTCGACCTTTTTAAAAGGTATAGTGAAACCTTTAAAGAGGTTTTAGATCAATTTGGAAGGATTTACCTCCTGAGTTACTAATACCGTTCCCTTCTTAAATTATCAAGGGAGACAACAGAGATTTTGCATTCAAACACTGCCGTAGCCAGTTCTTGCAGAGATTGTGATTTTTGTTAATTTCTTATAATCCAGAATTTGTAATGAAATGAAAGTCAAGGTATCTTTCAGATTTAGATGAATTTTAAGGTCACAAAATGATGATTCATAGAGGAATGACAGTCTTGTGAGTTTTGGAAGTGCATAAATCCTGGGGATTGTGTTACTTCTGGCTTAACATTTTTCTGTTCATCTTGAAGGGATATGTTTTCATTTTAGCCTATTAATCTCGGTATATCTTTTTTTTGACACAGATCTATTAGGAATTTTAGAGAGTACAATATAGACTCCAGATGCTAGGTGTTCCTTCATCTTTTTGGTACACACTTTAATCCATAACAACCAACACATTTATTTTATGAGCCTTCACAATCAAGAGAGTCTTAATATCCTTTCTGGCAGGTTTTCACTCTTTGATTTCACGTTATATGGGGGACTGGTTACTTTGAACATACTTTCGAAAGCCTCAAAAGTAACTCCTTTATGGTAACTTTTTTGTATCTCTATGGTAAATTCTGTTTTGCTTTTAAAATATGCTCACAAGCACATGTATGGAAGCATAGCTGCATTATAAGCTGAACGATAACGCATGAGATTGTGCGCTGGCAGTATGTTGTGGGTTGACAAGGTTGACTGTTTCACACGGAATGACCAAGCCTCATTAGAGATGTCCATCATCCAGGCACAGCCTCCCTCTCCTGGTTTCATGACAGTCCCAGTACTCAGCAGTGAAATGAAACACATGCTGATCAAACCGCCGCGTTGTCCTGTGCTATCGGTTGGTACTTGCAATATGTCTCTGCTACAAAACAGCTCTGTCACTGGTATCTGCTGTTACTGCAGATGTAACCGTAGGTTTTTGCCTCTTCCTGGAATTTCAGGCTATACATTCTTGGTTCAGGCCATGGGTTTATTTCGTTTGTTTATTTCTCTGAATGAAGTTCAGTTGTATGCTCATTTTCACTAGGCTGTCTCAACTGATGTTAGATTACTGCAGGCTTACAGAAGTGCAACTTTGAACAGATTTTGGCTCCTGCTAGGTGGAAAACTTCCCTTCCTTTTTCTCGTCTCCAAGTCTGTGCGTGCCTCTGTGTCTCCTTCAGAAAAGCAACTGTTGGAATTTGTAAATCCTACCAGTGAAAAAAATGCGTGCAGGGTAAAGCAAGCATGTTTACCCATCACTGAGCTTGACAAACATCTTCATTTCAGCAATTCAGAAAACAAATCAAATAAAGAAGGAAACCCTCTGATGAACTCCTCCCTTGCTTCCCTTCATCCAGCTCATCTGATGCTGAAGTGAAATACATTTCTACAAGTACAGTCAAGCCATAAATCGAACAATGAATATCTTGTCCAGTAGAGCTCATATCCCAGCTGGGGTTTTCAGCAGCAGCTTGAGCAACATTTCTGAGGGGAAGACCTTTATGAAGGAGATTAAGGAGTGCCCGCGTTCAGCAGGCACTGCTCTTTTCCCATCTGACTGAAGGAATAATGTCTGGGCATGAGATCCTGGCTGCTCTCCTGCATGCAGAGGAGAAGGTGCCAGCAGATTCACACTATTTATACACTCGCTCTAGGAGCTTGGGAACACTCGTGGGTGAGTGGGGCTGTAGGGTCACCTCCCTTTGCAGTGAGTGGTTTGGGGCAACAGAAAAGTACTGCAACAAGTTTTTGGTGTTTTTGTGCCTTGTTCTCTTCATGTATGTCTCTTAAAAATCTGGGCCTTTCTGCTGGAAAGTACAGGTGTAGTTGCCTGTTGCTTGTGGCCCCTATAAGGGGTAGCACAACAGGGATTTTGTGCTAAATTCTTGTCCAGACTGTAACTTCATCCTCTCATAGTCTCTAATAGTGCCAGGGGTACAGAGGTACCCTGCAGATCTGCTTTTGAAAGCCCCCTCCTCATGATGTGATTTACACATGCACTAATGCAAGTCTTTTGAGTCTGCTGTGCGATGAAAATGGAACTGACATACAAGGCAATTCTAGTATGCCACTCAAGCTGCCATTTTACTCATTTTCTTACTTATTCGGCCCTCTTTGTTGCTAAATAACTGGCTTCTGCATCCATATTGGTGGTCCTAAGAGGGGCCCAGGGAAAGAGAGAAATCCTGCTGAATGTTGCGTACTAAAAAAAAGCCCACACAGTGCTGCCCACTTTTTTTTTTTTTTTGAAACTGCTTGGTTTCTTGCCAGTGGCTTGGGAGGAGGCTAGATTTTGACTGTTGCAATTTTTTTTTTTTTTAGTCAACAGAATGTGTTTGAAATTTGTTAGTTTTGTTTCTGATGAAAATTAGGAAAGGAGGGGTGTGTGGTAGCAGGTTCAATGCTAGACTGAGGCTGCGTTGGTTGAAATGTTTTTGCTTTGCAGGTAGTTGTCCTGTTCCATTTGGTAGTTGCAAATCCATACCAGCAAGCACCTTGGAATTGTAGTGGATTGAGATTTGCACGTTATGTGCTGATGATACGCGAGGTGGGGTGTGCTCTACATGCTCGATGGAGAGCCTGAGCTGAGCACCAGATTTTAATGTGCATTGTAACTCAGCTGATACTGGATTTGACTTCAGTACCTCAGAAGGAAGCTCAAGACCCAGATCCATAGTCCCATTGCAATCTTCAAAGCCTCTCTTTAAAAGCAGGCTAGAGATAGTCCTGTTGCTGCTTTCTCTAAGAGACAGAGGGTCTATGTCAGATTTTCCCCCCATGCTAAGAAATCTGAATGTGATTCATGTTAACACTACTGTCTTGCAAGTTTGGATGGGGATAGCTTGTAAACTTCTGTGTTTGTTCTGGTAGTGGCTCTTTGGTTTGGGGGCTGGAAACAACTAACCCAGGTTTTGCTGCAGCCATTGCAGTATGCTAGCAGAAGCAGGGAGGCTTGCACATTTTTAGCCATGCATTCTGCATGCAGATATGCAGATAATGTCACCGAAATCTTGCCCTGGCTTCAGGACCCTGAGCTAATTTTATAACAATTGACTGTGACTTAAACTAATGTTGCTAGGGTGCTGTCAGTGATGCTGAATAAATAGGGAAGGACTTGAGGAGAACGGCAAACAGCAGCTGTGATGACTTTTGTTCTGAAGCTACCTCTGCATGCCAGATTTTACCCTCCAGGCACAGCAGCAGAGCACGACTCCCACCTGTTATCTCTCACCATTGAGGCTTGCTTCTTTCTGTTTAAGTTAGGTTAAATATTTCCCCTTTTCCCAGGATTCAGAGCTCATCAGCCCAGCTGTGGCGCACAGTCTTGAAACACAAAACAGCTGGAGACATAATGTGAACAAAGTTCACCTTTTCTTGTTTACATTTGAAAGCTGCTGCTCTGTTTATGGGATGATGCATTTGTTTAAATGAATGTCCAGCTATTATTGATTTTTCCTCTCCTTTTTTTCCCCTCTTTTATGGTTGTGTCACTGGTGTCGTGCAGCAGAGATCTCTCGCTTTAGCACACCTGCACACATATTGACTGTGGAAATTAGGCCGGGCTCTCCCTTCAGTTGCCGTGGTGAAACTCAGGCATGGATTTACCAGACAGACCCCATGGAGTCTGTCCTTCCTCTTGGCATCCCCACAGTTCTCTTAGTGGGCATGCTCCCACAGCACACCAAAGGTCACCTCGGTATGTAGCCACCTCTTCTCGCCTTCTTTCTCCTCTCACTTTTGCCCCATCCCCTGCTCATATTTATATCCTTCTGTGGTGAAATTCTGTAAGAGGAAACAAGAAGCAGGGACAGCAATTGAGAATTTCAGCCTCTTGGTGCATGTGGAGAATTGTTAGCTCACAGATTGCAAGGCCTGCAGGCACCATTAGCATCATCTAGTTTGCTCTACTGCCTAACACAGGGTGTAAGACTTTCAGCCAACAATTTATCTGACAAGCTCAACAACCTGCATTGAGCTGAGGTTTCAGCTTTAAGAAAGGCATCTAGCAGTGCTGCTCCTTTCAGAGGTTCTCTTTAGCCTGATTCCCTTACAGTTAATGCCTTGGTTTTCTTTTGAATTTGTCTAGCTTCTGCTTTGAACTAAGTTACTTCTGTACGTTTGGAATATTAGCACAGATCCAAATTACTGCTGTGATCACTTCATGTATTTTTAACGCTAATCTACAAAGGGAGCTGTTTGAACTGCTGAACTTTTGTAGGTCCAGTAAAGACAGGTGGGATTTAGCTTGCATTCTTCTAGAGGAAGTAAAATCCCGTTGTGCAGGGTCCATCCTGTGTCAGGAGAAGAAAGAAGTACCTGTTCTCGCAGTTCAGCATATGAGATGTCCGTTTCTCTGTGGAGGTGGCCTGTATGATCATAGTTGGTTAGACAAGGCACTTTTCTGTGGTTAGAGATGGGGAAGATCTCTCTCACCACTACCACTACAGAATAACCTACTTAGAAGGAAAGTTACTTCCCAACTTCTCGGAGAAAAGTTGGCTTATACCTTAAAACCTGGAGATTTATGTTCTTAAAAATGTGTGTGGGTTTTTTAATCCTGTCTAATGTAACTATAGATGGTCTCCATAACCATATAAATCCCCCGTTATTGTTTGATTCCAGCCAAGACCTTGGCCTCAGTGATATCTAGTCGTAATGAGTTCCACTGAGTTACAGTGAAGCTAATTGTATTTGATATGGCTCCAGTGCTCAGTACAGGGAATAAACTCACTAGGCATGGAATTCACCTCCATCCAAAAGACTTAAATAGTATATCGTGTGGGTCTTCTGCACAAGCCAACATTTATTCTTAGCAAGCTAATTGTACACATGACCTGTCTCATAGTCTGTTTCCTTCTTTTAAGGATGCATCCTGCTCTCCCAAATGGCAAGCTAAGCAAATGAAGGTTGAAAATACTTGTTTAAGATGCAGGCTGAAACTTCTCCAAGTGTTGAATTTAATCTATGGGGAATACTTCCTTTGAGAAACTTTTCTTTGAAAAGAGAGTGTGTGTGTGTGTATGTTTGTTTTTAATTTTTGCATGTCACTTCTTGTCTGGGTTCCAGTCTAATTACAAGCAGGAGCTACCAGAATAATAATTTTGGGAGATATCACTTCTGGGAAAACATTTTTTTTCTCTCTTTTAAAGAGTTGCAGAGGTTAAAGACTTATGCTTGTAGTGTGACACTAAATCAATGGTCTATTCCTCAGACCATTAGAATTTTGTGCTTTCCAGTGGATATTAAAGAAAATCTGAAGTTCTTTCTTCTTGGAGAAACTTGAAGTTCCTTTAAGGAGAAAACAAGATCACTTCATCAACCCTGATCTTTTGCAATCTAACGAACGAACTTACACTTACTTGCCTTGGAACTCCTAGTGCTGTCTTCCTGATGGTCATTAAAATTGACGTCATGCATGTGTGTCTTCTGTCGGTGGGTTTCATATCTCGGAGAATTTCAGGGGATTCTTCAAGGTGATACTTGGACTGTCCACCATTTTTCTGCTGGCCCAGAACTTGAATACCGTGAGAATATTAACTCTATGCAGTTCCCTGAGGCCGAAGATTTAAAAAATAAAAATAAATAAGAAAACCTCAATAGCGCATATTTGAAGCATGGTTTCTCATACGTACCTTTTGTTCCTCATTGTTCCTGTTCTTTAGCCATGAAAACATCAGATTCCTGTAAACATGAGAAATCTACGTTCCAGTGAAGCCTGTAAAAGTTGTTGCAAGGCCATCTTCTTCTTCAAGTTATAGTAATATAAATCTGGAATAACTCAATTTGCTTAATTTGAATTGTGTGAATTGACATAGGTGTGGTTGACACTGGAAGTTGGCTAACAGTTACAAACACCAGGAAATAATGAGGTCACACTTGCTTCTTGTTCCAAAGACAGCTTGGTCTTAACTCCAGGTGCAGCCCCACCGAAGAATTGATTTAGAATTGTTTTTTTGCACCTGTAATGCAGCCACAATTAACATCAGTATAGAGATGTCAAAATACTTGGAGCCACAACAGCAGGTTTAATCATTATTTCAAATGCACATAAAAGAAAATTCCCTTTCCCTTTTCTAAGAGTAAAAATAAGAGACATATGAAAAGGTACGCTGAAATCCCTATAAAAATCGACTGCAGTTTTGAAGTCTATTTGAGAATTTTCTATATTATTTCTGAAGCATTTTTGTATCAGATTCTTTCTATCTTCCCTTTTCCCTTAGACAACACTGCGAACAAGTAACTTGAGATTTTTATAGGGAGTACCATATAAATGAACTAAGTTCCACAGAACTGTAATAAAACAAACCAGACTCAAAAAAACTAACTCCAGCCTTCCCATCCATACACTCCTTGTAGGCTTAAAAATCCCAAATAGTCAGCGTGGCTGCACACACAGACAAGTTGTGCAGTAACAAAAAGTAGGAGGTAAAACAGCCCAACAGTTGTTCTTTAAAATAATCCTTTTTAAAAAATGTGAGGAAACCCACCACGTAAAGGACAGATTGAGACCAGTAGTTGTGTGGCTGAGGAAGTGTGTTGTTCTCTTTCATTTTTATGAAGGCCATTCATGAAATTCTTTCCTGAAATACTTAATGAATATCTCCAAACACTGTTTCTGCAGAAGGACTTGGAATCATTAGATGAGATTTTCTGAAATGTGGTGAACTCATTGGCAAGATTATTTATTTTAAAAGAAGGATTTCTGTTTTGCTTTGCAAGAGAACTTAGACCCTCAACTTTTTAGTTTTTTAAGAATGTGAATAATCCTGCAAGCATTTACACCTTAACACTTTCTGTTCTGCATTAATCCACACAGCTATTGACGTATTAATTCCATTGCATCTACTCTGAAAAGGTTTTGTATATACAATTTCTTGGACATGTATGCCCTTTTTAGCCTATCTTAGGATTTTTCAGCATGTATCCATATGCTAATAGCAATTTCTTTATGAAATATAAACACTTCAGTATTTAATATTAGACATTTTAAAATATTTTAGTAAATATACAAATATCTAATAAAATTAATTTGAGGATTTGCGTATTCAGGGAGTACTTGCAGTACTGAATTTTCACAGTTGTTTTTTTAAAATTAAAACTGATTTGTGGAGCACTAAGCTGGGCTGAGCTTCCCCTTGTTTACTTTGGGCAAGCTGAGTGACAAAATTTAGACGGTTTAATGACATTTTCTTACACCAGACAGTTTTCATTATCCTGCAATACATTTGCAGTATGGTGACATAAGCTGAAATAGATTGGATAGCCACTACCAGTGTTAGTAGAAATATTCCATTCGCAGTATTTCTAATGCTGCAGCCCTTGGTTGTGTTGCCAGTGGGATTTTCAGAATGTACATCACTGACACAAGACCTCTGCAACTGAAGTCAGTGGAAATCTTAAATACTGAAATAAGAGCCGAGTTTAGTGAGCGAGGGCTCTGAAAACTCAAAAACAGGGCGATGGTGGTTTATTAAATAGATCGTGCTGTCTAATGGAGTTTCGTGAGCATTCTTAGAAATGTATGCAGTTACACAGTTACATAGCTACTTTACACTGTTGTGACCTTTCTTGGGGTCTGGTTGCCAAAACTATATCAAATATGGTTTCTCTGCCAGTACGGTGAAATTAATGGTAAGTCTTCCTTGCTCGGTGATCCTCTCTTAAAGTCATTATATTTCTTCTATGCTTTTTGTGTTCGGGAAACAACCTAGACTCATTCTGGGAATAAGTCAGGATTATGTAAAGAAAGTGGCTGTTATTTATGGGACTCCGTGTTCGCTGGTGAAGCAGCTGAAGTGTATGTAACCAGTGCAATGGGAATGGTGAGGAGGAGACCCTCGAGATCGCAGGAGACATTTTCATTTTCTCACTTCCCTGCCTGGCACCTGAAGAAGAAATTTCAAGGAAAGCCCTGCTTTGTCTCTTCAACTTCAGACAGAAGCCAACCCACTGGAGATGCAGGCAGGAGAGAATTTAGCTGCTGAAGTCAAAGAAATATTTTCTGATTAGGTGTGAACTGATTTTATTATTTTTCCCTAAAGGCTTTTAAGTTGACCAACTTTAGGTAACTTTTTATGAAGTACCAAAAGGCATTTATTTAATGCCAGAGCAGCTGCTGACAAATTTCAAGCTTTTATTTTAAAGCATGAAACAGTTAAGTGGTTGGAAGCATATTTTTAAGCATGAGAAATGCCAAGTAATGTGGAGAGCTGTGCATTTATTTTGAGATGTCTGTAGCCCCAGTTCTCATGGATTTTAGTTGGTGTGATGAGCTGGCCAATTCACGTGATACCTCCCAGCTTCCACATCAATATTTTTCTGCCTTAAAAAATAAAAATAAAATTAAAACACCCAAATCTGAATTTAAAATAAACTAAAGTCAGATGATCTGTATTAGGGATGCTGTGTATAATTCCTGTGCTTGCAGAAACAGCAGGCAGCTAAAATTCTGACTTTGACACGTAAGACCAAAACCAGATCCAGAAAGGATCACTGCATTTGCATGGGGTCAAACTTCTTTCATTTTGGATAGTGTTAAGAGAGAGAGTTCCTCACTAGCAAGTCCTATGCAAGTCCAATGTTTTCAGAGATATATTTTGAGGCTTGGGTATTTGTGAAATACAGCTGATTTTGAGACTGAGTCCAGCACACAAAGAGCAAAATTTGTAGTAAAATTAAGCAAATTTGCAGGATGTCTCCCCCCATAGTTTTCAGCCATGACTCGTTAATTTCTTTTTGATTCTCAGGATTTTAGGAGATCAGAGGAAGGCAACTTAAAGGAACAGGATCTCAAAAGCTTTCTGGAGTGGCTGCTTACTGGCTTTCTGAGATGTCTTTGAGCTGAACGCTGGAAAATCTAGTCTCATAAAATCGCTAAGAATATGACTTGCAGCAGGTTATCTCTCCAGGTCTAACTTCTCTTTCTTCCTGAGGAAGATTTCACTGGGAACTGATTTGATCTTAGAGAAATGTAATTTGCCTAAAGATTCAAATGACTTTTTTTGTTTTGTTTTGTTTTTAAAGGGGAAAAAAATAAATATGGTTATTGGAGGTATTCTTGACCAGGGTTTGTGAAGGTGCTGCTGCTGGGCCTTCCTGAAACAGTCTCTGTTACGTGAACTTAAATTTATAAACCAAACACATTGCCTTGATCAATAATCAGGATAATAGAATATTTTTAGGAACACTTAGAAAATGTAACTCAATGTGACATGATTACTCATGCTCACTTTAAAAAAAAAATGTCAATCAATACTAGTTATCAGATTTTCTACAAACAAGAATGGTGAAGAAAGGGAGAAATTGCTTATAAAACATAGCTACGGTGCAGTCTTAATAGTTGTTTGGAAAATACAGACTTAACTATCAAACAAATATATCTATTGACTCGCTGCACTATCAGGGCTGTGTATCAGCAAACATACACAATAAACGACACACCACTTAAGTCTTGAACGTGGCAGTGTAATTTGGGTATTCTCCTGATAAGTGATCGTAGCATGATGGATTAATAAGTTATGAACTAAAAATACTTCTCTGAAGAATGAATCTTGGTCATACTAGATGGAGAAGGAGAATGATGATTGAGTTGTGCTGATTCTGCTAAAGAGCCCCAGTTATATATTAAGGCAGTAAAACTCTATATGAAACATGGGAGGAATGTATTACTAGTTAATTACAACAGCAAGATACGCCATTGAAGGGATTATTACCATATTTTATGATGACCGTTTTATCACCTCCTTGTTTATACTTTCCTTTGGTAATGAACTTTTCTTCTGAACTTCGGAATACTGAATATTTAAGTGTTAAGTATTGCATACCTTCTATTTGATAGGAACAGTTCTTAATATAGGGAGTAAGAATATAAATGCAGAGTAATAGAAAACACGGGGGGGGGGGGGGATCCTAGACGTTTTCTGTAAGTATATGGTGTGTCTGTGCAGCAGTAGTGTGGTTGGTTAGGTTTAGTTTTCCTGGTGGTAAGGATGTTGTAGGGACTACAAGGAGGTATGGAAAGCAAGAGCTAGGCTCATAGCAGAATGCAGCCCTGACCAATATGCCCTGTGAAGCTGTTGTTGGGTTTCCAGGCTGGTTTCAGCAGCACCTCTTCAAATGCTGATGGCTGAAAGATGAACATCTCTTGCTTTAAGTAGTTGGACAACTGTTTGATTGCTCCTTTCTATAGGAAAATAATCTCTTCATGGACGGCTATAAGTGGCATCATTTTTCCTTTGGGTTCCCATTGCTCTCTCTGTATATATTACACATCTGGGCTGTAAGCGAAACTTGCTCATTCCTCTGAAACATCTGTTGTGTCCTGCTGCAGAGAAGGCCTACTTATCTGCTACTTTTACTGTGCAATGTGTAATTGTATTAAGTCTTTGTTCAGCAGCCCCAATTACAGCTACAGTCAATTCATATCACAAGAAAATAGTTCAGAATTTCTGAAAAAAAGGTTGTCTTGTTTCAAAACTGGGCTGTTTCTATTAAAAAAAAAAAAAGCAAGATGGGAAAAAAATGTCAGTGCAAAAACATAAAGAACTTTTTCTAAGGAGAAATGGTAGGATGTTTCTGGTTAGAAAAAGACTATTGCTTTCTTCAGTTTAAATTATCAGCCCAGTTATCCTGTTTATGCAGCCACTGATAGAGAGGCCTGCACAAACACGGAGGGAAATATAACAGACCCTTCTAGAAAGAGGAGGAAAGAGAAAGGAAAAAGCAAACAATGGTGTAGCATATTCTTGAGGCTGAGTTCTTCTACTTTTGTTCACAAAATTAGCATTGTTGTTTCTGCTGCTGAACCCTGGGGAGGGCAGAAAGAGCTGGAATGACCGATACAAGTCACCTCCGGAGCTCTGAGCTTAGTGAGAGATGCTCAGCTCAAGTGGTGACAGAGAGGAACCTTTTATTAGCACAAATGCTTCTCTGGGTGCCCAGAGGATGCTCTGTGTCTCACCGCCTGGAAGACTCGGTGTGAGTTGCCCTGTTCTCAGTGCTCTGTGCCCAAGTGCTAGCTTTTTCTTTCATTCCTCAGGCACCAGATCTTCACCCGAATATTTTGTCAGCTTTGTAGAAGAAAGTAAAAGAAAACAGTTAATTCAGACTGGGATTCAAGGGTCTGGAGTCTGAGTAGGAAGCTTATGACTTTTTAAAAGAGAAGAGACAAATCCCTTTGCCCATTTGGGTGGCGTGTGTTGCTTTTTGTTTTGGTACCACATAATGCAGGAATGAGTCCTCTTGATGCGAAGGATGGGGGCATCAGGCATCACTGCTACGAGCCTGTGTGGGTTTGGGTGGGTGGTTTTAAGCACCTCTTTGTTCACCATTCGGAAGAATGAAGAACATTGAGAACTTACCTTTTTTTCTTCCTCCAATAGCAGACCAAAGCTGGAGAGAGCAAGGGAGATGTTCACGCAAAGGAGAACTGGCTGCATTTTACAAATACCCAAATTGCGCTATCGGAGCATTAAATATTTATCAGTGAGTGTCTGCCCATTGAGTACTTCGGTATATTTAATTTTTTTTATTGTTATTGTCTGTCTGGCCTTGGACTTATCTCCTTGGCCGAAGGTATAAGATGATTTGTGTCATAATTGTATGGCATGTGAAGCAGTGCTTAAGTTATTCTTGAGATTCAATTAACGAGGTAAGAAAAGGGCAGAGGTATGGGAGAAGGCTTTGCTAAGCTGCCTTTTAAATTGTGTACCGTATTGAAAATGCAGCTCTTGCAGAAGTTGTTTTTGTTTCTGAAGGGCTGCTCTGTGTTAGCAGCTCAAGAAGCAGCTGCCTAAAATAGGCAAATAGGAGGAGGGCGTTTGGGGCCTGTTTACAGAGTGCGAGGCAGTGAGCTGGGGGCTGCGCGTGTTTCCCAGGCTGCTGAGGGCAGCAGGGACCACAGAGCTGGCTCTGATAAGGGCTGGATGATAACACACTAATGCACTTTTCTTTCTCTGCAAAGTAGGAAGGCTGGGGAGCTGCAGACTGTTTGCGACACATGGTAATTTGCTGAGAATTACTATTTGCAAAATAGAGAGGACCCGTTATATTAGCAGAACTGACAAGAAAATAAACAGCTGCTTTTGTTGCCGTTGGTCTAAAAAAAAAAAAAAAGCCTTTGGAACTAGGGAAGATAGATGCAGCGTTGGTTATTATTTACCAAATCCAACTTATTTAAATGTACTGTCTTTGATACTTAATAAATGTTGTAGTGTAGCTTTTCGTGGCTAATAAAACTTGGTTTACATTACACCCCTTGTCTGCTATGATTTGCCTCCTAGGGCTCACTTAGAGTGCATTAAGAAGCTGCACACAAGATCAGGGTGATTTGCTGCAAAACTTAAATAATTCATTTATGCACCACTGCTCTCAGACAGTGTTTTTACAAATGCTATAATGAGACAAGCTGTGAAATGTTTTACATGGCGGAAATGAGGGCTGCTGCTCAAGTAAAGTCTTTCTGCGTGGATTTTATTCCTTGAAGTCTGTGAGAAGACTTTCAAAGCATCACGGTGCTGACCTCCAAAGCACGCTGTCCTGCTGGTAAGGCTGTTTGTCCTAACTCAGCAATAATATGTTTTGCCATGTCCTTTCACTGGTGGACCTGAAATGAGCACAGGATGCTTGAGGAGTGCAGAGTGGAAACTACAGTTTGTTATTCTGCAGAAAAGGCCCTTTTCTGACTGCGATTATGCCTTGTCTGCCATAGCAATACTCTTTCTTCCTCTGCTTTCTGCAGTACACTTGACTTTTTTTGTAACAGGCATGGAAGGAGTTGGAATGATCAAAGTCAAAGTATACCCGAACTGAGCTTCGCTGTCAGTGTTGTTGACAACTCCCATGATGTTAGCTCTAAATTGTCATCCTCTGGAGTGAAGTTCTTTTGTGTAGCTATAACCTTCAGTACCCCCTCCAAAAGCCTTCTTGACATGAAGAAGAGCTTGTAAGTACGTCCTGCACCTGCACTCTCAGGAAACAGTTGTCCAGGCGTGTAAAATAGTGCTATTATTTATCCTAAATGTAGAATAAGTTTTGGTTTTATTCTAGTAATTTGGATGGAGAAGGGGGTATAGTACTTGTGGCTGGTGGAGCTCGTGTGATCATGCCATCATGTTTGTATGCATATGAGGATGTAGCTGTTAACTGCAAGATCAGATCTTATTTGTTCTACAGGAAGAGCAAATTACAGAAGAATTAAAACATAAACAAATTAGTCTTAAATTAGTAATTGGGTAAGAGTAATCTGTTTACAGTACGTCTGACTTTGCCAGGAAGAGTATCCAACAGTTTACATTTCCCATGCACATCTCACCACTGACTCACTCAGTGAGCATAAGATGAGATAGGTCAAAAACCACTAGGTGTAACTGAAACTGCTGGATGGATTTGGTTGGAAACTTACTCCTTAGCTGAGTGTTGCTAGGACCCACTCTTCACACTCCAGTCTCTTTTCCTAAGTAATAACTGATCTACGTAATGTAAGCACTGCTGTTCATATAATGCGCTAATTGAAATAATGCATAATTAGGAGCAGATTTTATTTTTAGGAGTAAGAAAAAAAGCTCCATTTTTTCACCCTTTGAAGTTAGGAAAAGATTTTTCTAGCAAAAGATTCTAAAACATTTTGCAATTGTTTGTATTTTTGCTTGGCTGTTGCGAAATCTTGGAGTGTGTAAGGGTGATGATTCATTGACAGAATGAAAGCTGGAGAAGAAAGAAAAGAGAGGATTTTGAAAACAGAGTGTTGGGTTTGCTACTAGGTAGAAGTCCCTTTGAATTTGTTTGTATTTCTGTGAGCGTTTTCTCCCCACTTTTCAACCGATTATGAATCTGAGAAAATTACCATCTGTGCATAGATATGCAGGAAACGAGCTAAATTTGTAGTGTAAACACTTTCGAATGAATATTTGCACAGTACAGTCTCTCAGCAATGCAGTATCCTCTTGTATTTGATAATCAGCACATATCCCTTATGAGTTGCGTTGAAAGAGAAGAGAATGACTCTCACTAAACTCTACTTATCCTCTCCTTTCTCCTGGGAAGAGCTCTCTTTAAGCTCCCTTTTGTGATCTGTTTGGGGTTTTGCAGTAATTCCACCTCTTGATTGCTCTTTCTCCTTGTTTAGCCTCAAAGTAGGCACTCCGATAGGCATAGCACAAGCCCAGACAGCTCCATGTAGGGATGTCAGCTGAATTTCTGTAAGGCAGGATTGCCCAGGCCAACCCCCAGATTCAGAGCAATTAACTTTCAGCTGAGGCTTTATGCAGGACACAAGGTTGTGATGATACATACATATTTCTAGGCTTAGGACCAGGAGAACAACATATTTCCATTAGCCCCCCAGTACTTTTGAGTCTATTCACTCTGTAGCAACATGAGTCAGCTGTTTAAGCTAAGCAGTGTTTCTAATTCACCCTTTTTCTAATAAGCACGTACACATAACGTGAGCTTCCTACACCGATTAATCCGTGTTTCCTCCATATGGCTTGTAGATTTTTATTTTCTTTTAATTCAGTGCAAGCTGCTGAATAGCAAAATGCAGTCAGGATCTTGTTCTAGCAAAAAAAGAAACCCCAGATGAAGTTGTCAGGGAGTTGCCAAGATTAGAATATCCTGATTGTTTTGGGAAAGGAATTTTTCAGCCAGTCACTAATTTTAAGGGCTTGAAAGCAGGCAAAGTCCTTCAGTAGACCCTTGCGGGAGGCCCTGCGTTTTCCTGGGTAGCTTTCCCAAGGCAGGGCTTGTAGAAGAAGAAAGCTGGACCAAACCTTGCAGGAGTGGTTCAGAAGGACAAAGGAAATGGGGTGTGGAGCTGTCCTGAGAGTGTTGAGCTGGGACACTGTGCCTTGTGGACGGTGGGTATGTCAAAAGACCAGGGAAGAAGCTGCCAGGGATGGTCTGGGTTTCTGCATGATGTAGGGCTTGGGGGGTTTGGGAGTAAATACTTGGTGTTTGTGAAGGGCAGGAGTTTACAGTCTGGCTGCGTAGAACAGAATGGCTTGATCTGCTAATTTTAATGTGCAAATAGCAGTGCTAGAGTGATACGAGCAAAGCCGTGCTGTTGCTACCATTAGGCTGTCAGAATAAAGCCACGGACCTGTTAATGTGCAACCATGTACATGGAGAACACACAGATAAACAAGGGTACACAGGTGTATGGTAAAGCACTGCAAAATCTAACTTATCCCTTCCCCCCCCCCCCCCAACCTTGAATATAAACAAAGAAACAAAAAAAAGGTGGTTTCTTTTTTCTTTTTATAAGTACCAATGAAATCTAATGCCGCAGCTT
Organism: Anser cygnoides; assembly: GCF_040182565.1. Lineage (NCBI taxonomy): Eukaryota > Metazoa > Chordata > Aves > Anseriformes > Anatidae > Anser > Anser cygnoides. The sequence continues at coordinate 1,745,128 of NC_089875.1, read as the reverse complement.
TTCTCCTTCCAACAGGGAGAATGTTAATTCCCGGAATGCACTTTATACAAATTAAAGTCCTTTCCCCCTTCCAAACATAATTCTTACCAGAGGAATCAATCTAGCAAACCAAGGTGAACAAATATATTTATATAAAATAATTAAATTGTTTTTTTCTTATTATAAGAGTTTGGTTTGTAAAACCAAGCAGGAATATTTATGCCCTTCCTCTTAGGGAAGGTCAGCAGATATATACTCAATTACCTATTTGTGTGTGTTAAATCAAATGACTCTATATTCAATATTTTGTTTTTTAATTTTGCCTGAGCAGGAAGCTGGAAATCCAAATTAATGACTCTTCCCCAGTGACATAAATTCTGCGAGGTGTTTGTAGCTTGCTTGCCTTGTTAAAGTGCTCTGACATGATTGATAACCGTTGTCCTCTCCGACAGTGAAGCCTGCACAGCAGTGGCAAGTAGAGCAGCAAGCATGCAGAGAACTTGCACTAGGATCAAAATCCGAGATGTTTTCATTAATTTTACTTCCAGGTTACAAGGAATGGTGGTTTTTAAATGTGCTGGTACCCTTCTCGTCTCCTAACAGCTGCTGTTAGACATGATAATACACTGAAGCCGCTGCAGATGAGCAAGAAAAAATAAAGCTCGTTTCTGTGGTGTGTCTGGGGGCAGTGAGATCCCTTCTGGGAGCGAAGGATGGCTGTGCAGGGACCGTCTGGTGCCAGCCCTGTGGTGGCTGTACAGTATAGTTAGTTCAACTTGCACAGGGACCCTAATGAACGATCTAGCCCGTCATTCCCTTTGTCTCCCTCTTCCTGTGTTTACCTGTGGACCCTGAACCTACATGGGTGGGTTTCACCCAGCAGACAATATAGTGGCCATAACAAAATCCAGGCAGTAAACGCCTCTTGCCTTGCACCACCATTTTAGTGTTTAGCTCATTATTCTCAAGCAGCAATTGACCCTGTGCTGCAGATGTCTCAAGCCAAGACAACTGTTCCTCCACAGGGCCAGGATTCTGACAGGCTGGTGCAGGGCAAGACGAGGTGTGAGTGCCTCAGGAAAGGCTGCAGTTAGTTTTTTGGCTTTCTTTTAATCTATACTCTCCTGCCCTTCCTGTGATACTGGTGTGGAGAATGTTTTAGTCCTCTGTGGGCTAGCATTTGTGAGGCTTGTGAAGTTGCTAAGGGATAGCATGCCGACTTGCATTATTAGGATCTCTCCTGTAATGCAGTAATTCAGTCCCTCCTAATTTGTTCAGAATACAGGACCTTAACTTGAGCTATAGGTATTATCTGCAGTAAGTCATTAGGAAGGTGCAACTGAAAATAGGATGGATTGTATGTATATAGCGCTCTACAAGTGAATAAACATCAGATTAAAAATTGCATCGATCTGGCAATCCATACGAAAATTGGAAAAATGGTTTAAGTATTTGGTATTGAAGTAATGAATATGCAACGTTCAAGAATTGGCTATTGCCAGAGCTTTGAAATATGAGTCCAGATCAAGGTTAAAATTGACAAATGGCCCTTACAGATGGCTGAAGTAAATGAGTGGTACCAGTGACCTGTGGATGTTATGTGGCCAGAATCCCAGCAGAGGTATTTGTTTTGCAGCATGGACCTCTCTAATCAATGTATCATTTCTGCTAGTTTTTATTTTCTCCTTAAGCAGAAGCAAAATGTAAATGTAAGTAGAAGAACCATGGCATTGCTCTTTCCATACTCCTCGTGCTATGAACTATTTTTTCCCCATAGGCTATTAGTGTCTTGGAATAAGGATCTAGTTCCTTTCAATAAACACTGTGCATCTGAAGTTAAAGTGGCTACTAGTAACTAAAGTGACAGCTACTCAACCGCTAGCAACAAAAAGAAGCTTGTTAAACCTGGAGATGTCACATCATTTTCATAGCTGTGTTTCTGAGCTCTAGGAGACTAGAGTGCCATATTTTCTAGGCAGAAACAGGTAGTCAACTAGAGTGTTTATTCATTGAAGGTCAGGCTTTTGTATTATGAAACTTCTAGCAGATGTGATAAGCAGTAAATTGCAGATCTATCACCTTTTCTTTCTTTCTTTTTCTTTTTTTTCTTCCCAGTGAGCGTGTGTGTGAAATCAGCAGAATACTGCCTGCGTTTGATTTATGGCCCACTTTTGACCAACTCTTATCAGGTTCCCACAAGCCCTTTTCTGATGCAGCTCATGTCTGAATGACAATAGACAACCAGTGCCATTATGCTCCAAAATCCCTCTCTGCATTCTAGACACCTAAGATTACATCTGGGCTATTGATTTATTACTCCCCCCCTTTTTTTCCCCACAGGGACCAGTTTGTTCAGCCCGAACAAGATAGACTATTATTAAACTGAGCAAACTACTCCATGTGAACTTGGTAAAGAAATAATCATTTGCAACCACCTTTCTAACCACCCAGGTTCATAAAGAAATGTAGGTGTTGAAATATTAAGACTGTTTATATATGGGTCCCACCATTCGTGTTTGTTCAGATTATATATAATTTATATACATAAAATGAGACCCAACAGGCATTCTGTTGTGTTGGACATTATAGGCATATTGCCTAAAGCACTGCAGTATTACCACCCAATGTACAAAACCCAAATTATTACCAATCTATGTTACAGAAACACAGTTGGTGTTACGGTAGGTATCTGTGGCAGGGAGGTTTTATGACACCTTTTAGAGTCTCAGCAAAATTTATACGTTCTACTAGTAGATTTTTTTTTCCCTTTTTTGGGGAGGCAGAGGAAGCTATAAATTTTGCAGTACATCGGATTTTTATATCTCCTAAAAATGTACTGTGCAGGATTCACATTTAATATCCCTCAGCTATCATCATCTGTGTGTTTAAGTCACTAAGTAAAAAGGGACAGACGGGGCTTCCAGTTAAAATGATGATTTTTTTTTTCTTTCTGTTCCCCCTCAGTCCCCCCACTTCCCTCCCACAAGCACATACCTCACCCTTGCGTCGTCTTTTGGTTAAAATAACATTACAAAAGCTGATTCACCGATTCAGGGTTCACATGTGAACACCTCTGGCCTGCTTTCAGGAAACTCTGAGCGCCAGCCAGCCACCCCAACAAGGTCTGCAGGTGCTCTGAGAAAAGCCCAGGGCATGGCGTGGAGCAGGATTTCAGAGCTGGGCTTTACCTCTCGTTGGCTGCGGGGACAGATCTGCTTTACTCACAGCCAAACCTCCCTTGGCTCATACCTTACCTCGAAGGATTTGTTTCAGTCCATCTACTATTCAGTTCATTGTATGCAAACGTCTCTCATTGCTGAGTGCTGTTAGGCTGTGCCCTCTCGGGCTGTTTGTTTCAATAATGTGTGTGGGTATAAAATATTGCGCACAGGCTGAAGTGTAAGGGTTTCTTCCTTTTGCTGCTGTAGCCTACTGCTGGTCATTTTTAAGGCTTTTTCATTTTCTCCTGTGGATCAAAACTCTCCATCAGCAAAAAAAGAACCAGATAACGCCAACATCAAGTGGGAAAAATTAACTTTTATTGTTCATCACTAGGCATCTCTTTTCTATGTCATAATTTTCTCATCTTTATTAATAAAATAGCCCTCATAGACAAAATATTTTTCAAGTGAAGTTTTAAAATTATTCTGTGATTCCTTTCTGTGGGCTGCTCTTTTTACTCTGCCAGTTTAGGTGTCGATCCTCCCAGATCCTGCGTCTGTTCCAGTAGAACACCTACAGGTACGCACAGCAGCATTTGCGAGCTTGGACATTCACAAACACTTCTGAGCTATTGAAGTATTTCTGTTTAAAGAGGGCTCGCTGGCAGTGGCTGAGCAACGCCTACCAGTGAGGTGTTTTAGAAAGCAAAGAGGATTTTTCCTGTGAAAATCAGGCCTTCTCAATCAGAATCCAGTCGAGCATCTAAATATTGGGATGAGAAAAGGAAGTGTGTAATGCCGAGTATGTTTAAGCAAGACTGTTCAATAGGGAAGAATTATGTTGCACAGAAATACAGAAATCAGAATTCACGTACCCACCGATCGCAGTGCTATAGGGAACAGAAGACACTCCAGCACAACAGGGATACTGGAGAGTTACAGTGGTTGCTGGTTAGTGTAGGGAGAAATAATTAATGGCAGATGGAAACAGATGAATTTTTTTTTTCCTCAGAATGGAGCAAGTAAGAAGGGCTGTGAAGGCAGCACAACACAAGGAGTAGAGAGTCAAGCAAACTGAAATATGGCAGGCTGAAAAACCCAAAAGGGAACACTTTTTCCCGTAATGTTCAACTCAGCTGGGAAATTCTGTGCTTCTGTTCAACTGAGAACAAATCAAATTTTAGAGAGAGATAACCAAATTTATAGCTGTAGTCCATGCTACAGCAGGAAGAGCAACTGCAAGGTCATTAAAAATGCACTGCATCGAACCTTCAGTTGCTGGGTGTTTGGGGACGAGAGGGACAAGTAGCCAGTAACTATAGATGGCAGGGTTACTTGCACTTTGAAGCCTGTCTCTGGCCATGAGAAACTAGCTTGCATGGACTGCTTCCCTCATTTAGCATTGCTGTTGCTTTTATCATTAAACTCCACATTTTATGAAAGTTTTTGGATAACTGGGGTGTTGAATGTCCTGTGGAGTGGCTGTCTTGGTCTACCTACATTGTTGTTCGCTGCTGTACTGAAGAAACAGAAATTGCAGCAGTGCAAACAAGCCAGAGAAGATTTGAGTCTTGAATAAGCTGACAGTCACGTTTGTGACAGTCTTTTGCTGTTCCAAGTGTGCCCTTCCTAGTCTTTCCAGCCTGCGTTACAACTCTCTTCATTTGCATCTGGGAGTTGCCAGAAAAAGCAGTAGCAGAAACCTGCTCTGGGTAAGCCACATTGAGAATGTTTCAGGCTTCACAGAGGACGTTTCCCGTGCCATGGAAACTCCCACCTTCCCTTATTGCAGTTGACTTGAAATTGTGATTTATTTGTCTCTAGGCATTTCCTGGTTTCACTTTGTTTTGGAGCAGAAACCTAGTTTCTTCCTCATAGCTCCTGGGTGTCTTCTACCCTGGAATATAGACGCTGGCCTGCGCAGGCATTGGCTTGCGTAATGCAACTTTGGATAAAGGTCATGAATAGTCTTATTTAGAAATTAATTCAAATAAGAGAGAGAACGAGCCAAAACCAAGCCTCTACTGGGCATGTTAATAATGTCATTTGTTTACGGAGTGCAAAATTGCTGCTAGAGGACATCCTGAATCACTGGTTGTTGCCCTTAGTGTCTGCCCTTGGGTGTCCCTGTTGTGGGGGAAGTGAGTCCAAAGGTCAGAGAGACTCTGCTGGACCAACACTGCCTGAAGATAGCTCTTCATCGTCTGGAAAGCCAAGCTGGTATTTTGTAAGATCAATGTTAGGATTCTGAAGCCTAAAAAAATCCCAGGGATTCACTTCATTCCATGGACTGCTTCCAGTGCAGTTGTTGGCACTGGGAGCAGGAGGAGGTAGTGCTGCGGTTCCTCAAAACACAACGGGAGGAAGGAGACTTGTCAGGTCAGAGGAGTGGGGCAGCAGATCAATGCTGGCGTTTGGGGACTGTGGTGTGTGTGGCAGGGAAGCCTGGCAGTGTGTGTTTCTGTTCTGCTTCCTTTTTACACATGTGATATCCACGTGGCTTTTTGAGCAGGTTTCAATCCAGGATTTTGAGAAGGCTTCCCCACAGAAAACATATTTGTTGTAATGCTCCTTTGAAACGTACACAAAAGGGTGTGAGAAGACACAGTCAAAGCACAATCTTTAGGAAAGAGCATTTGCCGCATGGGCTGACAGGGTGCATGTTGCTCCATGCAGAATGTCTGCGGGCTTTCAGCAGGTAACAGGTAGAGGAGCAGGCAAATTGGGAGCCATATTGACTGCCATGCTGCGAAGTGAGCTGATGGCCCTTCCCTGTGCCCCTTTTCTCAGTAAATAAATAAATAAGCATGTGTTTCCACCAGAAATACGAATAGCACAGACACACGGCTCTTGGCTCTTTCGTTCAGTAAGCAGCAACAGCGATTAATTGACTTGTGGAACACGTTGCATCTATAAAGAGAATTCTCAATCCTCACTTTTTTTGGGAAGATTTAGCGGTATTTCTGGGCAGTTTGGGAGCATCAGTGATGCATATTCAACATGTGGCAGAAGCTGCCATTCTAGGTTCAGCAGCAGGTAGACGAAGGGCATCTCCCCACAAGTTCAGGTAGGTTTTTGGCTTAAGAGACCACATTTCACTTACTGCAGGGAACATAGAGCAGGCGATATCCTAATGCTCTGCAGAGGTCTCCTGGGTGTAGCTGTGGATAGTAGGTAGTATTTATGTTCCATTTTGTATGCTTGTCAACAGCTCTTTGTGTCAGGTTGTCCTCGGGAAAGTAATGAAAAGGAGTGAACGTTGTCTCAGCTGCCATGAAGTGTTATGTTCTCTTTAGTATAAATCATCATCCTGTAGTTCATTAACCTTAATACAGTTCAGTCTTTCTGTGTCATCAGTTTAGCCAAAGCCTTTCAGATGAGTCATTCGTTATATGCTGAGTTTGTGGGGGCAAGCTAATTTTTGCATACAATGAACATTATGCATAGGCAGCTCTCCTACCCTCTGCTTGTTGAATTGAAAATGTGTTTGTTGAACTGAGAGGGTGTTACGAGAGAAGCAGGGACGTGGCAGCCTTAAGGAAGAGGAAGAACTGACTCCAAAGGAAAAGCCCGCCAAGCCATGATAGCAAGGGTGCTAGCAGAGTGGTTTACCAGCCCTGATTCTCTTTTATTCTTCTACAGAGGTGCATGAATGCGAAATTGCCCTGTTAGAGCAAAGGGAAGCATGCAACTGGGGCATGTCCCCAAAGCTGGCACACGCACAGCTTGGGCTGTCTGCTGGACCACGCAGATGTAGGGGATGGGGCCTGAAAGCAAGTGTTGGTGAATGTGGAGTGGGTCAGGGAGTCCCAAGGGATGGCAGCAGAGCTCAGCTGGTGTTCTCACAGCCACCTTAGCATGCTGGCTGCTTCGCCAGCGTCTCGCCCTGCCCAGATGGGGCAGCATGGATTGCTTCGGGGGGGGGACATAAAGCAGGAGAATGTAGCCACTGACCTTGTGGGTTTTTACAGGGAACCCATCCAGTGCGTAGTAGCTGGCATGACACAGAAGGTGCTTGTTGGAAGGCTTGACGGATGGGCGTGGAGACTGGCACTGTGCACGGAGCAGAAGCAGGGGTCGATGTAGTGTGTACGAGATGAAAGATGAGGACAGGGCTAGGTCAGGAATAACATTGTATCTTGGGCAGTTGTCTTTTCCACCGTCCATACTTCACACGATCAGGTTTTCTGTTTCCTTCGGCAAATCTAAGGCATTTGTAACTCACACTTCTAAACATCTTTTTTTTTTTCTGCTGCTTCATAGACTAAAAAAATACCTGCACATGCACAGATGGGTATAATAGAGCAAAATAAAAATACTTCTGTATCTTCTGTCATCACTCTTTTGGCTGCATGATGTCCACCTATTGACAGAAATCATCTACCTCCAGCTGATCTTACTTCTCAGCCAAGGTCTGAAAGTCTGTCACCTCCCATCATGATCTGTCATACAAACATCACACTCCATGTTAACCCAGTGGTTAGAAAGATTTGTTGCAAGTTGTATCTTTTTTTCTTTTCTTCTTTTCCTTTTTAAACCACTTAATACAATGGGGGTGAATTGTCTTATAGGTTAAGGGCACAGGCTGGGTCTTAATTTATCCCGGTAATCTGCCCAGTGTGCACACAGGAATCCTACAGACTGCATGGAAAGTGCTTGAGTCAGACCCTTCTATGCTCAAGACTCAATAAGGGCATGAGCTGATCTAAACGCATATATCTTCCTCCATGCCGGGGGCATAGGGGGAGGAGGAAAAAAAAAAAAATCAATGCCGTCTCTGGCTGAATTTCTAGTTGTGTTTCACAAGGCTGTTATTTGGCTCATCTCCTTACCTCCAGATACTGCAGAATAACTCTGCTGCATTCCCTCTGCATTGGATAGCCTGGATTTTTCTCAGAGAAAATAGGCTTGGCCTTTTCCTTCAGCTTCTTCGTTGTGTTCTTCACTGCCTGTTTCTTCCTTCCTCTCCCTCGCCAGGCTGTCACAAAGTAGGCCTGCTGATGCCCAGCCCTGGCTGCTCTGATGCCTTCCTCTCCAGGGCTCTGACTGGGCAAAGCAGATAAATTGTTTTCCAGTGCATAAGAGCTGCAATATCCTGTTCTTAGCCCCAGAAAGAAGGAAAAAAAAAAAAAAGATTTGTACTAATCTTGCTAATTTGTCTTGGGGTCTTTAAAAGAAGAAAGAGGAAGATTGCCTTTTAAAAATCACCATTTGCATGAACGAAAAGTTATTTGTATATGTACTATTTTAAAGGCTTATTGGCAGAATTGAGAGAGATGACTCACGGGTTGTTACATAACCTGTGAGGTCCTTGTAGTATATTGCAGCTTCAGTTCAGATGGTACTTATATCCTTAAAATCGTTTATGAACTTAAACATCTTTCTGAATCTTTCTACCTAGCTTTTTTTTCTCCCCATTTTAAACATTCTTACTGTTTTTCCATTGTTTTCTGAAAACTGTTCCCATTTTCTGCCACAAAACGCTTCCAACAAAACTAATAAAAATGCTTTGAAATTTATTGTAACACTGATGATGAATCACCCTGTTCAGGGTCTGGAGAGAGCGAACTAGTAAGGAGTGGGGTTATACTCTTGAAACCCCCGAACAAAACCCGTGTTCCTAATCTTTGCACATCATCATCTGTCTCGTGGAAGAATCAGTCAGTCAGCTGTATTGATGCCTCTCCATTAACTTGTTTGTCTTCAGTCCTTGACTAGGTGAAGGGCCCATGAGGACACAGGTCCTATCCTCAGCTACATCACTTGGAATGAGACTGGGACCAAAGTAATGTTTGAAAGGCTTGCTTTTATTTGTAGAACAAATGTTTTCACCTAGCAGTAGCACAGTCAAACAGTGTGAAGGAAACATTACAATACCCGTCTATTTATTTGTGTTTTTCTAAGGTCACCCATCACCATTGTATCGAAGTGTCTTTCTTCTTTCCTTTAAGGATCCCGGTCAGGAGTTGAAAATAAGGAAAAGGGGGGGGGGGGGGGTGGGAGAAAGAAACAGTCATATGAAACGTGGAAAAAAAATGCAGAGTTGGAGGTGAATCCAAACACTCAGAGGTAATTTGCCTTGAGGAGCAAGAACCCTTGAGACCTATGTATAGACTTTGGAAAAAAGAATCTGTGAACAATAGTAAAGGCTATGAACGTGCCGTCCTCTGACAGGTATGTAAACCTTAAGATTAAAATAACAGCTTCAAAAATCCTTCTGTCAGAGTGAGTTTTCTTTAACTAGTCTGGATTTCAGAGGAAGTATCACAAAGACAATATATATCAAAAGTGGAGACAGCAAAGGAAAATTCTGTGTGAAATTTCTAAACAGTTCTGTTCTTGAAGTATATTCTCTATGGCTTGACCAAATTATTGTGACATTAAAATAATGTTATATAAAATTAGGTAGTTGTGGATTAGAACTAGCGGATTTTTGAAATGTTCTGTATAACCTGAGTCACCTCAAAACTAAATTTAATATTTATGAAAGCACTTGATGAAGGAAGAGCACAAAACTGAGATTTCCTCATGTCTTTGATATATCAATTGTTATTTTACTAAGAAAATATTTTTCACCAACAGTTCTAGCAATCCCAATTCTACTTTACTTCACAAAGTAATAAGGAATAGGTCCCTAATGCATGTCTAAGGTGTTTTCTTAGTTTAGCAACTTGTTTTGTTTTGTTTTCTACTTGGTTTACATTTATGGTGATGCCAAGGAGAGGATGGTGGATATTTAGGTCTTGTATCTGTTATCCAGCCTCCTTCTGTGAAGGGTCCCTGTGCATGACGCCCTGAAAGCTGTTGCCAGAATTAACTTTGTGCTTTAGTGGCATCAGTCTGCAGTCAGGGTCCTGCTTAGGGAGACAGGGTGGCAGGGTGGGGGCAGCTGAATGTCCTTGCCTCCATCCCTGTTGTCAGAGCCCTCTCTGCTCTGAATATGAGCACCTTAAGGAGACGTCTGTGGATGATACTGATAGAAGGGAGTTACGTGTGTCTTGCTCTCGTTTATTTTTCCAGTTTGATTAAATATGAATGCTTCTGAATATCAACTATTTATATGCTAATCACATCCCTTCAACAAACACAAGCCATTAACCAAACTCCTTCTTGCACACCGTAAAGAAGTAAGAGAATGCCTGACCGCAGAAGGCAGACATGATGTACATAAAAGGAGTGAAATTATTCAGCATGTGCTCATTGATACTTCTTCAAACAGCAGTTTACTCCTCCCAGAGATCCTTGTTGAGGTTTGCAGATGACCGCATGTAATGATGTGGTTTCTTGTCACTAGTAATGGCTTTGTGAGGCAGTAGTATGTGATGCGAGATCTTATTATGTAGTGAATGGAATTTAACTGACCTAGTTACCCCAAAAGCTAATTGCTAGCTTGTAGCTGTATCACCGCACCTTCCAACAACACAGTGGACTTCAAAGAAACTGTAGCCCCTGTCAAGCCACATTCAGTACAGGTCTGAGACCTACTTGAGTCGGTGTCTGGCTTACACTGTAAAGGGGAGCAGACTAAAAGGTCGTATTCTCAAAAGTATCTCATGAACTTTGGCATTTACTTTGAGAAATCCCACGCCCCCACACGTGGTCACCAGTTCAACAAGTCACTTAGATCAGTGACCGGTTTAGAAAGACGCGAGTCATTGCACTGACTTCACCCTGACTCACGTCCTCCTCCAGTGTCCGGCGAGCCGCCTCTCTCGGCTGGCCCTTTCTCTCCTGCTGGCTGCTGAGAAGGCCTGTCAGTGGTTTCAGGTGTTTATACAGGCAAATGGGTTATGGTGATGGATTTTGTTATGGCTGCCCGCTTGGAAAGTTTGACCCCAAATAATGACCCCAAATATTGGGACTTCTTTGTGATTCTCTGCTTTTTTATTCCACCAAGAATGTCTTATGTAAAGCCATTAATTCAAAGTGAAGAACCTTTCCAGAAACAAACTCCCTTCCCAGATCCTCAGATAGGATCGGTGTGATTATTTCTTTGTTTTAGTTGTTTGCGTATTTCAGTTTGTATTTGCCCCTTCTACACAACAAACTTAATCGCAAATTACAGTATTGGTCTATTAGAACGAAACAAGTGCTGAGAATCATTTCTCAGACCCATTATTTGTGAAATTGTATCAGAGAATCATAAAAATCACAGACGGAAAAGTTCTTCTGCATTCGATCATCTCATCCCTCCCCTTGCTGACGCAGATATTTCCTCCCGTACAGTATATTCTCTAGCGCTTTGTCCAGCCTAGCTGTAAGTAGATTAAATATGGTACTTTCTCACTGCCCTGTCAGAAGCTGTTGGAGAGGCTCGGAGGTAATTGACACTGGCACCCTTTGAAGGTGTGTTGCGGACCTTACCACACTTGTCATTTGTATCCAAACACGGTGCTTTCCTCCAGCTGTCATGAGCATGTAGTAGTATTATCGTGTGGCCATAATTCTTTCAGTCCCGGCGCACAGCGTGTACTGAACACTTACTACTAAGATGGAACAAAAGAAATGAAAATGTGGTTTTAGTTTCTTTTTGGCAGACAGTGTACATAGGGTTAATTCTTTTGAGCAGCCCAGAGGTGAAATACTAAGGTGAAGGCCTCCGGAATATTTTGTTGATGAAAACTAGTGGTATTGAGATATGATGTGCTTGTCTTCACATAAAGCTTTCCCCTAGATAGAGAGGTATGTTTTATAGGGTTCAATTAATAGCTACATTTGAAATACCAACTGTCCGCCCTCGTGACATGGGAAGCAGATTTCAGCAAATGGTGAGTGCTTTTGAAGAACACTACTGATGATATACATGTTTAAGCAAAGTAGTAATAATGTTCGCAGTTTACTTTTTGTTCTCAAGGAACCCACCCAAGTGTTTCGCTCTGTCCCCGCTCCAGCTGTGGTCATCTGGGTACAGGTAGTGCATCGGGGCTGGAGTGCGGCTGCTGCTCTGGGGCATGGTGAAATGCAGGACAGGCTTGGCATGAAGTCAGACTCGAATTCGTCCGCTCTTCTGTTTCCCCCAAAAGATGGTGACGCTTCAGTGAAGAGAAAACAAAGGGTGCCAGCAAACCTCTTGGTTTAAATGGTTTCTTTCTCCTCCTGTTGCCACCAGAACCCTGACTTCTAATTCTGCCAACCATAGACCTATAAAGCCATGAATCTACAAGTACAGTTCTCCATTCGGATCACTGTATTACTCGTCGCTTTACAGCCAGGGGAATACTGTCCGTCGGTATAGCTTTTTTACTTACTACTTTTACTGAACTCCTATGGAAGGTTCTTGACACGAGGATTATTTGTAGCAATCTCGCTGGTTGCCATTGCTGCCTTCGAGTTCACAAATCCCAAACTGAGATCGCATCATGTAACCCAGCATTCCTTGGACATTTAGCACCACATTAAAATGTCATTTTAAGCAATTAATATTTTATTTATAAATACTTATAAATATTTATTATAAAGTAGTCTTTAAACAGCAGCCTATAAGAAAACAATCTATTACATTTATATTAAAACATGTTCAAATGTTTAATTATAAAAGAGAGCATTCAGCTGAACCATTAAAAAAGAAAAGGGGAAAAAAAAAGCATAGCAATGCCCTGCTCTTGCCCAGTTCGGGTCAGACTGCCACATTCAGCTGAGAATGTGGATTTAGCTGTGCTCTGTGCTAAATCCAAGAAAACAAACTGGTGATTTTGGGCCCAGAGAAATACTCTGCATTCTTGTCTTGCTTGGGTAATGCTTCTGTTCGACTCTCTAGGTCAACTGCTGTTCTTGAAATCTCCTGTGTGACTCAGGTGGCAGAGTAGTTGTTTTGCTGGATTTCAAAGATGAGTTTTTGTGCCCACTGCTGAAAATGGGATTTGTGCTTCCTACTCCATCCACGAGCTTTATATCTATTCCAGAAGGGATGCTGGCTTTGCTGATCAGTAGGTCTGACTCCGCTGGGAGCCACCTTCTGCTTGGTGGGGATCCTTCCTTTCTTCTCACGACACGCTGCTTGAAGTGTTTTTCTTCCCCTATTTTGTAACGTTCTTCTAGGTATGGAGGCATAGCCTTCTCAGGCTGTTTCAGGGAAATTTTGCACCCTTTAGGAGAAGGCTGAGATCCACCCCTTCGTAATATGGGGTTGAAACAGGGCAATGTATAAAATAATCAAAATCATCATCATGACTCTAGTAACTTTTAAATCTTTACCTCGAACCAGAATGATCAAACGTCTTTAAGTATCCTACAGAATCATTTAAATTCAGCTATTTAAATAGTTCTTAACAACTCCCATTGATGGTATTATTTTTCACTGGTAAGAAAAATGGTTATTGCTCACGTTGACCTCCAGTAAATCTTGTCACCCAGCCCATACCCTAGTCTCAAAATATAATTAAAGCACTCTGTTTTGATAATAGTGACTTACAAAAGTGTAGGAACTAGTATTTACATTTTCTCTTTTTATTACTCTTAAGTTTGGTATGAAAAGAAAGGTAATGCAACTGAATTACCTTAAATGGCTGTGACTGATTTATTTCTGTCTGGGAGCGTTGCAGTTTACATACATCACATATATAAGTATATATATATTTTGTAGGATTACCTCAGTGTTTGATTAGCCTTTTATTTTTTGCACTGTGGTGATTTTAAATTCAATCCACAGTGTAAGCACCTTCAGAGGACTGAAGCAGCTGTTTTTACCTCACGTGGAAAAAAAAAGTGACTAAACAAATAAATAAAAATCAGGTTTGTAGCCATATATTTCTGAGAACTGCTGTTCATAATATTTTGTGTTGTTGTAGCAACATGTGCCTCATCTATATTTAGTTTAATAGCTGCTTTTGGAATATTGCAAGCTAGTACAGTATATTATCAAGTGGTTTGAATGACATCATAACCTATGAGTGTCATCTCTTGTGGGTTATAAAACCCTCCCAAACCCTCCGTTTGTATTAATGGCTTGTAATATAATTTTAAACCAGGTATTATAGTTTACAGTTGAAGGATAAAATTTCTGGCCTGCCTTCTATGGTGCGCTGGGGGGAGGTGGGGGCAGAGGAAATGTCTTTCCCACCCTTATTGTGCACGGACCAGGCAAGACAGGCAGCACAGGGCTGCTGGGCTGCCTCAGCTTGTGTTTTGCCATGGGGCCAGGAGGAATTTGTCAGCCTCTTGGGAGTATTTTAGGAGGTCCCTGCCTGCACTGAAGAAGTTGATCTTGTGAAGAAGTTGGGTTTGGAACAGAAACGATACATCACCCTCAGCCTTTCTTTTACACTTCAATGGCAGGTTTCCTTTTCCCCAGTTGTTTTATGTTCTGCACTTTGTTTTCTCTACCCCACGATAGAGGAGAAGCAATCAAATGACTTGCTAAAGGGGCTGTGTGTTCCCAGTTGCTTTGAACCAGCTCATCCCACCTACTTTCAGTTGCCAAAGACGTAGCTAAGGAGTCATCTCAGCTCCTGCTGTAGGCAGCAGAGAGGAATGGTTATCCCTGTGGGGTAAGTCAGCCCACCTGATGCACCGGCTTGCATAAGACAGGGCGTGTTTCTTGCTGGGGGTGTCTGTCCGTCTCTTGCCAGGGACAACTGAGGCACAACCTTAAACTGATTTGAGAGCCTCCCAACTCGTGTCGGGGGGTGAGGTGAACCCCGAGTCTTTATGCCAAGTCCAGGTGTTTTTGCAGGGGGTGTGGAGCAGCATCTTCAGGGATTTGATGGGAGCTCCTTGGTAAAATTTTCTCTCCTGTTCCTGTTTATTATAAGGAATGTAATATAGTATATATATGACATAAAAACATTTATATTTCCTGTAATCCTATTTTTATAGGTGGTATTGCTGCAAGGTCACATTAATGCTAGATGGCAGTGGGTCTGTGGCTGGTATCTGTCTTCACTGAGGTGAAAGGGAAGTGAAAATCTCAGCTGAGTGTTGTGAATTCAGGATTTAAGCCTGTGCCTTTATGGAAACTGCAAGTGTACGTGGGTCAACGGCCGCTCCTAA